>NW_028270154.1:80334124-80638082 GCF_037043375.1 Chiloscyllium plagiosum
TGCCTAGCTCCTTTTCCACCTATCCACTCCACCCTCTCCTCCCTGACCTATCACCTTCATTTCCTCCCCCACTCACCTATTGTACTCTATGCTACTTTCTCCCCACCCCCACCCTCCTCTAGCTTAACTCTCCAGGCTCAGGCTCTCTGCCTTTATTCCTGATGAAGGGCTTTTGCCCGAAACGTCGATTTTGCTCCTCGTCAGATGCTGCCTGAATTGCTGAGCTCTTCCAGCACCACTGATCCAGAATCTGGTTTCCAGCATCTGCAGTCATTGTTTTTACCTCTATGCTAAATGTGAGGCAGTTGTGATCACTTTCACCAAAGTGCTCTCCCACCGCGGAATCTGACATCTGTCCTGGCTCTTTGCAGAGCACCAAATCCAAAATGGCCTCTCCCCTCGTTGGTCTGTCTGCATACTGAGTAAGGAAACCCTCTTGAACACACCTGACAAAAACGGCTCCCTCCAAACCATCTGCACTTAGGAGGTTCCAGTCGATATTGAGAAAGTTGAAATCATCCATAACAACAAGTGTATGCTCCACTAATTTATCTCCCTCATATTGACAGGGTTACCACTACTCACTCTCACCTTGCCACTGCTCATGGACTGCAAATCTCACTACAGCACCATGTCCATTCAGTGGTTTCGATCTACCTCAACCTGTCTATTTCTGCCAGCCTCAGAATACTATGTCCCCAATTCGATGTGATTCTCCTACTTGACATCACTTATTAAAGTAATCCAGACTGTGCTAGGAATTATACCTGAAATCAATTTAACATAATCAGTTGGGTTCACAGAATGATGTGTTTGCATGTGCTAGAAGCGACATAAATTTATAGATGGGATCTTGGGGTTTTTTGGGGAAATCATAGAAACATTGCACCTTTGTCATTGAAAAGCAAAGAGGTCATGGGGACTTCCATTCTCTGGTGTTTTCACATGGTAACAACTTGACCAATCAGAGTCTATCTGTCTGGTCTGAGAATTAAGATTGACAGTTAAGTTTTCTTGCTGCATCTCAAATCAAATGACGTCCCTTTGGTCACAGGTGATTTTTGCATTTTGGAATATCCGCAGGATGAAAAGCTTTGACTTTTTGTTTCTGTTTAGCAATGGTTAACCATATAATTGAATAAAGCATCCAGGTAGGATAGCCCCAGAGAAAAGAAATTCACACAACCATTCAGATGAGGATGAGGTGGAGAAATTAACGCACAACCATAATGGGAAGGTTAAGCTGGGAGCAGAGATTCTACACTGTGCCAGAAGCTCTTTTGCGAAAATGCTAAAGTGAACGGGTACTCAAGGAAAGCAGCTGTGAAACCAAGCTAATGCCAGCTGCAGAACTGATACTCTGCAGCCAAGAACAACTCCAATTAGAGGGACACACAAAGGAAATGTTGTATTTTCAACGTCACTGAAATAGATGGCCCTGCTATTATGAGCATTCACAAAGCGCTGAAGATTACCTCATTAACTGATGAAGGGAAGGAGACAGCACTGAGAGTGGAAGATTATGCATGCAACGAAAAACACCATTCAATCAGGAACAAGGAAGAACTGATCCCAATGTTTTGAAAAGAGATTGGGTGCTTTGAAAACATTGACCATCATATTGTTATTGATCGCATGATGTAATCAATGGTACCTTTGCCCATACAATGTACTAAGAGAACTAACAGGAAAGTTGGAAGGAATCACCAAGAAATGGGTAAGAAGAAGGTAATTTCCAGAGTTACAGAGATTGATGAAAGAGAATTATTTGCACTTTGATATGGATGCCAAAAATCCCATACTCCATGAAAATTCCATAAACCGAATCACAATGAGAGAAAGTTCACAGTGATAAATGATATGCATTCACTGCAGCAAATGTACAGTCAAAATCTGTGTAAAACTCCATTAAGAGTGTAAAGGTTACTCTTGAAACTTCAGGGATATAACTTCACTCTGAAATACAAGCCAGGAAGAGAGATGGTATGAACAGGTGCTCAATTTGCTTCTGACCGCAGGAGAAACATGAGATAAAAGATCTCAGTACAAAAATCCACCAGCTGGTTAACATAACCTTACCAAAATTAAGCTAAATTGGAGATGAAGCCATTGAAGATGAAGAGTTATGGATTCTCAACAAGTGATTCAAGGATGGTCTGATCAGATATAGCAAACAGAGGCAGGAATGCAGCAGCAACACTGATCTATCAGAGACAACATCTCACTGAGAGATGCTGTTCTGCCAGCTGGGGCCACACCCCAAAGGAAGGCAGGAAAAGGCCTGAAAGCCACAGGAGAATGGAAAGGTGTAACCTCAGAGTCAGATCAGCTCTGTAGTCATCTATGAAATCATCTAAAGATAGGTGCTCATATGCAAGGCATACCAGAAGTACATGGCAGAATGTAAGGTGATAGTTACTAATGCCTCACCCCTCCCCAGCAATCACCCCGCCCCACCCCCCAGACTACATCAGAGCTGATTTGTTCACAGACAATCAAGAATGCTATCTCAGAATTGCAGATTACCAGGCAAGGTTCTCTTTTATCTGAAAGGTGAACAATTTGAGAGCTACAACAAGCATCTCAGCTGTACAAGTTATGTTCACAAAACTAGGGCTTCCTGGAGATATTATACCATATGATGGAACCCAATACATCTCCAGAGAACTTAAAAGATTTGCTGAATGGTATGGGTTCAAAATTATTACTCAACGGCGCACAGGTCTTTAGAAAGGCACTCTGGACAATCAAGAGAATCCTCACAAAATGTGGAAATGCAAGGCTGGGCACAACCTTGCCTTATAGTCTCTCCAATCTATGCCTCTAAAGGCTGATATGAAATCACTGGCTAGACAGAAAAACATCTATTAACTGTTGTTTCTTTCCACTTTATGTTGCCACTGTCACTTTTATTTCATGACTATAACTGTGCTCCCAATTCTGTTGTGCAACACTTTATCAAATGCATTTTGGATATCTGTGTGCACCATACCAACATTGTTTTCCTTATAAACCTTTTGTAAATTAGAATTTGAATCCCTACAGTGTGGAAACAGACCCTTTGGCCCAACAACTCCACAAGAACTTTCAAAGAGTATCCCAGCCAGACCCATTCCCCTACCCTATTACTCTGCATTTCCCCTGACTAATGCAACTAACCTACACATCCCTGGACACTATGGGCAATTTAACTTGGCCAGTTCACCTAACCTGCACATCTTTGGATTGTGGGAGGAAACCGGAGCACCCAGAAGAAACCCACGCAGACACAGGAAGAATCTGCAAACTCCACACAGACAGTAACCCAAGGCTGGAATTGTACCTGGGTCCCTGGTGCTGTAAGGCAGTAGTGCTAACCACTGAGCCACCATGCCACCCACTAAAATTGCAGGCCTCTTATCTCCCTGCCAAATCTGGTTTCATAGAATCCCAACAGTATGGAAACAGTCCATCTGGCCCAACAAGTCCACACCGATCCTCTGAAGTGTAACCCATCCAGGCCCATTCTCCTACCCTATTACTCTACATTAACTCTGACTAATGCACCTAACCTACACATCCCTGAATGCTATGGGCAATTTAGCACAGCCAATTCACCTAACCTGCACATCTTTGTGTCACCACATCACAAAGTTCCAGCCAGTGAGTTAAACATTATTTGCCCATAACAAATCCATTGCTGGCTTTCCTTAGTTAACTTACATTCACAAAAGTGGCTATTATGTTTGTCCTGAATTATTGCTGCTCAGAGGTCCCCACTCCCCAAGTTAAACTTTCTTGCAGCTGTTGGGCTTATTTTTCCACCATTTTTGAAGGGTATAACGATTCTCTAGCACCATTGCTAGACTTAAGGAAAACTGGAAGATGATGGCCAATGCCTTTCTCCTATAAGAACAGTCCATCCAATCCCTCCCCCTTATCAAATTTATATCCTTCAAGTGTTTGAACCATCACCCTCTTCACCAGAATCGATCACTTAATCTGAGCTATCAACATCTTTTTTCCACCAGCACTCCACTGCCACACCCCTCCCAACTACGGCATAAATGCTGCCCTCACCCACACTTCACTTAGTTATCCAGACTTGAAACATTAGCTTGGTCTCTCTCCAAGGATGCTGTCTGACTCACTGTGATCTCTGTGTTGTTTTCAGTACCTATGCGACATCTTCTTTCCTTAATGGCAGATGCAAAATATTCACTTAGTAGCTTATCTATGCCCCTTACCTCCATGCATAAATCCCTTTTGGTTTCTAATTAGCACCACTCAGCACCCTTTTATATGCCTATAGAAGCCTTTGGGATTGTCTTTAATCCTGGCTACCAGTCTCTTCTCATATTATCTTTCTTCACTTCTCTTAGAGTCATGGAGTTCTTACAGCACAAAACAAAGCCCTTTGACCCAAGATGTCTGCAACGGTTATCAATGACCTATCCATTCTAATCCCATCTTCCGGCATATTTAACCTTGTGTGCTATAGTGTTTCAAGTGCTCACCTAAATACTGCCTACAGGATGGATCCTGCCTCTACCACTCATCACTATCTGAACGAAAAAGTATTCCTTAAATCCCTTCGAAACCACCTGCCCATTACATTAAACCTGTGACCCTGGTTACTGACCCCTCTACTAAAGGGAAATGTTTTTCCCTACATACCCATTCTCTGCCTTTCAGGACTTTGTTCACCTCAGTCAGTTCCCCCTTCAACTTTCTTAGCTCAAAGTAAAACAACATCAACCTATCTAGTCTCTCTTCATAAATCGCTCCGGCCCAGGCAGCACCTTGGTGAATCTTCTCTGCACTGTCTCCAGTGAAATCACATCCCTCCCATAGAGTGCTCACCAGAACTACCCACAGTACTCCAGCTGTGGCCTTATTAATGTTTTATACAGCTCCATTGTCTTATTTCCTTTTTCACATTCCCCCTGAACTGCTGAGAAATATATATTTTTCAGAAAGAGGGATTTGAGGAATGTTATATTGTAAAATGATACCTAAAGGAATAGGAACCAATTGTTACAAGGCTGTGCATCCCAGGTTTCACATTTTATGGCTGCACCACAGTCATGTGCTGAGTAACAATGTATCAATCAGTGCACCAGCCATATGCAGAGTTGAAAGAAATGTACTCAATGAAACTGCAGGATTTTAAGTTTAATATGTGATTATTTCTAACTTATGGGAACCCAGAAGATGTAACAAACTCAATTTCTTGAGTGTTTTATTCTGCGTTCAGTTTCTTCCTGAGGTACAGTGTCTGTGCTCATTTGTCTCTCAGCAGGCGTTGCATAAGATCTAAATCCTGTGCCAAATGTACTCTGAAATGCTGCTTAGAAATCCAGGCCTACCTATTGCTTCATTTATTAATTCACATGAAAAAGTAGGTTTGAGTGCACAGTGGAAGACATCATTCTAAAGTTAATAAGCAATGGAAAAAGTGCTTTCTTAATTTCTCGCACGCTAATTGCGTCGCTATGTCTTGTACAAGCCAACATTTTCAGAGGTCTATACTTACACCCTCCCTACATTTCCGTATAGAGTGAAAGCAAAACGCTATGCATGCTGGAAATCTGAAATACATGGAATGCTGGAGAAACTCAGCAGGTCTGAGGCACCTGTGAGGAGAGAAACAAATTTAACATTTCGGGTACAGTACGATTCTTCTTCAAAGCCTTCAGAAGAAGAGTCACACTGGACAAGAAACATTTACTCTGTTTCGCTCCCCACAGATGCTGCCGGACCTGCTGAGTTTCTGCAGCATTCTCTGTTTGTTTTCGTGATGCACCAATTCTCAGTGACAACATGTCTCCCTTGACAAAGTATTACATTGAGGGTTACGAACCCTCATTGACATTATGTCTACATTTAACCAGTATTACATTCCGAGTACCAATGGTCAGTGATATTGTGCCTGAATTGAGGATACATGGAATTCCACTACAAGGGAATAGAGGCTTAAGTGGGAGACCAGGTGGGAAAGCAGAGTTAAAGGTCACAGCCATGAGATCAGCCATGATCTATTGCATGGTGGAATGGGCTCGTGGGGCCGAACGGCCTATGCTTGCTCCTATTTCTTATCATTCTTTATTTTATGAATTCAAGCATAAAGATTAAGAATATTCGATTAATCTGACACAATGTTTTCGACTACTAATAGATAAAGTTAATGGCAGTTGTCTTTTCCCTAGGATGTGGGATTTCAAGTCTAGAGGGTGCATTTTTAAGGTGGGAGGAGAGAGATTTAAAAAAGACATGGGGCAAATATTTTACACAAAGGATGGTCCGCATGTGGAGTGGACTTCCTGAGGAATTGGTGGATGTGGGCACAACTACAATGTTTAAAAGACATTTGGATAAGTACATGATTAGAAAAGGCTTGGAGGGATATGGGCCAGGAGCACGCAGGTGGGACTGGTTTAGTTTGGGATTACATTTGACATGGACTGGTTGGACTGAAGGATCTGTTTCCGTGCGGTATGACTCTATCACTCGAAAGAAAATACTTTTTTTTAAAAGCGAGGTATCATAATGCAAATAGAAATGGGATGGACCGTATTTTTTAACTTACCAAAATGTCTTTTCTTTGCTGTAGGGACTCTGAGTACCCCGTTGAGTTATTGTCTTCTCTCTAATTTACCTTGCCGTATTTTTTTCCCAACAGATCGGCTCTATTTTAGCGCTGGGACCAGATTGAAGGAAGCTAGCACAGTAACAAATGGGAGCTGACTAGGCTGGCGTAAGGAAGCTAAAAAAACACTTAAGCGAAATAAATTAAAAGAAAATCAAACATGGAGGATTATAATAGATGGGCTTGTGTTGCAGGGTAAGCATTATTTGATTGATGTCGTCGTGTAACGATAAATAGGTTCCAGGTGAGGGAGATTAACCAAAGTATTAAGATGCCAAACGCTTCTCCATTTATAGAATAATTGGACAGAATTATCATTGTTGACGGGTGACTTGGCTAATATCTCTCACCTGGAGCCCATTTATTGCTACATAATCTCCGACCATTGAGAAGACGCTCTCCCAGCAACACTAAGTAGCCTATTAGAGAAAACGCGAGCCAATCAGAGAGAAGCGACAGATTACCCGAGAGAGTACAAAAAAAGTGAATGGAGCTTTTACTTCGCCTACGACAAGGGAGAGGCTTCAATGCTCCATACAATCCCACTAGTGTTTGCCATTTTAATGAAAATTGTGTCCACTGATTGCAATAATTAGGAAAATATGGCTTTAAAAAGAGGTCTATTTTTGTCGGCTACAACTATACAATGGAAAAATTGTAAAAGTAAAATCAAATTATAAAATAAAATGCACATAATTGTGATGTTATGAGTAACAATTACCCAGAACGCACTTTGTGATAGCACTGCGTACATTTACCCAGAATGCATTGCATGAAGGAGAAGCAATGGCATCTCCCAGGTGATGATTTCCTAATTGGGAGGCTCCACAACACAGAAGTGCACTTCACAGAAGCCTCTGCTTATCAGTAAATTATTGAAATTTATTTTCTTTAAAAATTGGATACAGCTTTAAATTTGCGTTGTTTCATTTTGTAATTAAAGTCACATTTAGCATGAATTTCCATTTTTAAACACTAACGATTTGTTCCCTCAATATTTGCAGGCATTTGATTACACAGAGTGCTAATGCAGAGTCCATGGATGAATCCTAATGCACGGTGTCTACAGATGAATCCTAGTAAAGTGCACTGACGGCAACTCATTAATATCCCTTTGAAGCCCACCACAGATCGGAGCAAAAAAACTGCTATTGCCACACAATAAAACAGAAACACTTAAAAAGATGCCTATGAACAAATGACATTAGTATGCAATATAACGGTATGCTATATGCAAGAAAAGAATTTAGTAGCAGAGAGCATAGGGTGAATTCCAGGTTTTGTTCTGAACTGAAATTCCGGGTGAAGCCAATCAAACTTTAACACAGTAATTTCTCATCTAAAACCATGATCTTCTCTTTGATTGAATGTGGATCACAGCTATAATGCAAACTTATTGGGATTTGCCAGACTGTAGTCGGGATGGCTCATTTTACCCACAACTTGTTTGCATAAAAGAATTGAACAGAAATGTTCCTGGCTGTCAGTAAAACAGCCTCCTGTGTCCTGCCTCTTCACTATGTTTACGAAATGAAAGGTTGAAATCAAAAGTTTGTTCAGCCTACTCGAGTCCATCATCCTAATCTTCGAGCTCTCCCACTCTGATGCCAGTCTGTGTAATGAGTGCCCCTGTAAGTAAAGGTGAATCCTCTATTTCCCACAAATCATACATTTGTGAAAAACTCAGTCAAGCTGCCCTTAATTAAAATAAATAAACAGAATATCTCAGATTCCATTTCTGCTGGGGCAGGTTCCGCCTACTCCAGACACATAGACTTTTAAGATTACTGCTGCCTAGCAGATTATCTCGGATGTTTCTCTTACCTTGTGTGACATCCAATGGGAATATTGTTTTCACTCGTCAACAGGCTGAAACTTCCTTTGAAGAGATCTATGAACACATACACCATCGTAAATTGAACACTGCTTTACCTTCCTTAAATAATCTGGTAATACTTTGTGTCAAGGGTTCACCCAAACTTAGATATAAGTGCTTAAACGAAGCAAATTTCACTGAGGAGCATGAATATACACAAAGGAAACTTTTGTTTATGATTCAAAGGTAATAATACTGGATTTAAAGCATTTTGCAACTCAGATCAAAAATAAAAGTTGCAACATCCAACCTGTAGGACAAATGCCTAATCGAATGAGCTGGACAGTCTTTATCTGTCCCCTGGATGGTGAGAGTCCCACCATTCAACATGAGTTTTTTTTAATTTTATAGAGTCCCTCCAGCATGGAAGCAGGCCATTTGACCCATCGAGTCTACACTGACCCTCCAAAGAGCATCCCTCCCAAATCCGCTCCCCCCCCAACCCTATCCCTGTAACCCTGCATTTCCCATGTCTAGACCACCCAACTCACATATCCCCAGGCACCCTGAGCAATTTAGCATGGCCAATCCACCTAACCTGCACATCTTTGGACCGTGGGAGGAAACCGAAGGAAGCCCACGCAGACACGGGGAGAATTTGAAACACCTCAATCTGTATTCATTCCAATCAACCTTAATCTACAAATCAGCATTCAATAAAGATGTTTTGACAACACCTAATTCAGTGTACCTGGGTAAAGATGCGGGTCAACTCCATCACTAATGACATTGTGGCTCTACTTACACCAAATGGGCTGCAGTGATTCAAGAATGCAACTCACCACCACCTTCTTCTGGCAAACTAGGAATGGCCAATAAATGCCAGCCCAGCTGAAGTGAATAAAAGAAAGATTCACCTGTGTCCATTTGATATTTTCACCAGATCCACAACAGTCCTGCTTTTTACACATTTAACTAAAATTTAATGGAAACCTAAGTCCTTAATTTCAATTGAGAACTGCCAGTCCAACAGGTTTGCTATTCCAATGGAGATGAAAAGATCTTTGAGGATGAGAGATGTGTTGAGAATAAACAACCCTTCATAGTTCACAAGGAAATGGCTCTTCTGTTTGTCCACTGACAAACGACAAAAAGTCAAGAAACATCAAGAATTACTGTTGAGTTGGAGAAATTCATTCAAGTGACAATGCCACTCAGGGCAGACTGCATGGTGGGCCAGTACCCATCATCGTCATATGGCACTCCTTAATGATATAACCACCCCTACCCTCCCTGCTCTGGAGAAATTTGGTGATGCAACACAAACGCATTTCTCCCCCACAACAGCTTTAATTCTCTGACTTACACTAACTGCCAAGGAAGCTCTGCTTTGCAAAATTACCATTGCACTGTTTATTCTGATCTTACCAATTCCTCTTCACAGGGCAAACTGTTAAAAGGTTAGTGGGACTATAAACAAAATACTTCCGTGTTACTAAATCTAATCATTCAATATTGTCCATAAATTATTAGAAATCTTGCTTTGCACTTTACGCCCACAAATGTCACTCAGGTTGTCGTGATTTTCTGTCATATTTTTGTCTCCGCATTTCCCCCTGGTAACTCCAACATGAACACTTCCCATTCAATATTCGATGTCAACATCAAGCCATTTTTGGATACTATATTGCTCTATGGAACAAGTTTACTCAGTCTCTTCCTTAATTCCATTAGCAACATTTGCATGTATAAATTTTTATATATGCATAAAATGACCTGAGATAACATCATGGCAAAGTTAATGGTAGTATATTATTATTTGTACATAATTAAACTGTCAAATCACAATTGGTTGATGTGTAGACTGAACTCTGTGTTCTGATTGCTTTGAGGTTAAGGGATTATAAAGCATAAACCATGACTGAAAATTAAAGTTTGCCCAATAAATACTCAGAGTGTTAACACAAAATGCACAGAACAAACATCAGAAAAATGGTTAGACTTACTAATACAATTGTTAGAGAGCAAACTACTATCATATCATATAACAAGCACAAAATTCAAATCCCTGCACACAAACAGTTGGATTAATGCTAATTGTATTTAATAAATTTTGCAGTGAACTATTTAAGTCAGCACACTACAGGCCCCAGAGGGTGTGTAACGCATAGCATGGTGCAGTCCTAATTCCCTGTTCAAAACATCCCAAAATGCTGTTTACTAAATTGCAAATGTTGCATTTTAAACCCCAACTCACCAATTCCTTTGGAACATTACATATATATTAATGTATCGTTTAATTCCGCCAGACCACAATTCTCAGATAACTAGCAACACATATAAATGCACTCCTACAAATCCCTGTATACAAGATTCCCCAAACACAATTAATCACAGAGCCAATGCATTCCATTTTAAACCCCTTGGACAGTACTGTGGTTCCTGGAATACATATCACTGGTGTATTTTAAATCCCCAGTCAACCATTCCTCCACTGCTGATGGCATACGGTATAGCAAGGCAATCGCTTAAATTCCTACACACAAGCTCCAACACCACGAGGAATGATGGATTGGTTAGAGGGAGTTACAGTGGAGTAGCTTCTTCCTATCAATCCATTTTATTTTGCCAAGAAGAGTGCTGAAAGTTCTGCTCTATTGATTGGAGATACATCAGTTGGAAAATTGAGCCCACTAAATTACTCAAAGACATGGTGCTAAACGATTTAAAGTGGAACGCCTATATTGATTAATTGTTCAGGAAAACAAATAATAGACTACCATCATAGCAGTGTAAAGAGTGATGGATTTATGAAAACAGATTTCTTAAGCTTTTTTTTAACCAAAGTTGATAGCAGACTCAGAACAAGAATAGCAAGAGTCATTCTGACAAGCTAAAGGGGATTCCCCCTGTCAAGATCCCTCAGAATCTTAACTTCATAAAACAATAGCCTTTATTCCAAAAGCTATCTCATGATCATTCAGATGATTATATATGTATATCTCTCCTTGAGTAAGATGATCAAAACTGTATATAATAGTCCAACAAACTGTCCAGTTGTTGCAAAACTTCCCTACTATTATACATAAATTCCCAGCTCGGCAAACAGAACCACAACAACGAGCACCTGAGCTACAAATCTTCTCACAAACTTTGAACTATTATACATAGTCTCCCACGCACTAAGGCCAACATTTGAGAGAGGTGATGGCCTGGTGGCTCAGTGGTTAGCACAATTACCTCAGAGTGCCAGGGTTCCAGTTTTGATTCCACTCTCAGGTGTGGAGTTTTCACATTCTCCCCGTGACTGCATGTATTTCCTCCCACAGTCCAACGATGTGCAAGTTAGGTGGATTAGCTAAGTTTCTCATAGTGTTCAGGGATGTGGAGGTTAGGCACATTAGCCCTGGGAAATGCAGAGTTACAGGGATAGGCTAGAGGGATGTGTCTGATTGGGAAGCTCTTTGGAGGGTCGGTGTGGACTCGTTGGGCCGAATGGACGATTTCCACACTGTGTAGCAATTCTATAGATTCTATAGATATCGTTCCTGTCTGATCTATTTGCTTGATCAGATTGCGTTTAACAGTTGTGTCCCTTTCACGAGAGGTCAAGAATGTTATGACAAATTAATGTTTTCAAAATAAGGAATACATGTTAATAATTAGGTAAAAGAATGTTTCATAAAGCTAAAATGAAAACATTATTGTGTATACTGATTCATTCTCCAAAGAGTCCATTGATTAGGAGACGACCAACAAATGAAGGTAAGAAGAAAATAGAAGCCCTGTAGTTCTGGTCATCCAACATGTTGGAGAATATGATTAGGAAAATATACAAAAACAATATTTGGAATTAAAACGTCTTCAAATGTAGATGACAGGCAATATCTTTATGGCTGTAATTGCTACATAAAATAGTCTAAGATAGTTAATCCTTATCCTATCTGTATGCTTAGTCTTTGGAATGGAAGATTAGTTTATTATCTTCCAAGACCCATGCTAGGGAGATTTTTGCAATCTTGGTATGCTGAGTTTATAAAATCTCATTTATGTCAAGAGTTATGGCAAAGGACATGATGATGTATTGGCCTTTTAACTTAAAAGCAAGACCACTGTACTGAAAGGAGATAAAGAGGGAAGCATCTGGAGGATAGAGCTCACTGTGTAATGTATTTTATCTATTGTGACTGCATTTTCTCTTTCCCTGTGACCCCATAAAATATTTTATAAAAATTTAAAATACTTGACTGTTGTTGATTACATTCTCGGCATGAAGGACAGCAACATTTGGCCATGGTATTACAAAATCCATATTTCTCATCAGCATATTCGAAATTACATTTACTTTTGATTCCTTCTCCTGCTAACTAACCTAATCCCCTACACAATCCAAAACCCCAGCAAACCCCCACATGTTGATAAGTCTTGAGAACGTATCTATGGACAAGTTAGTATTTCGTGGTCTGTTTGATGGAGGTTTATTCGCAATCTCAAACACTATTTCCTCAGTGTTAGCTGTTAACTGTTCTAGGAGACATCTTAGTGGGTAAATTTGGATGGAAGTTGTTTCTCCAATTTCTGCACCATTAAATCATTTCCCCAGATTTCATTGTACTTTTTAAGCCTTCTTGTTAACTGCCTGTCGATTTAGTTCCCAACACATTTGATTTTGCCAGTGGTATAGCAGCTGGAAACTATCTGAGTATTCACTGCTAAGATACCCTAGGTAACCTGGAATAAGATTTGTGCAAAGAAAACAGGAAGTATTGGAGATATTCAGCAAATCAGACAGCATTTGGGGACAGAGAAATAAATTTCGCCTTCCAGGTCAATGATTTTTCATCAGAACTAGGAAGACTTTGAGGTATAACAGGTTTGAGAACAACAATCAAAGCAAAATAGAAGAATTTGTGTATTTAAAATTTATGAAAACATTTAACAGTAAGAATTGAAACTTCAATACACTTTTTAAACTTTTGTTTGTACTTTCATGCATTCCTGATGAAGGACTTATGCCCGAAACATCGACTGTCCTGCTCCTTGGAAGCTGCCTGACCTGCTGTGCTTTTCCAGCACCACACTATTTGACTCTTTCAGTACAAAGACCAGTTCATATTATTAATAGGATGCAATGTCACAACTCACTAAGGTTTCTTCAACAATACCTCCCAAACATAAGAACGTGAGAAATGGAGCAGGAGTAGTCCCTTCAGCCTCACAACAACACAGCAAGGCCATGGCTGACCTGTCTCGGGATTCAATTCCTCTTTCATGCCAGTTCATTATAACCCACAACTCCCTAAAACTTCAAAAATCTTTCTATCTCCTCTTCAAATATTTGCATGACCTAGCCCTCGTGACACTCTTGGTAGAGAATTCCAATGATTCAGTGCCTTTTGAAAAAGATGTTCCTTTGAATCTCAGTTTTAAATGTGAATCCCCTGTAACAAGTTTGACATTCCCCCACAGTGGAAACATTTTCTCAACATCTATCCTATCAAGAATCTTAATAAAAACTGCGGATGCTGGAAATCTGAAATGAACATGAGAGGTAAGCAGAGTTAATGTTTCCTGATGAAAGGTTTTTGCCTGAAACGTCAATTCTCCTGCTCCTCAGATGCTGCCTGACCTGCTGTGCTTTTCCAGCACCACGCTCTTGACCCTAATCTCCAGCATCTGCAGTCCCCACTTTTGCCTTAATGTTTCTGAAGAAGACTTATACTGGACATGAAAAATAACTCTGATTCTCTCTCCAAAGACTGTCGAGTTGCTCCAGCAAATTCTCATCAAAGAATCATAGAACCCCTATAGTTTGGAAATAGGCTGTTTGGTCCAACAAGTCCACACCAGCCCTCTGAAGAGTAACCTACCCAGACCCATTCCTCTACATTTATCTCTAACTAATGCACCTAACCTACACATCCCTGAACACTATGGGCAATTTAGCATGGCCAATTCACCTAACTTGCACAGTGGGAGGAAACCAGAGCACCTGGAGGAAACCCACATTAACATGGGGAGAATGTGCAAACTCCACACAGCCAGTTACCTGAGGCTGGAATTGAACCCAGGTCCTTGGCGCTGTGAGGCAACAGTGCTAACCACTGAGCCACCGTGTCGCCATTCTCTCTGTTCCTGTTTGATTTATCCTTTGGTTTCATGATCGTTTAACTTTTATTCACTTTGACACATGTAAAGTGACAATCATCCAAAGCAGAGTTCCAATGTGATAAAGGACCATGTCCTTATTGGTTTTGTTTCTCCATTGGTTTCAGCCAATCACAGATATTATTTGATGATGACCTCCTGGTATATTGATGCAAGTTCCAATACTTTTTGTTGCCTCCTTATGCACCAGTAGTTTACGGATTTAAACTGGTCTATTCAGAAAGACTGACTAAAGTAGCTCCACGAACAAGGTAGAGAGCTGAATGGTGCATAAATAGTTTTTTCTCCATTTTAATGCTGCATTAAGGAAAAGTAAATATTTTGCTTGCTTTTAAAACAAAGAAGAAGCAAGTGATTTTCAGGTTGGCTTAAAATTAGAGTAATGTTTTAAAATTTATTGCAAAAATACATTTAATTCATAAAAATAAATCTTGCATGTTTTAACTAAACATATTCAGTTTGTGATTCTTAAAAGTGACTTGGATGAGGAAGTGGAAGGGTGGCTTAGTAAGTTTACCGATAATATGAAGGTTGGTGGAGTGGTGGAATAGTGTAGAGGGCTGGTGCAGGTTGCATCGGGACATTGACAGGATGCAGAGCTGGGCAGATGGATGTTCAACCTGGAAAAGTGTGAAGCGATTCATTTTGGAAGGTCAAATTTGAGTACAGAATACAGGGTTAGAGGTAGGATTCCTGGCAGTGTGGAGGAACAGAGGGATTTTTATGGACCATGCCCTATCGATCCCTCAAAGTTGATTGAGGTGTACAACATTATGAGAGGCAGAGATACAGTAGATAGAAGGAAACAATTCCTTTTATGACAAGGGTCAGTAACCAGGGGACATTGATTTACATTAAGGGGCAGTAGGTTTAGAGTGAATTTAATTATTTAAAAATTGACCCAGAGGATGGGGTGGTGGGTGAGAGTTAATCTAGAACTCAGTGCCTCATTGGGTGGTTTCATTCCTTATTCAAGAAACATTTTGATAAACACTTGAAAAAACCAGAGCACACATGCAATGTTTCTGATGATCTAAACACATGCACAGCCATCTGATATTCCACACGAGGAAATTGGAGTTGGTGTGCCGATGGTGGCATTGACTTCCAATCCCGAATTCACAACCGCTCATGGACCACTGAGTCCGATCTAACCAGAAAGAAAACTAGAGGCAACACCACGTTCAAGGCCACAGGCCACATTCTAGAAAATGGGATTAGAGTAGGTGGGTCCTTGATGACTGGCATGGACATGAATTCATTCTGATTTCAGAGATGCCAAGTAGTCATGCCGCCCACTACCCTCTGGATGTACGAAGTTAGCCTTCCTCAGTAATGAAATACCCAAGGTACCATATCCTTGCCCAGAAGAGGTGGCATCTCTCCGGTTTAATTTCATCTTGGGTTGTGACAAGCACCAAGATGGTGTCTAGACTTGCAAGGGTTTCTTTGAATGTCAGGCTGAAGGTGGGAATGTCATCCAGATACACCAAAATATAATGTCACCAAAGCTTTATGCATCACACACATGAGGGTGGCAGGGGCATTACAGAGGCCAAATAGGCATATTTGTAAAGGTGTCTATTCAGAATGCTATATTTTCATTATCTTCAGGTTGTTGAGCTGGTAGGTTTGTTCTCAGATGTTTCGTCACCATGCCAGGTAACATTATCAGTGAGTGCAGGGTGTTCTGTTTTCCATTTATGTGTCTTGGTCCTGTTAAAGTGGGTGAAATCATCTCCGGTTCTTTTTCTCAGACATTGGTAAGTGGGGTCCAAACCGATGTGTTTATTGATGGAGTTCCAAATCAATGTCTTAACAGACCAAGACACATGAATAGAAAGCAGGACAGAACAGCAGCGGTTCAACGGAAGCTCACTGATGATGTTACCGAGCATGGTGATGAAACGTCTGAGACCAAACGTTCCAGCTCAGTGAGCAAACTTACATCCTGAACCTCAACCTGAGCTACAAATCTTCTCAAAAATTGCTTTCTCTATCTTGTTCGGAGATGGATAGCTGATTATAAGCATGGATTAAATCAAGACTGCGAGTACACTTTACACCTGTGAGAACTTAAAAAGTTTCTTTAATCCTCGATAAAGGCTAACCATCCATGTGAGTTTTTAAGTGTCCAGTAGTCAACACAGATTCTCAGTTTTTCTGTCTTGCTTCCTCCTGAGGACTATGGGGTAGGTGTATAGATTTCATGACTTCAGATGCCCCTACTTCAAAGCCGTTTTTAGGTAGTTCCAGGTCTTCCTACCAGCAATGGGATGGGACTCAGGTTTAAGGAATTTTTATGGGGCGGTCATCTTTCATCACTATTCTGTGGCTCACCAGGCCCACAGTACCCACAGTCATTGTAATCTTCATTGGAACTTGGGCAGCACAGTGGCACAGTGGTTAGCACCAGGACCTGGGTTCAATTCCCACCTCGGGCAATGGTCTTGTGTGGAGTTTGCACATTCTCCCCGTGTCTATGTGGGTGTGCTCCGGTTTCCTCCCACAGTCTAAAGATGTGCAGGTCAGGTGAATTGACCATGTTAAATTGTCAGTAGTGTTAGGTGTAGGGGAATGGGTCTGGGTGGGTTGCTCTTCGGAGGGTCGGTGTGGACTTGTTGGACTGAAGGGCCTGTTTCCACACTGTAAGTAATCTAATCTAGTGAGAGAGGAAACAAGCTGTGTTCTTGCTCTAAAGGGCTTATGCCCAAAACGCTGACTCACCTGCTCCTCGGATGCTGCCTGACCTGCTGTGCTTTTCCCGCACCACACTTTACAACTCTGACTCTCCAACATCTGCAATCCTCACTTCCTCCCTCCCTCTTGCTGTCCAACAATTCACCAATGACCATCTTTGAAATTAAGTTGAGACATCTCCTCCAGTCAGTCCACTGCCCATAACAGTAGCAGATTGAAGGTCATCCTTGGGCATTGTTGGTTGGCTGTAAACATCTTTGTCACCAAAGCTGGTGATCTGCATGCGTACCCTCCCCTATTCTCCCACTGGGGCGAGTGCAGTTCCCAGAGATGTGGGACCTCTGATTCTTTTGTCATGTGACATGTCAGCAAGGCCTCATCTAGACCAACTGGAAACAGTTGGCAGGAGCCTTCAGGAATGACGTTGTGAAACTTGAAAGGTTTCGGAAAAGATTTACAAGGATTTGAGCTATAGGGAGAGGCTGTATAGGCTGGGACTGTTTTCCCTCAAGCATCCGAGGCTGAGGGGTGACCTTATAGAGGTTTATAAAATCATGACAGGCATGGATAGGGTGAATGGACAAGATCTTTTCTCTGGGGTGAGGGAGTCTAGAACTAGAGGGCATAGGTTTAGGGTGAGAGGGGAAAACTTTAAAAAGGACCTAAGGGACAACTTTTTCACACAGAGGGTGGTGCGTGTATGGAATGAACTGCCAGAGGAAGTGATGGAGGATGTTACAATTGAAGCATTTAAAAAGCATCTGGATGGGTGTATGAATAAGAAGGGTTTAAAGACCAAGTGCTGGCAAATGGGACTAGATTAGGCTAGGATATCTGGCCAGGTAGGAGAAAGTGAGGACTGCAGATGCTGGAGACTAGAGTTGAAAAATGTGGTGCTGGAAAAACACAGCAGGCCAGGCAGCATCCGAGGAGCAGGAGAATCGACGTTTCGAGCATAAGCCCTTCTTCAGGAATGAGGCTGGTGTGCCTGAAGTAGGGCTTATGCCCGAAAAGTCGATTCTCCTGCTCCTCGGATGTTGCCTGGCCTGCTGTGTTTTTCCAGCACCACATTTTTCAGCTAGGATATCTGGTCAGCAAGGACAAGTTGGACCGAAGGGTCTGATTCCGTGCTGTACATCTCTATGGCTCTATAACTCGACAGCAGTGAAGGTGCGGAAGGGTAAAAGAGCAGCCTGATTCCCTGCTGCTCAAACAGTTCTAAGGTGTTGCACCTTGAGCATGCACAGCAAAACCTTCTGAGTCTATTCAGCCACCTCATACTGTTCATTGCAGTCACCATACATGCTTTCCAAGAACTCTCTTTTCTAGAACACTTAACCCAACATCCTGAGCAAACTCAACCCTTTTACTTCGACTATTGACTGGCCCATGACCTACCAAAACCCAAGATGATGAAAAGTGATAGAGGACACAAAGGAAGAGCTCAATATAGCGCTGATAAGGAATGTCTGACCCTAAAGCAGACACCTGGATGAAGGAAGAGACATAGAGCAGCTCACGCCCCTCACTAAGATGCTCTCAGAAACATATTCAGTAATTGTTGACAGCTCTATTCCTGTGCCAAATGGGCATGATGCTTCAACCTTGCTAAATTTCATCCTTCCTGTTGGGTGAGTTCCTGTCATCCTATGTAAAACTGAACATCTTCCTGAAATAACCTCCCACACAGTCTATCTGGTTCTCAGTGGGAGACCTAACCAACATATCGTCTGCTGAGAGGGGAAGACCAGGCATTGGTTGGGGTTACGGTACCCACTGGCAGTTGTAGCCATGGTTGTTGAGGGCAGTCTTGTTTTACATGTCTAGCTTTGTCTCAATTCCAACATGTCTTTAGAACATTGCTTGTGCAGGATTGGCCATGAGGTTAATTTTGGAGATAGCAAAGACCGGATCTCCATGATGGCCCTTGCTCCCTTTTTTCCTAGAGAGGGTCGACTCAGCAGGTCAAGTTCTCCTCCTTGCTAAGCACCCTCTCCATTGCCACCTGCTGTTCTTGGACTTCTTACATTGGCATCTGCAAGACTGAGGTTGCAATCAATGCCAAGCGCAGTGCTTTGAGTTTTCATACACAACTGCTAGTCAGCTACATGAACAGGAAGACATTCTGCTACTTTAATGTCAAGATCGTGTATGACACCAATAAAGGAGAATCCATGTCAATCCTCTCAAAACACAGGAAGGTGCCATTCTGTGTTGTCATTCATCTTTCCTGATCTCTTCATAGAAAACGACCAGTGCCTGGGATGACCTCTAGGAGGGATAAAAAATGGCCTCTATTGCCATGGCGAAAGGCCTAGATCAGAGCAGTACCAAAAAAACAGCAATGGGATAATTCACTTTGAAAAAATTCAAGGCTCCAAGGACCACTTGATTGAACTGTTTGAAAAGTGACTGCTTCTTCACCCTCAGACTCCTGTCAGAGCTCTTTTTCTCTGTAAATACAATTGTAGCCAAATAAATAGTTTTGTTTCATTCACAGTGGACTCTAAATCACTGACAGACCTGGCATTTTCTGGAGCTGCATATAACTCAGCACTCTCACCTTTCAGTTTGAAGTCACAAACTATCAACACAAACAGCAGATTCACTCCCAAACCGTAACTGCTTCCTTGGGATACTTTTACTGAGAAGCATTTAAGGCTATAAAATAGAAAGCTTGAAGAGCAATGCGAAGGTGGAAATTAGAGTCATAGAGTCGTAGAGATGTACAGCATGGAAACAAACACTTCAGTCCAACTCATCCATGCTGACCGGATATCCCAACTCAATCTAGTCCCACTTGCCAGCACCCGACCCATGTCCCTCCATACCCTTCCTATTCATATACCCATCAAAGTACCTTTTAAATGTTGCAATCGTACTAGCCTCCACCATTTCCTCTGGCAGCTCATTTCATACACACAGCACCATCTGCATGAAAACTTCGCCCCTGAGGTCTCTTTTATATCTTTCCCCTCTCACCCTAAACCTATGCCCTCTAGTTCTTGACTTCCTCACCCCAGGGGAAAAACCTTGTCCATTTATCTTATCCATGCCCCTCATGATTTTATATGCTTCTACAAGGTCAACCCTCAGCCTCCGCCGCTCCAGGGAAAACAGCCCCAGCCTGTTCAGCCTCTCCTTACAGCTCAAGTCCTCCAGAAGGAGACCAGAATTGCATACAATATTCCAACAGTGGCCTAACCAATGTCCTGTACAGCTACAACATTACCTCCCAATTCCTATATTCAATTCTCTGACCAAAGAAGGAAAGCATACCAAATGCCTTCTTCACCATCCTATCTACCTGCGCCTCCACTTTCAAGGAGCTATGAACCTGCACTCCAAGCTCTCTTTGTTCAGCAACACTCCCTAGGACCTTACCATTAAGTGTATAAGTTCTGCAAAGATGTTTTCCCAAAACGCAGCACTTCGCATTTATCCAAATTAAACTCCATCTGCCACTTCTCAGCCCACTGGCCCATCTGATCAAGATCCCATTGTAATCTGAGGTAACCTTCTTCGCTGTCCATGACACCTTCAATTTTGGTGTCATCTGCAAACTTACTAACTATACCTCTTATGCTCACGTCCAAATCATTTATGTAAATGATGTAACTGATCCTTGTGGCACTCCACTGGTCACAAGCCTCCAGTCTGAAAAACAACCCCCCACCACCACCCTCTGTCAGCTTTGAGCCAGTTCTGTATCCAAATGGCTAGTTTTCCCTGTATTCCATGAGATCTAACCTTGCTAACCAGTCTCCCATGGGGAACCTTGTCGATGCCTTACAGAAGTCCATATAGATCACGTCTACAGCCCTGCCCTCATCAATCCTCTTTGATACTTCTTCAAAACACTCAATCAAGTTTGTGAGACAAGATTTCCCATGCACAAAGCCATGTTGACTATCCCTAATCAGTCCTTGCCTTGATTAGGCCTTGGGGATTTATCCACTTTTATGCAATTCAAGACATCCAGCACTGCCTCCTCTGTAATATGGAGATTTTTCAAGATGTCACCATCTATTTCCCCACATTCTATATCTTCCATGTCCTTTTCCACATTAAATATTGATGCAAAAGACTCGTTTAGTACCTCCCCTCCACACGTGTGCCCTTCAAAGATCAGCAAGGCGACATTATTCTCTCCCTAGTTACCCTTTTGGACTTAATGTATTTGTAAAAACCCTTTGGATTCTCGTTAACTCTATTTGCCAAAGCTATCTCATGTCCCCTTTTTGCCCTCCTGATTTCCCTCTTAAGTATACTCCAACTGCCTTTATACTCTTCTAAGGATTCACTCGATCTATTATGTCTGTACCTGACACGTTTCCTTCTTTTTTGTAACCAAACCCTCAATTTCTTTCATCATGCAGCATTCCCTACACCTACCAGCCTTTCCTTTCGCCCTAACAGGAATATATTCTCTCTGGACTCTCATTATCTCATTTCCACTTGGCCTTCTGAGCCTGTTGCACCTTTTAATAATAGTGTCACTTTTAGATGCCTGACCTCAAAGTTTTATCTTCACCAGTACCGAGGCACACAGTCCTGCAACAATCTGAACGGTGTTATTTATTTGTGCTCCATAACTTCACAAATCTCGGTGGTCTCATTTTCTTCCTTTGAATTTCCTAAACAATTTCACACTTCCAAAAAAGCAAATGCATTCCTATAATATGGCAAAAAAACCCAAGTGATAATGGACTTTTGTGTTATCACTCTGTTCAGAGTTCACTATGTACAACCTTCCATCAGGTAGGACAAAGCAGTCTGCATCTCATTCTTGAAAGTCGACATAATAGTTTCCTTCTCACAAACCGTGCTACAGACTTCCACTGACATGGCTTGCTGCTATTAAAAGCGGACAACCACTGGGCTCTAGCTGTATAGGAGGACTAAGCAAGTACTGAACCCCTGCAAAGTTAAGAAAGCCCCAGTGCATGTATATCTGCCACTCAATGCTCTGTGTTAAGGTGTAGACCAAACCTGTAAAACTATCCTGTCAATCTGCCTTACTGAGAGTGCCGGATGTGCCAATGTGAAAAATAACATTTGCTTATTTTAGTTAGGGAATGAATTGTTTATCAAATCATTGTTTCCTGGCTTCAATCTTCGATTCTGTTTATTTTGTAGCTATTGGCGTCTCAAAATCAAGTTCTAATTTTAGGAGGTGGAGTACATTTGTAACAGAAAACAGGCCAATTTGTGTTTTTACACTCTGCAATTACGTACCTCCAAACTCAAATGTGAAAATTTGAAAGTATGACTTTGTGAATGGATTATTTAATTGAATCATTAAATGCTGAGAAATATAGGCATTCTCCTGAGCGTTTGTTAATAAATGGTATCACTCCCTTCTGGTGCTTTAAGATTCCTAGTCTTGGTAATGAAGCATGTGATTTTCTGGACCTTTTCCTACTGTGAGGTTTATTGCTGCATGCAGCTGTCTTTCCACCTATATAAAACCTGATTTTATTTGTTTTTACTTCATTGAAGTGAGAAGATGGTTTGCTCACTCTCTGCAGTTTTCAATGGGAGCAAGGGAGGAGTGACATTATCAACAAGACAGACATTAACAATGAGAATAAGACCAAACAAACAATTACAAGCCCAGTAAAAGGTGCCTACAGATCAGCAGCTAACTACCAATCTGTCTAAAACAATAACAAAAGTACAAAATTTTATTCTAGGTAGAGACAATTTTCCAAGTGTACAGCGCCAGCAGAAAATATCTACCATCTGCATATAAAACATCAGCCCTATATCTTATAAATACTTATATAATTAATAGGAATAGGCCTCCCATGATATTCTTCAAGGTGTATCATATTGAACAGTCGCACAACATGCAATAGAGCTACAATGCCACCCAGTGATCATGGCCTAAAATAGCAGCGTTACTAGGACTCGTTTACATAAGAAATTACATTTAGAACTAACTGCAATAAACGATTTGAGTGTTGATAAAGTATAACTTAAAGTTGCGATAATGGCAGCTGACGTTTATGGACAGGACGTTCCATAAAGCAAACAAAAATTCAAGAAAATGTGGAGAGCTTTAAAAAAATTTTTTTTTGTCAATATCATCGAACAGCTCCCATTTAACAAAACTCCTGTCTCCCCCCACCATACACAATCAGACGTACACTTAACATTCTGATCTGTTTATCCTTATTTGCATATGGCTCGAACACTCACAGCAGAACCTTATTCCTGGATCTACTTATCTCCTTGGCTGAACATGAAAAGTAAATCTTCTCTGTCCCACTGCCAGGTCTTCTTCCAGCTGCAATGTCCTTCACCTCTGTCATTATGCAGGCAATACAACCTTCTGTATATTGGTTATGGCTTCAAAGGCAATTGAGTGAAGTCCTGTCCTTTAGCATGATCACTAAAGTACACACTGTACTCTCTCAGCCCAGTTTCTCTGCAGCACATAGCAGTCTCTCGGCCTGGCATGGCGGTCTCTCGGCCTGGCGTCTCAGCTCAGTGTGGTGATCTCTCTGTATGTGAGTGGGTTCTGCCTGGGAATGTTCCGGAGGCAGCAGGAAGTGATCAGGGAGTCAGCAGCTTCGGCAGCACTGATGGCATCATTACCCAACCCTGGGAGAGCGAGCGCTGAGGGAGGTTCCCTAGTAACTGTGGTGGTGCTGTCTAGAACAGGTAGATGAGGTCTCCCAGAGAGCGAGATGAACCAAAGACTCAGAGAAGACTGTTGAAACTTTAACTTTATTCCTTTATTTTTCTAGTTTAAATTAAGAAGGACATTAATCTTTCTTTAATTCTTTCTTTATTTTGTTACTTATTCTGTGCAGGCAATGTTTAACTCTTTAACTTTGTTTCTTTGACTTCTTTGTACCTAAACTTTTTGTACCTGGGTACGTTTGTATATAAGATGGCGCCATGTGTGGTGTCACTATGCACTTTTCACTGTACGCCTGTGTTTCCATAAATGAGTATGCATGAAAATCTAAATCTCCCAATCTCTGAGCTAGTGCTTACTAGGTTCAATTCAGGTCATGGTTCATCGCCAAGGAGGCTTGCCTCTTTTTTCTGAATCTGGATGTTTATTCAAGACTTCTTTCAGCCACCTTCTCCAATCCGACAAGCTCCCCTGCTGTCTGCTTGGAGTGGTATCCAACATGTCAAATTTCCTGCTGCCAAACCTCATGCAGCCAATGAATAATGCACAAAGTTAAAAATCACACAACAGCAGGTTATAGTCCAACAGGTTTATTTGGAAGCACTAGCTTTTGGAGCGCTGCTCCTTAGACAACCACCTGATGAAGGAGCAGCACTCTAACCTGGTGTTGGGTGATTTTTAACTTTGTGCACTCCAGTCCAGCACCAACACCTCCTGAAACATGCACAGAAAATGCTGGAGAAACTCAGCAGGTCTGGCTGCAGTTGTGGAGAGAGAAACAGAGTTAATGTTTCAAGACCAGCTTGAAAACTTTGTTTCTTTCTCCACCGATGCTGCTGGACCTGCTGAGTTTCTCCAGCAATTTTTGTGCGTGTTTCAGAAAGCCACCTTCTGCCTTACTCGAATCATGCAGGTAGCACTAGCTTCAAGCCTGAATCATTTTATTGAGATCCCTACATGATTTAATGCACAATGCGGGACCATGTGGACAATACAAGTCTGATTGAATTTCAATGATAAACATTGCTAAATAAAGGGAAGTACATCCCATTTGTTATTTACTTTATCTCCTGTCTTTTTGATTAGCGCTGCAATTCTGATTGATAACAAAGATTATACTTCATAAGGACTTAATTGTCTACAAAGCATTGCTAATGTCATGAAATACAAGTCTAAAATAACTTTTCAGAGGTCAGCATCCCATCACCAATCACACTTTATTTACAAATGCATAGCCTCTGACAATAGCACTGCCACACTCAGGAGATTCAGAATCCTTGACATTCACTCTTTTGTGTCAGCCAGGTCTCCCTGACTGGACCAGATTGACAGCCCTAATCAGGGAACTCGTGTTCCATCAGGATCTATGGCGAGAAATCAGAGTTAACATTTCGGGTCAAATGACTTTTCCGCAGAACAGTTCTGAGGAAGGGTCACTGCACCCGAGGCATTAACTCTGTTTTCTCTCCACAGGTGCTGCCAGACCTGCTGAGCTTTTCCAGCATTTTCTGTTTTTGTTTCTGATTTACTGCATCCGCCATTCTTTGGTTTTGTTTTGCTCACATTCTATGATGCCTGACCTTTTACAATGTTATTATTTGTTACAATCACCTTGTTACAATGTTACTATTTCTTTCTTTCACAATTCTGAAACCAGTTTAGTGAATTCTACATTGCTTTCTCTACTGTGGGGATTGTTAGCTTGTCTCCAAATTCAAAGCAAGATACAGAGAGGAATTGAGGATGGGATCTGTATCTTTAGCTCCGATGCATTGTTGACTGGACGGAAATTCAGTGAAGCTCTTAATTATTTATACCCTTCACATTAAGGGGATTAATTTTTAAAATGGATATGACGAAATCTGCTCAAAAAAACCCATGTTTTGCTTATATTCCAGAATTTGTTAACTGCACACCAAACTGTGAAATCAGGAAACAGCTATTTTCTGGTAGATCAGTGCATTTCGGCTCAGAATATACAGGCTTACCACACAGTCCTGTACAGTTTTCGGCATTTCTGCCCAAATCCTTGTTTGGTGACCTTTCTAATCAGTGTGACCATCACTCATGCAACACTGCACAAGAAATCTGGTCTGTGATCATTTGCACCAGTGTCCAGTGCAGCCCAGCAAAAGCAAAGGTCTTGTGTTCACTCATCAAGCAAAATCACACTACCTATTAAAAACAACAGCTCCCTCAACATAGAATACTATGGAGAAGATTTACAATTGGTGATCTGTCCTATAAGCCCTTCTGCAGGCAATAATCCATTTATTTTAACATCTGCCTCAAAGTAATATTCACCACAATGAGTCACAGAGTCACAGAGATGTACAGCATGGAAGCAAACCCTTTGGTCCAACTTGGTCATGCTGACCAGATATAGTAAATTAATCTAGTCTCATTTGCCAGCATTTTGCCCATATCCCTCTAAACCCTTCCTATTTGTATACCCATCCAGATGCCTTTTAAATGTTGTAATTGTACCAGCCTCCACCATTTCCTCTGGCAGCTCACTCCACGTACACACCAATCCCTGCGCAAAACTTTCCCCTCATGTTCCCCCCCGCTACCAAATCTTTCTACTCTCACCCCAAACCTACACCCTCTAACATTGGGCACACCCACTCAATGAAAATGATATTGGATATTCACCTTATCCATGCCCCTCATGATTTCATAAACCAATTCACAAGCAATTAAGTGGAAGCACTGTCAGTACGGTAATGCAGATAAATGCTGTCACTGAATTTTGCACAGTGAGTTCCAACAAACATGTTCTCTGTGTCTGCGTGGAATTTGTATGTTGCACCGTGTCTGTGTGGATTTCCTCTGAATGATCCAGTTTCTTCCCACAGTCCAAAGATGTGCAGGTTAGGTGGATTGGCCATGGGAAATTGTCTAGGCGAAAGTGAGGATTGCAGATGCTGGAGATTAGAGTTAAGAGAGTGGCGCTGCAAAAGCACAGCTGGTCAGGCAGCATCCGAGGAGCAGGAGAATCGACTTTTCAGGCAAAAGCCATTAAATTGCCCCATAGTTTCCAGGGATGTGTAGGCTCGGTGCATTAGTCAGAGGTAAATGTAGAGTAATAGGGTAGGGGAATGGAAATGGGTGGGATACTCTTCAGAGGGTCAGTGTTGACTTGTTGGGCCTAATGGCCTGTTTCCACACTGCAGGGATTCTATAATTCTTTGAAACAATGAGAAAAGTTATCAGATCATTTGGTTTTAATGATATTAATCAGATCCCATTAAGACAAATAGGGAATTCAGAAGTCTACTATTGTGTTCTGATAGAGAATGCTGGAAATGCATAGCAAACTAGTGAGCATCTGTGAAGAGAAAGGATGAGATTTGGGTGGGCACACATTACATTCAAACATTAGCTGGTATATAATTTCTCTTTATACCTTGCTGTGAATTTCCAGCATTTGCTGCTTTCAGGGCCATTCAGCCCTTAATCTTATTCAGCCATTCTCTCAGGACAACAAGTATTTGTACCTCAATACCATTTACCTCTTCTTCCCTTATTTCTTTTGATATCTGCCTCTGTCAGTTCTTAGAAGTTAAATTCATTTAGCTCTGCCCGCCCAGTGAATTCCAGAACTGCACATTTATTTTAACCTTTGATTACTCTGGTTAGACTTCAGTTCTACAGATTTTACATGAGAAAGTGTTGTGTATGAGTTCCTTCAAGCCCAAAGTAGCCCAGAATGAATTAGAATGCAGGTAGTTCTTCTATAATGCAATGATTGTGGTTCTTGTGCAACCCCACATGAGAGAAACATTGTGCTTTAGAAACAGCACTTAACGTATTGGCACTCTAATCACATTACAGCCAAGAAACGTTTGAAACTTTTGAGTTTTAGAAACAGTGTCCCCAATTCACCAATCGCGTTCCAGTAAATTCAGGTTGACCAAACGTCCGTTATGGCGGAATGACCTGTATCCACTTTTTAGTCTAACTAGATGAGTAAACAATAAGAAATGTATCTAACAAAAACAGAAATTACAAGAAAAACTCAGCAGGGCTGTCACCATCTATGGAGAGAGAAATCAGAGTTAACATGGCGGGTCCAGTGACGCTTCTTGAGAAATGATGATAGCTAGGAAAAGGTTGATATTTATGCAAATGATGAGGTGGGGGAAGGGGAAGAGTGAATGACAGATTGGAGATAGTGCCCAAAGAGGAAGAAAAACAGTTGGACAGACAAAGGAGTGGTTAAAGGTCAGTCTGAGGGAATGAGTAGCTGCTAATGGGTGCTATTAGTAGCATGTTATGTTAGCAGCCTATGTGGTGTCAAG
Organism: Chiloscyllium plagiosum; assembly: GCF_037043375.1. Taxonomy (NCBI): domain Eukaryota; kingdom Metazoa; phylum Chordata; class Chondrichthyes; order Orectolobiformes; family Hemiscylliidae; genus Chiloscyllium; species Chiloscyllium plagiosum. Next base: position 80,362,390 of record NW_028270154.1, read on the forward strand.
GCCTGACATGTGGGAGTTGGCTAAGGACATGGTCTAAGCCCTAAAATTATTGAACTCGATATTAAGTCTAGAGGGCTGCAGGGTCCCCAAGTGGAACATGAGATGTTGTTTTTCCATCTTGTGCTGAGCTTCACTGGAGCACTGCAGCAAGCCTGAGACAGAGATGTTGGCCAGGTGGGGTGTTAAAGTGGCAGGCAGCTGGAAACTCAGGGACTGTTTTGTGGACAGATGCTTCATTGTGAAACCACACTGTGAGAAGCGAGTGCAGTAGACTAGATTGTATGAAGCGCAGGTAAAGTGGAAGGTGTGTTTGGGCCCTTGGATACCAAGGAGGGAGGAAGTAAACGGGCAGGTGTTACACTTTCTGCAGTTGCAGGGGAAGGTGCTGTGACACTCTGGAGATGTGTTGGAAGTGAAGGATGAATGGACTAGGATGCCCAGCAGGGAACGGTCTGTGCAGAAGGCCAACAGGGGCAGAGAGGGGAATATGCATCTGCTGGAAGTGGCAGAAATGATGACTAATGATCCTATGGATTTGGATGCTGTTAGGGATGGTAATCGAGAAAAAGGGGAGAAATTTATCCAATATTACTGAGTACTTGAATTTGACCTCACATTACTGCAGAAATTGTTAGGAACACAATTATCCCAGGTCTGCTTCTTACAAGGTTTCTCTTTACACTGGTCAAGTCCAGTGTATTTTCTGCACTCAATCAAGTATTAACCCTTAGACGAAAGTGAGGACTGCAAATGCTGGAGATTAGAGTCGAGAGTGTGGTGCTGGAAAAGCACAGCAGGTCAGGCAGCAGCGGGGGAGCAGGAGAGTCGACATTTTGGGCAAAAGCCCATCGTCAAGAATGAAATATTAACCCTTGCAGGCCATATACAACAGACAGCGAAACATAGGGCCATTTAAGAGAAGGAGTGTTCTGATGATTTGCTTCATGATTTTACATGTAACACATGAAGATATCTATAGATGACTCAGCACCTTTCAGTCACTTTATACTTCGATTATTGCTTTCACACTATGGTTAGACTCAAACAGATGATTTGGATAAACTTTCTCATCCATGGCCTCACCAAATCTGCCCAGGGAGATTGTGAAAAACAACAAAAGCAATGGATTACAAGCAGTAGCCCAATCTCATAACTTCACAGCAACAGAGATTCACATTTTTCTTCTACCAGGTTTCCTTGATTTAAGAGTTTTAAAGTTTCTCCCAATAATATAAAGTAGCGTACTTCAGAACAACAGAGAATTCCAGCGAAAGTGTGGAAAGAAGGCATAAGGGAAATAATACATAACATAGGTGGCACTGGGGGTTGGAGGAATGGTGGTGTGGAATACTTCTTGCACAAAAGGTGCAAGATAGATATCTTTAAATTTGAGGCTTTTAATGGACTGGGACCCAATGTGGGTGAGCGCACACAGGGCTAAGCTGGTCTCAGTGAGAGAAAGGTTAGGACGGCAGATAATCAGCATCCCATATGTCAGCTCTTAAGCTTTCCTATCGTTCTGTTACCTAGACATATGACACACAGCTTTTATTGTTCCACACTGCACCAATTATGAAAAAGATATTTCTGGATTCATGTTGGAATTTACCTCTTAAGTATTTTGAATGGAGTGTTTGCAATTTGGCAGCAATCTGAATCACACAGGAAGTAAAAGTAATTTAATATCTTGGCTTCCATAAAACCTGCTCAACTGCTGTGACTTAACTGCGCACATCTTTGAGATGTACTACTGCTAATATTCAATTCTTGCTGGAAGACTTCAGGATTAAGGAGATACAATTGGGTTGTTATTTCTTCATGGTTTTCACATGTAGTATTGTGGAAACATTTGTTGTGTGGAATTCCCTGAGAAGAAAAAAAAACTTTATGTTTTCCATCTGAGTTATTTGTTTCTGCAGATCATGAATCACTGCTGTAGTTTTCATTCACGCACAGGCAGCATCTGGAAGTCACTTCCTGACAATGTGATGGAGGCAGATTCAATGGGACTTGTGAAAGGGGATAGGGCATTTATTTGAAAAGATTTACAGAGAGGCAGGTGAGCAGTTCAAGCTGAATTTCTGTCTCAGGGAACTGGCACAGACAAAATGGGTCCAATGGTCTTCTGTGCTGTAACCATATCATACTTCTGCATCAATCAATATTATGGATAAATCTAGCAGTGCTGCAAGCAGTATGTATATTCTAAGTTGTATAAACTGTCAGTGAATCCAAATACAATTTGATTCAAGAAATGTTAAAAACGGATAGTTTCCCCTCAATTTCACATCATCTATAAGGTTATGGTCTGACCACATTTGTAGTATTGTGCACAGTTTTAGGCTCCATATGCCCTCATAAGCCCTCAGGAAGGATGTACTGGCCCTGGAGTGGGTTTAGAGGAGGTTCATGAGAATGGTCCCAGGAATGAAAAGCTTAACATATGAGGAGTGTTTGAGGATTCTGGGTCTATATTCAATGGAGTTTAGAAGGGTGAGGGGGAAGCTAATTGAAGGTTACAGAATACTGAACAGCCTGGACAAAGTGGATGTTGGGAGGATGTTTCCATTGGTAGGAGAAACTGGGACCCAAGGGTACAGCCTTAGAGTAAAGGGAAGACCTTTTAGAATGGAGATAAGGAGAACTATCTTCAGACAGACTGCGGTGAATCTATGGAATTCATTGCCACAAACGGCCATGGAGCCAGGTCATTGAATATATATAAGATGGAAATAGATGGGTTCTTGATTGTCAAGGGGATCAAGAGTTAGGGGAGAAAATAGGAGTTCAGTAGCTTATCAGCCATGATTAAATGGTGGAGCAGACTTGGTGGGTTTCATGGCCTAAATTCTGCTCCTACATCTTAAGGTGTTATGGTCTTATATTCCTTTCCATGTGTCTATTCAATCATTGAACAATAATCTGAACATATCAACAAATGAACAATCCAGACACAGTTAGAAGTCAAGCCCCACCTAACTCCATTTGCTTCTAATATTTTTGATATTTCCCACCCAATAAACCAACCTTGATATTATATTGTGTAAAATAAACACTGTGTTGACTTTAGGCAGTATAGTTTTGCTGCCATCTTCTATAATGTTTCAGCACTGACGTCAAACTGTCTCGTCATTAATTTGAGAACATTGACATCAAAAGTCACATTGATATCACAAAGATTTTAGCATCAAACATTGTCCAGTTATAATTGTCCATTGAGTCTGTAGCTCCCTGGTATGACAAACATTAGAAACCTGAAATACTTCCCTCAGGATTTAGTACAGAACAGCACCTCATTGTTATTGGACACAGATAATGGACAGTCATGTTGTCACTGATATCAGGAACAGCAAAATTGCTGTAGTAATAGAATTTCCATGAACTTCTGGATCCAAACAAATACTATCATGAGAGGTTTAATGCCTCAATGGTTTCACAAAGATCTTAGATGAATCAGTTATGTAGGGCCTCTGCATCCCAGTCACAAAGCCATGAACAGTTGTGCAGAAATCCCAGAAGTGTAACTTCCCTTCCAACTCATTGCTCTCATACCCAAACCCCAGTGCTGCTTATCTCTTGAAGTGAAATGAGCTCCTTCAATCCTAATGAACCCAGTAGATGTAATAAGCTGCAGGGAGTGACCTTTGAGCTCTGCACCAGCGTGAAAAACTGACACAGCAATGTCCCGTCTCATTGATCAAATCAAGCGCTCACTCAGACGGTGACCATCAACAGTATTGATTATGTCCATTCAGTTCTCCCTGTTGTGTGGCATAGAGATAAACAGGAAAAAAGTCAAGGACTGTAAAAGTGCTCCAAAGGGATACTCAGTCCAATCCAGTCAGATAATGAAGAAAATCATGACTATGGGCCATTGTGTTGTTGAAAAAAATGCCATGGGAAAAACTAACATCAGTCAAGCACAGCGCAACAACCTTTGGATTTCAGGAACTTTGATGTTTCAAAAACACAAAGATAAGAATAAGCCGCGAGTTTATTTACATGAATACCCAAATAATTCTCCTATCCCAACTCTGAAACACAATTCTGGATTATTGATGCATGTCTTTTGGACTCTTCCATCAGTTGGTAAATGTATAATCATTGTTTGTTGCATGTTTGCCAAACTATTTGCACTAAAAGTATTGTTATGCTGAATGTTCTAGTACTGTAATACGTAGCAATTTGCCCTGAGTACTCCAGGGGCCACAAATATTCCTTAATCATTGAAGATAATGGGTCCCACCCAACTCTAATTCATTCATTAGTGTGAATTCTGCAGGGGAGCAATCAGTTCATGATTTAATGATGTTATTATGGCAGGACTGCACACTGAGCTGTTTGTGATCAAACTAATGATAAAGCCTTATATATTTCTCTTGAAATATTAACTCATTCACCACCAAACATAAGTCACCATTATTAAGGTGACCAATCCACATTATGCATTTCCCCCTCTCCCCTTCTAAAATTGCTGACTTTTGTTGTTAAACAATTTGCAGATAGCAGTTCCCCAATATTGGAGGGTATTTGTCACATATCAGGTTAGACAGTGAATGTAGGCAAAAATATTTAGAGGGCAGAACAGAGAAGGTTGGCCCAACTCAAGATTCCTCAGACAGGTTGATCTATGTACCTTGACACCGAGATCTCTCTGCTCATCTACACTACTAAGAATCTTACCATTAGCCCAGCACTCTGCATTCCTGTTACTCCTTCCAAAGTGAATCACCTCACACTTTTCCACATTAAACTTCATTTGCCACCTTTCAGCCCAGCTCTGCAGCTTATCGATGGCTTTCTGTAACCTATAACATCCTTCGTCACTGTCCACAACTCTGCCGACCTTAGTGTCATCCGCAAATTTACTAATCCATCCTTCTATGCCCTCATCCAGGTTATTCATATAAATAACAGATCCAAAACAGATTCTTGCTATACCCCACTAGCAACTGAACTCCAGGATGAATATTCCCCATCAACCACCACCTTTCTTTCAGCTAGCCAATTTCTGATCCAAACTGCTAAATCACCCTCAATCCTATGCCTCCATTTTTTGTGCAATAGTCTACCGTGGGGAACCTTATCAAACACCTTACTGAAATCCATATACACCACATCAACCGCTTTACCCTCATCTATTGTTTGGTCACCTTCTCAAAGAACTCAATAAGGTTTGTGAGGTACAACCTCCCCTTCACAAAACCACGCTGACTATCTCTTATCAACTTATTCCTCTCTAAATGGTTATAAATCCTATCTCTTATACCCTTTCCAACACTTTATCCACAACCGAAGTAAGGCTCACGGGTCTATCATTTCCAGGGTTGTCTCTACTCTCCTTCTTGAACAAGGGACCAGCATTTGCTATCCTCCAGTGTTCTAGCACTATTCCTGTAGACACAAAGATCAAAGCCAAAGGCTTGGCAATCTCCTCCCTGGCTTTCCATATTTCCTAGAATAAATCCCATCCAGTCCAGAGGACTTATCTATTTTTATGCTTCCCAGAATTGCTGACACACATCCTCCTTGTGAACCTCAATCCCATCTAGTCTAGTAGCCTGTGTCTCAGTATTCTTCTCCACCATATTATCTTTTTCTAGTGTGACTACTGATGAAAAGTATTCATTTAGCACTTCCTCTCTCTCCTCTGATTCCACGCACAACTTCCCACTACTATGCTTATCCACCAGTGACTTCTCATATCCCCTCCTGGCTCTTCTTAGCTCTTTCTTTAGGTCCTTCCTGGCTAATGTGTAACTCTCAAGCGCCCTAACTGAGCAATCACGTCTCATCCTAACATAAGCCTTCTTCTTCCTCTTGACAAGAGATTTGACTTCCTTCGTAAATCACAGCACTCGACAACTTCGCCCCTGCCTCACAGATTCATATTTATTAAGGACCCATAGTAGTTGGTCCTGGGCCTTGAATAAGCTCCACATTTCAATTGTGCCTATCGCCTATAGTTTCCATCCCCATCCTATGCATCCTAAATCTTGCCTAATCACCATAAGTGCCTTTTCCCCAGCTATAACTCTTGGCCTGCAGTATATACCTATCCCTTTCTCCAATAAAGTAAATATAACCGAATTGTAGTCACGATCACCAAAGTGCTCACCTACCTCCAAATCTAATACTTGGCCAGGCTCATTACCCAGTACCAAATCTAATTTGGTCTCGCCCCTTGTTGGCCTGTCTACATACTGTGTCAGAAAACCCTCCTGCACACATTGGACAAAAACTGACCCATCTAAAGTACTAGAACTATAGTATTCCCAGTCAATACTTGGAAAGTTAAAGCCCCCATAATAACTACCCTGTCACTCTCGCGCCTAACAGTGCCACACCACCCCCTCTTTTGCCATTTTCTCTGTTCTTACAAAAACATCTAAATTCCAGAACCTGCAATAACCTTTCCTGTCCCTGCTCTACCCATGTCTCGGAAATGGTCACAACATCAAAGTCCCAGATACCAACCCATGCTGCAAGCTCACTCACCTTATTTCGGATGCTCCTGGCATTGAAGTAGACACACTTCAAACCAACCTCTTGCCTATTGCTGCCTTCTTGCGATATTGAAGTCTTAGTTCTGACTTAACCACTCTCATCCTCCCATATACTCGAACTACAATTTCGGTTCACTTCCCCCTGCTGAATTAATTTAAACCCACCTGAAGAGCATTAGCAAATTTGCCCCCCAGGATATTGGTGCCCTCTGGTTCAGGTGAAGACCATCCTGTTTGTAGAGGTCCCACCTACCCCAGAAAGAGCCCCAATTATCCAGGAATGCAAAACCGTCCCTCCTGCACCATTCCTGTGTTCAACTCCTCTCTCTCCCTCTTCTTCCCCTCGCCAGGGGAATGGGCAAGGGCAACAAACCAGAGATAACAACTCATTTGTTCTAGTTCTAAGCTTCCATCCTAGCACCCTGAATTTCTGCTTTAAATCCCCATCTCTCTTCCTACCTATATCGTTGTGCCCATGCTCCCCCCTCCCTCTCAAGGATCCTGAAGACACGATCAGAGGCATCATGAACCCTTGCACCTGGGAGGCAACACACCAACCGTGAGCCTCTCTCATTCCCACAGAACCTTCTATCTGCCCCCCTAACTATGGAGTCCCCAATGAGTAATGCTCTCCTCCTCTTCCCCTTTCCTTCTGAGCAACAGGGACAGACTCTGTGCCAGACACATGTGCCCCATTGCTTACCCCAGTAAGTCCTCCCCCAACAGTATCCAAAGCGATATACATGTTATTGAGGGGAATGGGCACAAGGGATGTCTGCACTGCCTGCCGGTTCCCTTTCTGTCCCCTGACGGTAACCCATCTACCTCCTTCTTTTTCCTGAGGTGTGACTACCTCCCTGTAACTCCTCACAATAACCCTCTCTGCCTCCGGAATGATCATCATCATGTCTCACACTAGCAACATCTTGGGGCTCACCATTGAACACAAAAGTAACTGAATCAACCTTGGCTTCAACAAGAGCAAGGCAGTGACTGGTCCAGTCACTGACCTTTTGGCCGCTCAAAGCTTCTCTGTCATCTCCAAGGCTCCTCATTACCACCTGGAATGCTTCAGCCAGGACAGCACACTCCAGAAACTCATAGCCAACTAAAAGTAGGGGCTTCACCTGACGAGCATCCCTTTCACCAGTTTCAACCTCATGTAGTCTATCAGCAATGGGTGATAGCTGCAGGTAGGAATGTCCCAGTTATAAACTTCAAATTACTTGTTACTTGCAAGAAACACTGCGTTATCAGGACCTGTACTATCAAGAAGAAAAAGAGCAGCAATGTCATGGGAACACCAGCACTTCCAAATTCTGTTCTGATATAGAAGAGTGAGGTATTCTTTTCAATAGCACTGGGTCAATTTATCTTTACATTCCCCATCTACCTCCATCATTAGCACAATTACTGCAGCAGTTCAAGAAAGAAACACTCTGATATTATATCATGGCAATTATAGATAAGCAATATATAGATAAGCAATATGTGGGTGGCACGGTGGCACAGTGGTTAGCACTGCTGCCTCACAGCGCCAGAGACCCGGGTTCAATTCCCGCCTCAGGCGACTGACTGTGTGGAGTGTGCACATTCTCCCCGTGTCTGCGTAGGTTTCCTCCGGGTGCTCCGGTTTCCTCCCACAGTCCAAAGATGTGCAGGTCAGGTGAATTGGCCATGCTAAATTGCCCGTAGTGTTAGGTAAGGGGTAGATGTAGGAGTATGGGTGGGTTGCGCTTCGGCGGGTCGGTGTGGGCCTAAGGGCCTGTTTCCACACTGTAAGTAATCTAATCTAATCTAATCTAATACCTGAACTTGCCAGGAATTCCTACTGCTGAGAACAAAGAGCAAGCAAAATGGCAAGATGGCGTGTGTAAAATGCTTAAACTTTGAACAGAATTATAATTATAATTATAAATCCATCCACATCTTGCACACATTCCCCAATCCAAGGATAACCAATTTGTGAAATAAACTCCCAGGAAAGAAGTTTTCACAAAGCAAAACTTCAAACGGTCTTATGACCTTAACAGCCACAAAACCTCTGCATCACACACAGAGGGAATGGCATTAGATTAGATTCCCTACAGTACAGAAACAGGCCCAATAAGTCCCCACTGAAGCTCCAAAGAGTGACTCACCCAGACCCATTACCTTACCCCTGAATAATGCGCCTAACACTATGGGCAATTTAGCATGGCCAATTTGCCTGACCTGCACATGTTTGGATTGTGGGAGGAAACTGGAGTACCGGGGGGAAAGCCACACAGACACAGGAAGAATGTGCAAACTCTACAAAAACAGTCCCTAAGGTGGGAATCAAACCCAGGTCCCTGGTGCTGTGAGGCAGTAGTGCTGACCACTGAACCATCATGCCATCCTAGTGCATCATTGGCAGAAATGCAAGCTCACTTGAAATATTGGTGTCCTAAACAATGTTAAGAAGCAGCAAGGTTTTAAAAATAAAATCTGTAATTGCAAAAAGCCCATTCCACCCATCATACCCAGCCTTTGCAGTGTCCTTATTTGTTTTTCTAACACAGGCCTACTTTTCCATTACCAGTCGATCCCTACTTTAAAGAGGGCAGATATATTGGGATGATGACATGTCATGATATAAAAGTAACACCAGCAGTCTTGTCCAAGAAACTGTGAAGGAAGAATGGAATAGTCTGACTAAGAACTATTCATTGCAATATGAATAATGGCTTAAATTTAAAAAAATCAAAATCATAAAGTCAGGCAGAAGTCACTCTTTCATAAGGGGAAACGATTGCAGGCTATAAGCTACCAGCAAGAGACAAGGATAGTCATTTCTCCAATATGCAGAATATAATCTGAACAACAAGTCTTGTGGCAGTGCAAATCACCTTTTCCTTACAACCTTTTTTCTAACGGCACCATTAATATGTTGATACTTAGTTCAAGACCCAACTGGGATTTGAGCATAGACATCTAGTCATAGTATTGAGGGAGGGTTATACTCTTGGAGGGCTCCATCTTTCAGTTGAGACATTAATCAGGGTCCCTCCTGCCCATTGGGTGCATGTAAAAACTCCCAGTGTTCTGTTTCAAAGAAGAACAAGGGCGTTATTCCCATGTCCAGACCAGTATTTGTCTGTTATTTAGCATGGCAAAAATAGATTGTCACATTGTTGTTGTGTGAGAGAATTTGTTATGCCCAAATTGGTTGCCATGTCTCCTGCATGACTACAGGGCTACACTTTAAAAAGCACTTAATTTCCTATCAAGCACTTTGAGCCAATTGGTGGTCATGAAAAGCATTGTATAAAAGCACTATTTAATCTTTTTTACACCTTTCTAAGGGGTCTTATTAGTAATAGTCAATTTAGGGAATTATGGCTTTTTTTTTCTAAACAATCAATAGTGTAAATTTCAAAAAAATGTAATAAAGTCTTTAGTTTGTAAGAGACCACATGTTTCTTGAGGGGACTAGAAATTGAAATTAATGATGAATTTCTACAACTGAAATACCACAAGAGTACTGCAACTGAAAATCGAATACTGCAAAAATGCTGTTGAGGTGCAATACAATGTTGCATTGTGAAGCAGGAAGTGGCAGAATTTGAGTATGAGAAGCACTGAGAATCTTTCCAGTTAAGGATTCTGCCTGACAACAGCCTTCTGGTTGGCTGAGCTATAAAAAATATTGAAAAGCTATAAATGCCAAAATCAGCAGAGGAGATGAAACAACTAGAACCTGCAGACTGAAAGCATCCTCTCTCCCTTCCTCCTTCATCACGTGAGAAAGAGGTAGAAAAATCAAGAGACTTAATTTGCAAACAGGGAAGACCTAGGTCAACCTGATCAAACATTGAATCAAAGAATGACAAACCTACAAACAATTGCTTGTCATCATTGCTAAAGTCATGAGAGAAAATGACTTTCTGCTTTGTGGTCTTGTCTTTCAATATTTGCCTTTCTAATTTTATCTGTATTTACTACTTTTCCATCCATAATATGTGTTATTCCACTTGACTTTTGTCTCACAATCGTGGTAGAGTGTGCATGTATTTGAGGTTTTGAGGAGTTTAGTTGATGTGACATAGTAGTTGATTTGAATTTCTTTTCACTATCATTGTTGAAGCTAAGGAAATAGTTTTTTTTCTCTCTCCCCATTACTTATGGAAACTGGAATGAATTGCTTTTGTCTTGAGTAGCAGTCTGTCAGGAAAATTGCTCATCTTGGTGATTTCATTGAGATCTTATACATTTGTACATTTTGTGATGAATTGCAGAACATTGAGGGAGGACCCTTCCAGTTAAGTCGTAACAACGTCGTGGCACAGGTAGTTGATGAGGTCTTGAGTAAGGTTTTGGCTTTTGTGGTGAGTGTGAATTAATCGCTAACACTACAAAGGGAGCTCGTGAAGTCCGTTCAGTTAGACCATAAGACCATAAGACATAGGAGCGGAAGTAAGGCCATTCGGCCCATCAAGTCCACTCCGCCATTCAATCATGGCTGATGGGCATTTCAACTCCACTTACCCGCATTCTCCCCGTAGCCCTTAATTCCTTGTTGGTAGGTATCTTGTCGTAGACAAGTTGAATGAGTCACTGGGATTGAATGCCCTCAGGTAGCATAATACTCTGAAGGTAGCTACAGCGGCTTTATGTGTCAGAACCTTTTCCCGAATTGGCTCAAAGTTTTCTCTGCCATATTTTATGTCTCCCAGGAGTTTCCATGGTTGCAGGAGTGGTAGAGCTGGGGATGGCTTTGTGTATAAATCATGCCACACTTGGACAGAACAAGCTGTCCTTTTGTTCATGTTCAGAAGTCTCTGTAATCCTCAATCAATATTCTTGTTCAACAAATATCATCCATGTGAACTTGAATCAAAGACCTTCTCTGGGAATCTGTTTCATGTGTCTGCTTTCCTGTCTGAGGGAAAAGGAATCTTTCATGATGCTTGAGGCTTTTGAACTTAATGTCAATCATTTCTGGATTTAGATACAATGTTTCAGGGAACCAGAGTGAGTTACATCAGCACCAGCTTTTGGGAGTACGATTGCGATCTTATTTGAGTACATTTGTGTCTTTGTTGAAATATTGCAGATAAAGAGATCGCCTGCTCTTTATCAAAGCCCTCTGACCCCAACATGGAATTTCACAGAATTTATTGCACAGAGTCAATTCACCCTCCGCATGAGCCTCTACCCATTGTTATTCATAGAATCCTAATGGCACACACTTCCATTCATGATCAGAATTTTACAGAACTCCCCTCCTCTGTAGATGCCCCCCCTAACCCTCCATCGGAGTCTTTCAGGCCACACGACAGGGGCACCATCTTATCACTTACCCCAGCCAACTCGTATTGTAATTGTGTTAGCAATGGAGGAAACCTAAGTGCAGACCTCGCACCCCCCCTCGCCCCCCACCTGCCCACAGGCCAACTGAAGCTCTTAAGTAGCCAACTATTGGCCGCTTCAAGGACTTCTCTCCTGCCAACTGAGATTTTTTACACATCCTGGGAGGCTGGCTTCAAGTTTTCAGCTGGTTGATTGGTAATTAAATCAGGCTGGGAAAATCTCCTTTTTGTATCCTAATGCCAATCAGAAATCACACCAAATACTTCCCCAACCTCTTCATTTCTTTGGTACCCTTCCTCCGTCTCCCCATGCCCAACCTCTCTCATGTGGACCTGTCAGTCTGGGTCTAGACAGTCCCAGACTTATCTCCATCCAAGCTCCATCAGACCCCAGTTCCCTCTGGAATTTCTACTGCCCCAACAGTGACCAGAACTCCTGGTGGAGCTATTGGGACCAGACAACACTCAAGCATTTGATTGGCTGACAGCTTTGAGAGAAGGGATTGAGGGATGAGGAGGGATGATGAGGATTTTGTGCCAAACCAATTAACAACTCATGACTGTGAGGTGAGCTGGTCCCAGACTTCTATGTTGGGGTGGGGACACAGTCTTCAGTGTAAGACTCAGCCTTATGGTTATCCAGTTTCCGTTTTAATACATCTGTTCATTTCAGAATTGATCCATGTAGTAGCCACAATTCTAACCATAAAGACATTTCTTGGTTTCCTTAGATTTACACTCCAGCGCTGTTTTGACACACATGATTCACCACAGGTGGTTCCAGTATAATTCTTTCACACAATTCCTACTCAGTAAGGGCTCAGTCATGCTTTTGCTTTCAGGGTGAAACAATGGAAGTCTGTGAATTACCCTATGTTGGATGGAATGGAAAATCTGGTATTGGAAATGGCTCTGAAAAAGATACTGGAGTATCCTTCCTAACCATCTGAGCAAAGGAATGGCCTAAGAGAATGTATATTCAAAAAGCTGGAAAACAAAACTTGGAATTGCGCAACCAAGGTTATCAGTGTCTGAATGAGTCAACATGCAAAAAAAGTCACTTGCTGCAACAAAATGCTTTGTCTAATAATGCTCTAATTGTATACAGTTCTCAACTTGTTAGAGGCAAGCTCATACATACCGGCATCAATAATGTTGAATGAACAATCTTCACCAATGACCATGTATGAGGCAGTCACCAACTATTCCTCACCATGTGGCAGTTTAGCTGCTAACATCCTCTTATTGCATCAGGATCGTCAGGACTTGGTCCAATGTGAGAGAGGAAAGCTGAATGTTCATCTAATGAGAATAGGCTAATGTTTTAAACAAAATGTAATTGAATTAATGTTAACAGTCGGTTACAAGTTATATCAATTTGATCGACAGTGTTACAGAGACTTTGAGACTACTGATGGTAGCCCTTGTCCTTCTTTGAGATTCAACGTTGTTCTCCCTCCAGCTGTGCGGCATCATTACAATGGGGTAATCTATGAGGTACTCTGCAGGATTAACACCTTCAGATACTTAGCCATTTACATACTATGATGCAAACTTGCTTTTATATTCATGCATATAATTATGTTTACCAGTACCACATCTCTGCCCAGGTTTCTGACTGAATTCAGGAACTGTGAAAGTATTGTTATTCTTCCAAACATATCCTCTTTGGACTTGGAATATTGATAGCTTTCTGAATTGCAGATTGCAGTCTTTGATTCTGCTCCTTGCACATGCTGAAAGCCCATAGAAACTAAAGGATTTTTAATCCCGTTGATTTCCTTTACAGAGAATGTCTTTCCTGCTGAAACACAATGTTTTCATTTCAATGGAGGATCTATAATCCCATGTATTTCCATCATGGAGGATGGTTGTCCAGTTAATTTCTTTAATTTAGTTTTTACAGTATCACAGAGGCATAGAGTCATAGAGATGTACAGCATGGAAACAGACCCTTCGGTCCAACTCACCCATGCCAACCTGATATCCTAACTTAATCTAGTCCCATTTGCCAGCAATTGGCCCATGCCCCTCTAAATCCTTCCTATTCATAAACGCATCCAGATGCTTTTTAAATGTTGCATTTGTACCACCCTCCACCACTTCCTGTGGCAGCTCATTCAATACACGCGCCACCTTCTGCGTGAAAAAATTGCCCCTTAGGTCTCTTTTATATCTTTCCCCTCTCACCCTAAACCTATGCCCTCAAGTTCTGGACTCCCCCATCCCAGGGAAAAGATCTTGTATGTTTATCTTATCCATGCTCTTCATGATTTTATAAACCTCTATAAGGTCACCCCTTGGCTACCAACACTTGAGGGAAAACAGCCCCAACCTATTCAGCCCCTCCCTATGGCTCAAACCTTCCAACCCTTATCCTGGATACTTTCAAATTAGCAACTTGTTACCAGTGATGACCACAACTGTTTAGAATATATTTTAATAGCTTGGAGGAAGGAAGAAAATGTGCTGTAGCCAAATTTGCAGACAAGCCAAAATCAGTGAAAAGGCAAGTTGTAAGAGGGAAACAAAGTTAACAGAGAGATAGTGTTAGGTTGAGTAAGTGGGCAAAATATTGGCAAATGGAGCTTATTGTGGAAAATGTGAAGTTGTTCATTCTGGAAGGGAGAACAAAAGAACAGAATATTATTTTAAAGGAGAAAAACTACAGAAAGCTGCAAAATAAAATTTTGAATTGAATGCTTCAAATGAACTTCCCTCCTCCACATTTTCAGGCAGTGCATTACATATCCTGTCCACTCAATGGATGAAATTATGTTTTTCTCATATCACCCTTGCTTTGATTATACATCACTTTAAGTCCAGGCCCTCTCAATTTTTTTTTCTTTTATGAGCAGGAACGGCTTCTCCCTACCTACTCTATTCAGCCCACTCATGGTTTTGAAATCTCTATCAAATCTCCTCTCAGCCTTCTTCTCTCCCGGGAGAACAGTCCCAATTTCTTCAATCTATCCTCATAACTAAATTTTCTCATTCTTGGAACCATTCTTGCAAATCACTAACGCTCTCCAATGCATTCACATCTTTCCTATAATGTGGCACCCACAATTGCACAACATATTCCAGCTGAGGTCTAAATGTGTCTTGCTCAAGTTCAACATGACCTCACTGCTGTTGTACTCCATGTGCCTATTAATAAAGCCAAGAATACTGTCTGCTTTATTAGCTGCTTGCTCCACTTGTTTCACAATACCGCTAATCTCATTTCCACCAAACTCATCCCAGTTTCCCAACTGACTCACCAATGCCCATGTTATTCAGGGGCTGGGGAGATTCCAATCTTCCTGCCAATATTATTTCTCATGCCATGCCTTCCTTGTGTGATTGTTTATTTTTCTTCCCTCGAGGGGCTTTAAAGTTTGCGACAACAGCAGTTCTGCTGATCTATGCTACAATTGAAGGATTCTCCTACCTTTCTATGCTTAAATGGCACATTCCCACCTTCTTCAAATAAAATAGAGGATACCAACATTTTTGGAGTTAAAAATCACACAGCACCAGGTTATAGTCCAACAGGTTTAATTGGAAGCACACTAGCTTTCGGAGCAATGCTCCTTCATCAGGTGATAGTGGAGGGCTCGATCGTAACACAGAATTTATAGCAAAAATTTACAGTGTGATGTAACTGAAATTATACATTAAAAAAGTGATTGTCTGTTACGCCTTTCATCTGTTAGAATACAGTGATAGTTTCACTTCTTTCATGTGTAAATCACAAAACCTTTTTTTAAAAGTTGCATTCTCGGGTTAGCTGTTAACAATGGTGATAGCTAGACAATATGTTGAAGGTGTTAGCCCCCTGTGTTCTCTGTCTATGCCATGATGTTTAGATTGATTCTAATCTAAAAAGTGCATGAATTTATGTAAAACTCTGTTATCTCACTTTTTAGATTAGAATCAATCTAAACATCATGGCATAGACAGAGAACACAGGGGGCTAACACCTTCAACATATTGTCTAGCTATCACCATTGTTAACAGCTAACCCGAGAATGCAACTTTTTAAAAAAGGTTTTGTGATTTACACATGAAAGAAGTAAAACTATCACTGTATTCTAACAGATGAAAGGCTTAACAGACAATCAATTTTTCAATGTATAATTTCAGTTACATCAGTGTAAATTTTTGCTATAAATTCTGTGTTACGATGGAGCCATCCACTATCACCTGATGTAGGAGCGTTGCTCCGAAAACTAGTGTGCTTCCAATTAAACCTGTTGAACTATAACCTGGTGTTGTGTGATTTTTAACTTTGTACACCCCAATCCAACACCGGCATCTCCAAATCAGAACATTTCTGGAGACTTCCTTGGATGAATTCCACAGTTAACTTCCTGAATGAAGCCACTGATTGGGGCTTTAGTGATTGCTCCCATTTGTTCGTGGCCTGATCGGGCTCACATACTGATAGTACTGCAACTGGCCAAAGAAAAGTGCCCCTGGCCATTGGCACTCGGTGGACTGGCAGACACCAGGCACCTGCTCAGGCTCAGGCAGAAGAGGACCCTGTCGAGTCAGAAATCAGGGCCTTCACCCACGTGTACAGGGAGGGACAGGAGTAGCGAGCAGGAATGTGGGAAAGAATGGTCCTCAGTGCCCAGGAGCTGCAGCAGTGCAGTGAGTCATGTGATTGTCTGTCTGTCTCCAGGGACAGGATGGTGGTTGCCATAGGGATCCAGGCCCCGCATCCTCAGGATCATACTAGCCTGCTCTCCATCGCCCCAGCCAATGACCCTCAGGACCAAAGGTATAGTGATGGGGGACAGGGACCCTGGTGAACTCTCCGGTGCCTCATCCTCACAAGGAGACAGCAAGCCAGAGGAGCAAAACCACATGCACACCTCCCCAATGAGTATCCACTCAGCACACTCCAGAGGAGACCAGGCCTCTACCTTCACCTCCTGCCTGTGTGAAGTTTGCACATTCTCTCCGTGTCTGCGTGGGTTTCCTTTTCTGTGTGCTCCAGTTTCCTCCCACAATCCAAAGATGTGCAGGTCAGGTGAATTGGCCATGCTAAATTGCCCATAGTATTAGGTGCATTAGTCTGGGTGGGTTACTCTTCAGAAGATCAGTTGGGCCAAATAGCCTGTTTCCATACTGTAGGGAATCTAATGTAAACAAAGTGTGAAGGTTAGCTGCATTGGCCATGCTAAATTACCCATAGTATTCGGGGATGTGTAAGTTAGGTGCATTAGTCAGGGGTAAATGGAAGGTAATAGGGTCGAGAAATGGGTCTAGGTCGGTTACTCTTTGGAGGATCGGTGTGCACTTGTTGGGCCGAAGGGCCTGTTTCCGCACTGTTGGGATTTTATGATTCTATAGTATAGCATTGGGTCAGGCGGACATCTTTGACACTTCTTGTCAAGTATCCCTACTTGTCCAAAAGTGTTGCCATCAATGACTTGCTTTGTAATGTCAGTAACAGAGAGATAGAACATGAGGGGTTGTTGGTGTTGACAATGCCAGGGAATAAAGAGCCCACAGGAGTTCTGAAAAACATCACTGGACTCGAAACATTGACTCTGCTTTCTCTTTACAGAAGCTGCCAGACCTGCTGAGTTTCTCCATCTATTTCTGTTTTTGCTTCTATACTCTAATATCCACAGTTCTTGATTCTTTGGTCATCATTCCCATGTTTTCTTTTATTGACTGTCTTTTGTGTGCCCTTACCTTTCCTACTATGTCTACATGGTGTCCCGCAATCTTCAATTGAGGGAACTGCAGGTGGCCTTGAAGAATAACCTCGATTAGTGAGTTGAAGGGGAAATGGGATAAAAACAAACAAGGAGGATTAGGTCTACCTTTACACTCATAAAAATCTCTTCACCTCTGCCTGCTGCTGCAATGTGTGGCATCCATTCTAAAATGGACAACACAATCTCTTCCATAGAAAAAACTTTCGGGTGCACTTGTCCACTTCCAGCTGACTTTGGTTGATATTTTTTTCTTGCAAGAAATATAATACAAGTAGGAACATAGGAACAGAAGTAGAGCATTCAGCCTGTTAACTGTACTTCATCATTTAATTAGATCATGACTTATCAGCTAACTCATTGGCACTTTCCCACACTATTTCTGTCACTCTGCAGAAATCTGTTAATCTCTGTCTTGAGTCCACGTAATGACTGAGCTAAATAGAAAGCTGGCGAGACTACCAGTGCTTCATCCGAAGGCTCATTGAAGATGTTACCTAGTATGGTGACGAACCATCTGAAATTGAACCTTTCATCTCAAGGAGCAACACCTACATCTAGAACCCCAACCTGAGCTACAAATCTTCTCAAAATTCATTATTGTCGATTATGTTTGCCTGATGTTGGATCGCTGCTGTGGTGTGCAAGCTGTAACAAAAGAGTTTTGTGGCAGTGCTGTGCATATGGGGATGAAATAAGGCAACGTGTGTTGGATAGTTATGCATTGATTGATGGAGTTTATAGACTGTTGAATGATGCGGCTCCAATGAACTGAGCAGTGAATGATGTTAGTGGTGCTGGTAGATTATGCCATTTGAAGATTGAGCTCACTCAGCTTGGCAAATCATGTCAGCCAATTAGATTTCATCTTTCACTGTCTCCATGCTCTTGGAGTGATCCTCCTGGCATTGATCTCCACTGCTACCTCTTCCCATTGCCTCCTGAGCAGATATGAAGGGCCCGTTGTGACCCTGTGGATACAGGATGTCTTGCCTTCTCTCCACATCTTGCATCCAGCAACTTCCGCACTACTATAACAACTTGGTGTTCATGATGTGAAGGGCCAGCGTTGGAACGGGGTAGTCAGAGTTAAAAATCACACAAACCAAGTTATAGTCATAGTCCAACAGGTTTATTTGGAAGTACTAGCTTTCAGAGCACTGCTCCTTCATCAGGTGGGTGTGCTAGTGCTTCCAAATAAACCTGTTGGATGATAACCTGGTTATGTGTGATTTTTAACAGTGTAGATTAGCACTGGCTATATGTAGCAATCAAGGAACTTAGCAAACCAAACTTAATGGGGCAGCACAGTGGCTCAGTGGTTAGAACTGCTACCTCATAGCACCAGGGATCTGGGTTTGACTCCACCCTCAGGTGACTGTCTGGGTGAAGTTTGCACATTATCCCGGTGTCCGTGCAGGTTTGCTCCAGTTTTCTCCCGCAGTCCAAACACGTGCAGGTTAGGCAGATTGGCCATATCAAATTGCCCATTGTGTCCAGGGATGTGCAGCTTTGGTGGATTAGCCATGGGAAATGTAGGGTTGCAGAGTTAGGGTAGCGGGTTGGGTCTACTCTTCAAAGGGTCGGCGTGGAATCAATGGGCCAAATGGCCTGCTTCTGCACGGTAGGGATTTGATTTGATTCTAACTAATTTCCCATTTTGGTTGCAATGGAACAAATGGACACAGTTAATCATGCCTCACAATCCATGCACCTATATCATGCCTTCCCACATTACCTGATAGGCATTAATCTATGTATTTTTAATGGATTAATGTTCCCATTAAAAATTTGATAAAATAATGTCATACAAATATATTAAATGCTCTGTCTTTAAAAGCACCACAAGGCCCTATTATCATACTCAACACAGAGTTTAACTCCCAAAGTTGAACATGCTGTTTCCTTTGTTGGGCAACATTTACATATCATAATGTCACTGTCGGCTAATGAGGACTGACTTTTATTTGCATGAGAAAACTTTGGCGTAACACTGTACAGATGTGTGCTTCTTGCAATTCTTTGCTGCCAGAATCTACTCAGGGTGACTTGAATATTAACACTCTGGTTCATTGTTTAAAAATGCATCAACATTTGACGATGCCAAAGATTTCGAAGGGTGGGGGGGGCGGGATGACAAGGAGGGAAATGAATTCTAAATTTCTTTTTAAGTTCACTCACAGTCTTGTGCCTCCAAGTTCTATAGAGAGTCGGGAGAACACAGAACAAAGAGACTTTGACTGTTATGCATAGAATGAAAGATACCTGTGAAACACATAGAGGATTGCAACTCATTCAAAGTCAGAAGGCAAGAGAAATCCTCAGTGAATTGTGAACATCAACTGAGCTTCCAGGCTGGCTACTAACTACTGAAGCCATTGGTGACTTTACATAAGATACACTGCGCTGATTGAACTTAGAAAAGAAACCTGAACAATTTGAGCTTTAGTTAAGTTACTGCCAACTGAGAGTTTTCCACAGTGAGCTGTTGGTTCTGCTCGGAAGGATTTGATGAAACATATTACCATTCTTCATGATGTAACCACTAAAGTATTAACAGCATCATGTGACTGGCAGAAGGTTATTCTTTTTCTTTCACATGACATGGGTATTCATTGCACTCACCGTGCGCATGTTGTGTAGTATCTGAAATATTAGGAGAACACTTGATTTCAAATCAGAATTGACATTTGTGTGGCAGTTTATAAATGATCTTTTGACTCGTTGATGCTAAGCTTAGAGTTTGAAAGCCTTTCTTTAAAACAAGATAATGATTTGATTGATTTGATTTATTATTGTCACATGTACTGAGGTATAGTCAAAAATGTTAGACAGGCAGATCATACTAGACAAATGCATCAGGGTAACAGAACAGAGTGTGGGATACAGTGTTATAGCTGCTGCAGAGGTGCAGAGAGAGAGCAACACGAATGTTAAAAAGGTCCATTCAAAAGTCTGATAACAGCAGGGAAGAAGTTGTTCTTGAATCTGTTTGTACGTATATACCAATCCCAACCAGAGCGGAAGAGAGTATAATTGGGTGGGAGGGGTCTTTGATTATGTGGGTTGCTTTCAACAGAGAGATGTTGTAAATTGTCGAAGGAATGTTTAAGATTTCATTTTGCCTTTTGTGAGTTTGGTCCACACCAAGAGGAGGGATGATGTTTGAGGTATGAATCCTCAAACATTGCCAGGTCAGAAATAATTGGTTGCATGTCGACCAAAGATCCTTCTATAACACAGTATAAAACCTATTAAGACCACAGCCAGAGTACAGGCTGCAAGTTTAAGCTCCAAAGTATAAGTGAGCTATTGAGGCACCATAAGTTAATTGTTGCTTTGAGGAAATACAAATTGAAGCTTTGTTTTGGTACAAAATGAATTATAGGGAGATTTAATTGTAACCTTTAATATTTTGAAAACAAGGACAAAGTAGAAACAGTTTGTTTAATGAATCCAGCACAATTAGACATAGATTTAAGTTGAAATATATGACATTTAGGACAAAACAAGAAAAATGCTTTTGCTGAGAGGGCTGTAAATCAATAGTATGTACAGCCAGAGATAGGACTGAAGCAGAGGACACAGGCTGAATTTTACTGTCCCCTCACGGGGCATGGATTGAGAGAGGTGGTTGGGGGGTGAGCAAGATGGCATTCAGGACAGGCTGCGCCACAAGGCACAACACCAACCGAGCTGTTCCCAGCTCAAAATCCCACACCCTGCCCTGCTGCAGCTACACTAGTAGTGGGCCAACTGAGGTACGAGTGGTCAGTTCATGGCCAGTGAAGGAGCTCCCTCTGCCACCATTGGGACTGTAGAAAGGTGAGAGGAGGCCAGAACCAGTGCCTGGCCATGCACATTTCAAAGGGCAGGCCAGCAGCAGAGCAAAGAGGCAATAGTGCCATCTTTTCTAGCCTGTCTGCCAAGGCGAGCTTCCCTGTCCCACATTTGCCACCTCCCTGACTCTCTGACCCTCCAGCACACAGCCAGCCAATCCAATGGTCCTGACACCCCACACCTCTCCCAAGCTCAGGCATGCCAACCTAGACTCTGGATTTACCCTGAAGTCCAATTTCATCGCAGTTTGTCAACCTCTGGCACTTTGTTTGATTGCTGCATGTAACCAGCGCTAATCCGCACTGACTATGGCTGCTCACAGGAACAGGGGACCTGATTTTGTATCCTAGCGCTACTTAAAGGAATCCTGAACCTCTCAAAAATGCGGTGCAATGAGGCTGGTGGAAGATGTGTGAGGAAGTTAATTGTCATGTATTAACTGTAAGAGGCGGGGCTCCCTGTAGTGATTAGCATTTTCTCCTGCCAATTGGGAAACAAGGCTTCAATTTTGCGATGGGAATAGATGCGCTCTATGAGGCCACATGTTGACAATGGAGTTGGTTTTACCAGGAGCAGGCGGGTGTATGACATCTATGGTCCACAATCACACCAACCGTGATCTCACTGAATGATGGAACAGGCTCAAGGGGGCTGAATGCCCTACTCAATCCCTTAAATCAATATTCACATGTTTGCTTGTCCTCCTCAGTGTGGGCAGAAGTCTTGTCTCAAAGCCAGTTGACATTTTTCACTTTATTCCACCAGCTACCCAGTGGAGATTTCCCATTGAATGGCTGCAGGAGGAGCCTATCAAACTTGGAATGGTGCAAGTGGGAGAGGGAGGGACAGGAGCCCTGTCCCTCAGTGCAACATGCAGCCTCTTGTCTACTCCAAAGACTGGCCAGAAAAGCGAGTTGAAAGACAAGAACAGCGAAGACTATTGGGACATATTGGAAAAAGAGATAGAGGCCACTTTTGGGATATTGCGTGCAATTCTGGTCTCCTTCCTATCGGATGGATTTTGTGAAACTTGAAAGGGTTCAGAAAGAACTTACTAGGATGCTGCCAGGGTTGGAAGGTTTGAGCTATAGGGAGAGGCTGAATAGGCTGGGGCTGTTTTCCCTGGAGTGTCAATGGCTGAGGGGTGACCTTATCGTGGCTTATAAAATCATGAGGGGCATAGATAGGATAATCAGACAAGGCCTTTCCCTGCTGCAGGGGAGTCCAGAACTTGAGGGCATAGGTTAGGGTGAGAGGGGAAAGGTATAAAAGGCACCTAAGGAGCAACGTTTTCACACAGAGGGTGGTGCATGTATAGAATGAGCTTCCAGAGGGAGTGATGGAAGCTGGTAAAATTACAGCATCTGGATGGGTATATAAATCGGAAGGGTTTAGAGGGATATGGATCAAATGCTGGCAAATGGGACTAGATTAGGTCAGGATATCTGGTCAGCATGGACGAGGTGGACCGAAGGGTCTGTTTCCGTGCTGTACATCTCTATGACTTTCTGACTCTGTGACTGCTTCTATCGATTTTTTTGGGTTGGTATATTTTGTAAGTATACGCTCCCATCCCTTAACAACACATCTCAAAGCAACCTCAGAACACCCCCATTAAGCTGCATATTTTCCATTTTATTTCACCAGCTATCCAGTGACCTCTGTAAGTGAGATTATTCATTGATACCGAAATGGGTCAGCTCTCCCCTTAGAGCTCGGCTTCCTGTGGCAAGGCTGTTTTATTTCCCACGAGCTGACTATAAATAAATACGCATAGACAAACAAAATTATGCTGCAGTGAAAAAGTTAAAGCAGAAACTTTTCAGTGGGGCTTTGAACAGAAGAATGTTTGAATATCAAGATAGACTTCCTCAAAGAAAGAAAGAAATGAATACGTTCGGGCTCCCCATGTTTTCCTATCAAGAGGCCAGCATGCCAGGCAGGCAAAACCAAATAAACCTTTGTTGTTTCTAGTTTTCATTAACACTGAGGGACGATTATTTATTTTTCCTTGCTCCTATTAAATTGTCACAGCTAATAAATGTCAGTGCACTGACAATATCTGTTGTTGTTTTGTACTCGATACCAACCTTAAAAGCGTAATAATTTGAAAAGTTTAAGGGAGGTTCCTCCGTGACTCAATTAGTCATGTGCAGCCTGAGTCGCAAAGGGCATCTTTGGTTCAAACCCCTGCTCTTTATTCGCACAGCTGATCTCAGAATGCAAGGCTAATTGTGGTTGCTAATGGTAAGACGGGAAGGGTTGGGATATCTGGTCGGCATGGACGGGTTGGACTGAAGGGTCTGTTTGCATGCTGTACATCTCTATGATTCTATAAGAGATCCTCAACTCCTGTGCCAGGGGCTCCAGCACCTCGAGTAGCCAAGGCAGCAAACTGCATCTGGGCAGGAGTCACTCAGCATGCTGAGTCTTCCAGGTCTCTGCAACAAGAGACTATCTGTCAAAGTAATCCTCGTCCATGAGATTTCAATGGCAGTAGTCTGCCCCATCTCAGCTGTGGCTATCATTGAGTCATACAGCATGGAAACAGACCCTTCGGTCCATCTGCTCCATGCCAACCGCAATCCCAAAGTAAATTAGTCCCACTTGCCTGCTCGTGTCCCATGATCCTTCAAACCTTTCCTTTCATGTACTTATCCAAATGTCGGGAGACATGCAAGATTTAAGAGGAGTATCGAGTTGCAAGCAGCTTCACAAGTGAGTGTAGTACATAGATGCTAAGACTTGCACTGTACCCCTCAGTCAAGGATATGTTTCTCTGCATCTCGTGCTGCTCTCTGAGACCTCGTCTGTAGTGCTGCTCTTCAGCGATGATCAGTCAGTTCTTCAGCTTTGTAAAAATACATCTGGGCCGCGGATGCCATAAAGGTCATGGGGAAACATTTGTGTGTTAGCACATCCCAAGCCTGCATTATGCGTTCATCATTGTATCAAGCCTGTGGCCCATTGGATCCTTTATCTTTCATCACCTGGTTAGGAACCTCCCCCATATCCTTCTCTTCTGAGGAGGTATCACAAACCACAAGGTCCTCATTATTCAATACGTCTCCATGTGCAGACCACAGCAAGCCACCACTGGGGCAGACTCCAGCAGATCAATCAAGGCAGCAGAATTGTACTACAGTTGCTCTACAGCCTGCATAATTGTCTCTCGGGTTGACTGGTATTACCTCTCCTCTGCTGCAGTATCTGGGCTCTTCACAGGAATCTTGTCCTTAGTGGGTAATCTGTGTCTCCCGATGATCCATCCCTGGAATCAATGCAGAATTCCAGAGAAGCTGTGACAATTGGGATTGCACCTTGACTCCTTCTCAGGTGGACTAACCACTTTTGTGATTACAGACCAGTTGAATATTCAGCAACGTTTCTATTGGCTTACCGTGGGAATATTGATGAGGACCTGTGTAGTCGACAATTCCTTGTCCCTAGGGAAAGTCAGTGGCCCTGGACACAATATACACACTCCCCTGTCTCTTGAATGTCTGGATCAGTGTGGGAGTGCACAGAGTCACCAATTCTTTTAATGATGGCACTTGATCAACTCCTTGATGCTGTGGCAAGATCCCCTACATATGTCTATCAGGTCTCTGAAAAATGCAGAGATCTAGAAGCTGGGCACCAGGTGATCTTCAGCTCCAATGATATTGGATTCCCACTGATCCCATGCTCTCAGCCCTTCACACATCATGGCCCAGAGATCCAGTGACTGCCTTCCTGGAGGACCACTCAGACATCTGGAGATAGTTTAAGCTTCAGTCAGTACACTCTCGCCTGGACGGAGAGTTTTCTGCACACAGCAGGCTGTTGACATGCCTCTCTACATCCTTCTCCAGCACACCGACTCAAGGCCAGGGCCTCCTGTTGGACCTGACATTTCTGGTGTTCCTCTGTCCCAAGTGTTCCTCCTTCTCCTCAACTGTGGGGCCTGGGTGGATGAAGCCTGACAACTAGCTTTTTGGCCCGTTTGGTAAGATGAGGGGTCTGAACATTAATGAGGCAAGTTGTGCTCTCAATTCACCTAACAAACAACAATCCCTGTCAATTGACAACCTCCTGCTGCCTAGCGAGAAACACACCATGTTGCTTACAAAACATATAAAAGATGTTGCAAGTTGCTTCTGATTCTGAATGTAGGTTTGCTCACTGAGCTGGAAGGTTCATTTTCAGACATTTCATCACCATACTAGATAACATCATCAGTGAGCTTCCGGTGAAGTGCTGGTGTTGGTGAGCTGATCGGTCACTATCTGCTCTGAAAGCGAACCTCTGAGCTCAGCAAGCAAACTTACATCCAGAACCTCAACCTGAGCTACAAATCTTCTCAAAACTCATTATTGCTTCTAATGTCGAGATGGTCTTGAGGGTCTTTTCATCCAATTCTGCAACTTTTCTCGTCCTAGCCCACATCGCTCACACCCTTATACCGTCCCACCTAAAGATTTCATTTGATTTGATGAACTCCTATTCAGAGACTAAATTCTTTATGATCAGTCATTTCCTTTGGGGCTCAGGGACAGGGTTATTACTTATAAATTCACCTCCTGAAATGAATTGTTCACCATGTCAGGTTTCCAATCAAGTAATGTCGCTGGACACAGATTAGGAAGAACACAGATATGTAAAGCAATATTATCACTGCAACTGAAATAATATGCTTGGAAACTATGCTGCTAGATAGTTTGTAAATTTGAATCACAAACCAAAAAGCCTGATAGATGCACATATCTTAACATCTATTAATTTTATAAGATTATCAGTTTTTAATAAATGTTTCAGGAGATATTGGGGGATATATAAGTTATGTACTTCTTCTAAGATCTGGAGTATTTATATATTAGCCTGGCCTCAGCCTTTAAGGTTACTGTGGAAGGATGGGGAATTGTCATCCAGGTAATTGTAACTGCTTGTAAATTAGAGAAACAAATTAAAGGTTCATAAGTTCCTTGTAAATTTCAGGCTCTGCATCACTGAAACTCAGGATGAAATAACAGCTTCCTTTCCCTTCTTGTTAGAATGTTTTACATCTGTAACAAATTGTAATGCCTGGATTTTTACATACCAGGAATTATCAGTGAAATCTACACTGTAGAATGAGGGAGATATCCATGTAGGTAGATAAGTAGTCAGTGAGATCCAGTTAAATCTTCTTATTTCACCAATAATTTGGTCTCTCATTATTGCTGCTGTCAGGATAAGGTGGGATTGATGTTCAACTTGCTATTTGAGCACAAAACTGGCCATGCAGATTGTCTACCTGATATAAAAACCATCTGCCTTTCAGTTCTACCACTGTTACATTTGAGTATTGTTATGACCATGATGGGAGGGTTGCACAACTTTTCTCTAATCCCACTCTCCCAAAAGTGATCCATAAACTTAACTGTTTTACCCAATTTTTGATATGACCGGTCATATATTTTCTTTATGCTAGACTTAAAATAAAAAGGTGCGTCAACCATGTTTCTTTCCTTAAACACAAGACCATTGATTTATTACTAACTGGAGATTCACACTGGAGAAAGAAGAAGAACTTTTGGCAATAAATCTTAGTTCTTGACGACATAAAAAGAAGAAACATGGAACATTCAGATGGCTGCTGAGTCGATGTTCTGACACACAAAGATGTACATCAGCAAATACAAACGGATGTCTCCAGGATCTTTATCAACACAGCTTACTCAAGAAACAGAAAATCAAGATTCCTTGGGGCACATTTCAAGACAACATTCAGGGTTAGGACTGGATCAGAGCTATGCATTCCATTCTGGATCTGTAACAAGAGGTATTTCAAAGACAGGAGAACTGGGTTGGGAAGCTCTTTCCCTTCCCCAAGCTGTTCACCAACTGAAATTCCCAACTTTTCCTGTAACCCTGCATGTTGTTCCTATTTTGAATGCCTCAGGTAAAATGGCTTCCACCACATTCAGGCAGTGCATTCTAAACTAGGCCACTGGTGCGTGAACACTTTATTCTAAACCCACAATTGTTTGTTTTGTGATACATTATGAAACTGTACCTTCTCAATCTTGATCCTTTTCTGGAAAGGAACAGTTTCTCCCTACTCTGTCTAGACTCCTCATAATTTTGAAACTTCCATCAAATCTCTCCTCAGCCTTCACTTCTCCAATCTATGCTTGTAATTAAAGTTTCTCATCCCTGGAACCATTCTCATAAACCTCTTCTTCATTGTCTCCAATGCATTCACATCATTTTCAATACTGTGACTTCTTAAACCGTACACAATGGTTGAACCGGCATCCCATATAGATTCAGCATATTCTCCCTCTTTTGTACTCTATGTCTCTATGAATAAAGTCTAGAATACTGTGTGCTTTGCTAACAGCTTTCTGTACATGTCTTGCCATTTTTAATGACTTATGCACATATAGACACATGTCTATCTGCTCCTGTACACCATTTAGAACAATACCTTTTGTTTTATTTTGCTTCTCTGTGTTCTTTAACCAAAGTGCATCTACTCACATCCTCACATTGAACTTCATCTACCACCTAGTTTCCCACTGTACCAACTTGTCAATATTTTTTGAAATTCTACACTGACCTCCTCATAGATTACAATTCTTCCATGTACTGTATCATCTGCAAATTTTGATGTTTTCCCTTACACAGCAAGGCCTATAAGATTTATTTATTATCAGGAAAGGCAAGGGTTCCAGTATTGAGCCCAACACACATTGGAATGTTACTTTCACTTGGGGCTGTTTCTCTGGATCTAAGTGATAAGGAAGCTGTTTCATAGGAGAGGCTTCTTTCACATTCGTATCATGGACAGCTAAAGGTGTACACCCTGGTTTATCCTGACAGACTTCTTTAAATTCTGTGAACAACTTGGTCAGGTCTTCTCTAAATATGAAAGCATGGCGTTTAAACTTCTCAAATTGTTCAATGTTAACCTACCGGACAGTAAAGGTTTCACACTAGGAATTTCTGGTACTAGTTCTGTCTCCATCTTACTATACCTTTCATCCTCCACTTTTCTTATGACCTGATATTCCTGCACTCTGCTCCCACTGGTGATGTTGTTTTGATGTATCCAAGTGACACAGCCAATTCATTTCTTGGGGTATCAATCAAATAATTTACCGATCTTTTTGATGAGTGTATGTAGACCTTCACCTTGCAAAGGTAATAATGCTAACACCTAATCTCTTGTTTGAAATATTCAAATGTCACAGAGCAGGAACTCTTCTGCAGCTTTGGTTCAGCGGACATCAGGGGATGAAATAATTCTAGGAATTATTAACAAGTTGGGCACAATCGAATCCACCACTGATTAAGTGCCCCTCCCATATTCAGTTCAATTGCATATACATGCTCCCATCACTAACCACCCACAGCCCTTCCTCCACAGCCACCTTTCCAATCATCTCCACCCCAATCCACTCCCTGTCACTTTCATGAGACTAACAGCAATATAGATCAGCCAGCAACTTATGGAGATTTGCAATTACTAAGATATTTCTTCCTCATTGAAATTTTGTTCAACATTTTATATATTAAAAGCAATGTGCATGTTAGTGGTGTACAAGTCACTATTTTAGCAACAAAATCTGAGTGCCTATCTTTTGCTAATTATACCTGTGATGAGACCTAACTAGTTTATTCATAAAATGCGCATGGCTTAGATTGAGATGTTATCGATTATGCATATCATTGCATCAGTAAAAGATAATAGAATGTGGGTCCTGTCAATTAATGTTGCATTAATCAAACAATCATTTCCTTTCTTGTCTTATTCCAAGCTTTCACGTCACATTATTTGGGTTCATACTGGTCACAATAAATGTCACAATTGTGATTAATCCTTTCTGTGCTGTGTCCAATTGTGCTGCAGGAGTCAGCACTCAATGAACATTGTCACATTCAAGGAGACAGCAGCTTCCAAAGGTGCTACATTTGACAGTTACAGAATATTAGCTACATTCAGTCCTTTCTAGCCAAGGCGACGGAGTCTGCTGCTTTCAATAGACCTGTCGAGATAGCTCAGGGGTCACTGAACCATAGTTCAAAGACAGTGAGACTATAACACAATGAATGTGAGAGAGAGAGAGAGAGAGAGATATGTATGTTAAGCAAGACTATTGTTAAAAGCAATGGAACAACATGAGTCCTATGTCGTTGGAGTTTAGAGGAGTGCAGGAGCAGTTGATTAGTTCCATGTAATAAAAAAGTCAGAAGTCAAACAACACCAGTTTATAAGAGGTAAAAACAATGACTGCAGATGCTGGAAACCAGATTCTGGATCAGTGGTGCTGGAAGAGCACAGCAATTCAGGTAGCATCCGACGAGCAGCAAAATCGACGTTTCGAGCAAAAGCCCTTCATCAGGAATAAAAAAAAAGCCCTTCCTGATGAAGGGCTTTTGCCCGAAACGTCGATTTTGCTACTCGTCGGATGCTGCCTGAATTGCTGTGCTCTTCCAGCACCACTGATCCAGAACACCAGTTTATAGTCCAACAGGTTTAATTGGAAGCACACTAGCTTTCGGAGCGATGCTCCTTCATCAGGTAACACCAGCATTGTGTGCCTCAGTAAGGATTCTTCAATCTTACTGGTTGTGGAGCCTGTTTCTTGTCCTGCTGATAGTTAGAGTCATTCAGTCAGAGAGTCATACAGCACAGAAACAGGCTCCATGACCCAACTCATCCATGCTGACCGGGTCTCCTAAACTGAACTAGTCCCAGTCCCATCTGTAACTGCAATTTTATAATTACACTACTCGCTCTCTCACCGGCCTTTAAAAATATAGTCCTGTGCATTTTCCCCCTCTATCTCTCCCCGTCACACTGTCAGCAATAGATGTAAAGTCTTTGGACTGACGAAGATAGAATTTTCTGACATATAAAGCTGAGAGATCTGAGAACAACAGCGTTGCTGATTTTTTTATGACAATTGAATTATTCAAACTGCCTCCTTGCCTTTTATATTTGCTCATGCTCTAGGTATCAGGAAAGTTTGTCAGCTCTGAAGAAGCTGCTGAAAGAAGATGCCATACATCAGCAAGAGCAACTGAGTGACTGATTACCATAAATGAGCTTTAAAAGTAATTTGAAGAAGATCCTGGCTCCAGGCAGTTCGAGCAGCCTGCAGCCATTGACATTCCTACGGGGAAATGGGAGCAGATGGTGGTTTCAACAGCCTTGACAGAAAGGGCTGATGTAGCATCCAAAAAGTCACTCTTGGAAAAAGTAACAGGTGCACACACACATTATCCTCTCCCTTTCGTGTTTATGTGCAAGCAACTAGCCCGCATGCTGTGTTAATTGTACTTCAATACCTCTGGGCCCTTTCAATTTTAGCTGCTTCAAAGCGACTGAAATTTTCTTTTCAAATTTTTTGCTTCGAAGGCTGTGGCTATTCATGGTAATAATTGTCACTTAATTGTTAGCAAACCTTATTTGAAAAAAAATTCATGTGCTCAACTTTGTGTGGAGAATACAATTGCCACTCCTGTGAAAATGCAACTTTGGATCAGATTAGCATGCTCAATTTAGCAGCCAGTGGCACGGTGGCTCAGTGGTTAGCACTGCTGCCTCACAGCGCCAGGACCCGGGTTTGATTCTAGCCTCAGGTGCCTGTCTGTGTGGAGTTTGCACATTCTCTCTGGGTGCTCTGGTTTCCTCCCACAGTCCAGATGTGAAGTGAAGTTTAAGTGAATTGGCCATGCTAAACTGCCCATAGTGTTCAGGGATATGTAGGTTAAGTGCATTAGCCAGGGGTAAATATAGGGTTGGGGAATGGGTCGGGGTGGATTACTCTTCAGAGGGTTGTTGTGAACTTGTTGGGCCCAAGGGCCTGCTTCCACACTTTCAGGATTCTAAACATATAAGATACTGGAAAGGCACAGGAAGTCAATCAATGTCTGGCATTAGAGGCAGAAGAAAATAATATATAAGAACATAAAAGATAAGAGCAGGTGTAGTCTATTCAGCCCTTTGAACCCACTCATTGGCTGATCTACATCTTCAACACTATTTTCCTCCACTATCTCCATCTCCTTTGATGTCGCAATGTGTAGAAATCAATCACTGTCTTGAACACGCTCAATGACTGAACATCCATAGCCCTTTTCGGAAGAAAATTCCAAAGGTTTACCACTTCCTAAGTGTTGAAATTCCTTCTTATCTCGGTTCTAATTGGCCTACCATTTATTTGGAGATTTGGCCATTGCTTCTCGACTCCCCAGCCACAGGAAATGTCACTGCTGCAGTTACTTTTTCAATCCCTGTAATAAGTTTCTCTATTTTCATTAAATCACCTCTGGTTCATCACTGATTGAATGTGGACAGGTCTTCTTTTCACTCGTGAATAAAAGTTGATTAGAGTTCTCCTGCTGTCTTCAATCTTCCTTCCTTGTGCACTGAATCATAAAAAGTCACCTTTGCTGTCCCTTACCTTCTCTAGCTACTACAGTGATCAAAGACATCCTGGACTCTAATTGACTTATTAATACATAATCAGTACTTGTATAGTTCATGTCAGCCCTGGATTGGTTTGGTAAAGAATGCACAATTTCTGATTGATTTCTTTAAAAATAATGGTTTGTCTGAATGGTATCAGGTGAATTGGCCATGCTAAATTGCCCCTAGTGTTAGGTAAGGGGTAAATGTAGGGGTATGGATGGGTTGCGCTTCGGCGGGTTGGTGTGGACTTGTTGGGCCAAAGGGCCTGTTTCCACACTGTAATATAATCTAATGTAATGTAATCTAATCTAATCTAATTCTCCTCAATTAATTTTTGACATACCAATCATTTTGTAAGTTCACTCGAGAATGCGACTTAAAAGAAATTCTGGGATTTACATATTCATGAACCGAAACCTACAATCCATTCTAAGAGATTAAAGACTTAACAGCAATCTAGGTTTGTTCAATATATCATTTCAGTTGCATGACACTGAGATCTTTTGCTATAAATTCTGTGTCTTATGATCCTGCTCCACAGCCACCTGATGAAGGAGCAGCACTCCAAAAGTTAGTGCTTCCAAATAAACCTGTTGGACTATAACCTGGTGTTGTGTGATTTTCTTAACTTTGTCCACTTCAGTCCAACACCGGCACCTCCACATCACTCTTTTTTTGTAACTGGTTGTCCCTCTTAGTTTACTAGCTCGATAGATCTTCACTAAGATAAGGTGATACCAATGAATAACTTACACATCTGCTTAAAATATATTGCATCCCCTGTCTAGTGAGACCAAACATCCCAACTGTTATGAAACTTATCAATATAACTTAACTAAAAGAACACTGCTTGAGTTCAAAATAATTGTTGATGTCTAAAACAGACTAAAAATAAACACAAAAACTAAAATACATCAGTCTTTTACATACTGTAAATTATAAAGCTAAACCAATTTAAAACATAGTCGTTTACCGAGTATAAGCCTTTTTTTTCTCTTCAAAGCATTTTAGATTACAGTGTGGAAACAGGACCTTCGGCCCAACCAGTCCACACTGACCCTCCAAAGATTAACCCACTCAGACCCATTCTCCTCCGAATGATGCACCTAGCACCATGGGCAATTTAGCATGGCCAAATCTCCCGATCTGCACATCTTTGGACAGTGGGAGGAAACCGGAGTACCCACAGGAAACCCACACAGACACATGGAGAATGTGCAAACTCCACACAGACGATCACCCTAGGCTGGAATCAAACCTGGGACCTTGGTGCTGTGAGGCAGCAGTGCTAACCACTGAGCCACCGTGACCCTGCATAGTTGCTCACTTGGCAGTTTACATTAGCTTCAGCAGTAAAAACAATCATAAAACCATAAACCCATCACCTCCTTTTGACCTCGGCCATATGATTATTTTCCTCACAGAAAATGTTCTACAACTAACAACAATCAAGCAAATTATAATTTAATTTCTCACTTGTTTAATCAAGTCAAAATTATTCTTTGTTCAAATAACTCAATCCCACAACAACTGTGACTATACCATGAAAAATACTTAATTGGTGATAAAGTACTTTTGAATATTCTGAGACTGTCAAAATTGGTATGAAAAATGAATTTTTTAATTCTCCGCACAATACTACAATTGGCAAAACAAGGGAGATTTCCACCATCAGCTAAGATTGAATTTGGTCTTTAGTTATGATGGAGAAGTTATTTTAGCTTCAGCATCAATCTCTGTTCATCTCTCTTGTGCCTTTTCAAAATTACCACACGCACCAATTTTGTAGAGAAAAGCTAAGGTGAATATAAGGTCCTGACAACTAACAGCTGTAGATAGAGAGCAAGTAGTCTGATAGAAGTGGAAAGGCAGTCCTGAAATTTAGCAGCACCAGAGATTGAGATGAATGATATCACTGGAGGGTCCTCCTGAGGTTCAATAACACTGCAGACTGGATCGTGCATTTTTGCTGCAGTGGTGATGTGTCAGGTGAAGAGGGAGGAGGTGATCTTGATGTTTGGAAAGAAAATTGATGATCACTCTGACATTTCATAGAATTGCAGAGGTGTCTAGCAGCACAGGAGTCATGAGGATAGAGAGACACACTGGGCCGTGAAGAATGTGGAAAAAAGTTTGTAAAAGATCTCGGTGGATGTAATGAAGTGCTTTTAATTGATCGGTACCAAAGTAAATAAACAAGTGTCTTGTGGCATTAGCAATGTCCCAGCTTTTGGTTTTTGCGGGTGGGTCAGATGCTTACCATGGAGTTTCATAAGTCACATGTAAAGACTTAATCAATATTTCATTCATTTACATCCACCTCCACTTGTGGCTACAGACGGAAGTTAGAATTCTGATTTAGATTAATCGATCACTGAGGCAGCAACAAAAAAAGAGGTTTTTCCATATGACTAGTTGCCTCAAAAGTTCTAACAGGTGAAGGTTGCAAGTAACAAACAAAGCACAAATAGAAAGTAGATTGATTAGAATTTGTCGAGAGTGTGGTGCTGGAAAAGCACAGCAGGTCAGGCAGCATCCAAGGAACAGGAGAATTGATGTTTCGGGCATAAGCCCTTCATCAGGAATGGATGAAGCCTTATGAAGGGCTTATGCCCGAAACCTCGATTCTCCTGCTCCTTAGATGCTGCCTGACCTGCTGTGCTTTTCCAGCACCGCACTCTCGACTCTGATCTCCAGCCTCTGCAGTCCTCACTTTCTCCTGATTAGAATTTGTGGACAGATTCCCAGATATTGAGACACAAAAATGATGCATGCCAGTATTTTAGACAAGCCTTGCTAATTGTAGATATGGAAGGAGCTCAAAAATGGTCTGAGGAGAGCCAGGAGGGGGCACGATAAAGGCTTGGCAAGAAGGGTAAGGGAGAATCCAAAGGCATTTTACATGTATGTGAGGAAAAAGAGAATGATCAAAAAAGAGTAGGGCCGATCAGGGATAGCATAGGGAACTTGTGCATAGAGTCTGAGGAGGTAGGGGAAGTCCTAACTGAGTTTTTTGCTTCTGTCTTTACTAAAGAAAAGGACCTTGTAGTGATTGAAACCATTGAGGAGCAGGTAAGCATGCTGGAACAGATGGAGATTGAGGAAGCTGATGTGCTGAAAATTTTGACAAACATTAAGATTGACAAGTCGCCAGGGCCAGACCAGATTTGTCCTCGGCTGCTTTGGGAAGCGAGAAATGTGATTGCTTCACCGCTTGCGAAGATCTTTGCATCCTCGCTCTCCACCGGAGTTGTACCTGAGGACTGGAGGGAAGCAAATGTAATTCCTCTCTTCAAGAAAGGAAATAGGGAAATCCCCAGCAATTACAGATCAGTAAGTCTCACGTCTGTCGTCTGCAAGGTGTGAGAAAGGATTCTGAGAGATAGGATTTATGACCATCTGGAAGAGCATGGCTTGATCAAAGGCAATCAGCACGGCTTTGAGAGGGGCAGGTAATGCCTCAGAAATCTTATTGAGTTCTTTGAGGATGTTACTAGACAAGTTGATGAGGGTCAAGTGGTGGATGTGGTGTATCTGGACTTCAGCAAGGCATTTGATAAGGTTCCCCATGGTAGGCTCGTTCAGAAGGTCAGGAGGAATGGGATACAGGGAAATTTAGCTGTCTGGATATAGAATTGGCTGGTCGACAGAAGACAGCGAGTAGTATGGAAGGAAAATATTCTGCCTGGAAGTCTGTGGTGAGTGGTGTTCCACAGGGGTGTTCTAGGCTGCAGCATGACATTGACAGGATGCAGAGATAGACTGAGAGGTGACAGATGGAGTTCAACCTGGATAAATGCAAAGTGATGCATTTTGGAAGGTCGAACTTGAAAGTTGAGTACAGGATTAGAGACAGGATTCTTGGCAGTGTGGAGGAACAGCGGGATCTTGGTGTGCAGGTACATAGATCCCTTAAAATTGCCACCCAACTGGACAGGGTTGTTAAGAAAGCATATGGTGTTTTGGCTTTCATTAACAGGGGGATTGAGTTTAAGAGCTGTGAGATCTTGTTGCAGCTCTATAAAAGTTTGGTTAGACCGCACTTGGAATACTGTGTCCAGTTCTGGTCGCTCTATTATAGGAAAGATGTGGATGCTTTGGAGCGGGTTCAGAGGAGGTTTACCAGGATGCTGCCTGGAATGGAGGGCTTATCTTACGAAGAGAGGTTGACCGAGCTCGGACTTTTTTCATTGGAAAAACGAAGGAAGAGAGGGGACCTAATTGAGGTGTACAAGATAATGAGAAGCATAGATAGAGTTGATAGCCAGAAATTTTTTCCCAGGACAGAAATTGTTAACACGAGGGGTCATAGTTTTCAGCTGTTTGGCGGAAAGTATAGAGGGGATGTCAGAGGCAGGTTCTTTACGCAGAGAGTTGTGAGAACATGGAATGCATTGCCAGCAGCAGTAGTGGAAGCGAGGTCATTGGGGATATTTAAGAGACTGCTGGACATGCACATGGTCACAGAAATTTGAGGGTTCGTACATTAGGTTTACCTTACATGAGGATCAATGGTCAGCACAACATCGTGGGCTGAAGGGCCTGTTCTGTGCTGTACTGTTCTAAGTCCTATGTTCTAAGTAGACAGGCTGTTAGACCGAGGAGAGATTTGCTGACTAGCATGCAAGAAAGAAAGGGGACAGATACATTATAGTACAAGAAAAAAAAATCACTTAAGCGGAAAAACTTATCAAAAGAGGGGAGGACAGAAAAAGAATCTGTTCCGAAAAGAAGAGAAATGATTGTTGAGCAAATACACATTAAAGAACAAATTATACTGCAACTCCCAGTATCCATCAATAAACATGTGGCCAACTTCATGTGAAAATAAACCAAGTGGCTGTTAGGCCAAGTGGCTTCAACCCAATGCATCAAATTTGATAAATGTTAATATAATTCTATTACTCTAAGTGCAGAGGACAATCAGTGTGATAAAAAAAACATATTTAAGTGCTATGTAAGATAAACAACATGTGGAGCTAAAGTGCTTCATAAACTTAAGATGCTTTATATATCAATATTTCTGCTACATAACTGAAACTCTCTGCTTCAATCTTCAGCTCGTTGAAGTGATTTAAGTTCCATAATGTGCCAGCTAAAAATCTGAGTGCCTCTCAACAGCAACCAACAATCTACTAATCCCTGGAAAGTACTTTTGTTTTTTTTTATTATTTGTTGGGGCCTTGAAAATGAGATTATACCATCAAAATGTTTAATGATTTTTTTTCCCTGAAATTCTTTTCCCTGCTTGTTCAGCAGACGGGCTAACAATTTATTTTAAACAGATTAAGTCCTCCGCTGATATGACATGGGGAGAAATAAAAGACCAAGAAAGCATGCATTGGACCATATTGCTCCAAGGAGTCATTTCAAGACATGTGTCCTTTGCATCAGGACAGTGAGCTCCCACTGCTCCCTTGATGGTGTGCGCAGACTCAGAACTAAATATCACAAACAGCTTCAATTCACCTAAAGAAAGGTTCCACACACCAGGACAGGGGCATCCTGAGACCTCATGGATGTTTGCTGTTTTATGTTGACACTGGTCGATGAACATCGATCAGATTGTATAGGCGTTGACTCTCAGCAATATTTCTGTGCCATAAAAGCAGCTCTGCAGGAATGATGGTGAATACCACCTATGAAAACAATGTGCAGTGAGGACCCTGGGAGAGCTACAGATCCATCAAGATTCTATGCTGCTGGGTTGCCCTGCTCTAGCATAACATTAATGGTTGCCCATTCTGTGCTCTCCCGTAGAAAACTCTTATGTTCTATTCACTGCTCTATAATTTTTACAATTAATTTCCCTAATTGAGTTTCTAAACTGATCTATGTTAGCCACTTCTCATTTATCTCTACAGTGGCAGAATGTCTCATGTAGTTTACAAAGTTGTTATGTTTTGGAATGGTAGTTTAAGATGAGTGATTGGGGTAACATTGTCTGTTCTGAAATTTGCCTGACAACATTCCGGGTGTAGTTAAGGTTCAAAGGAAGGGCTGTATTGTATTAATGGACTGGTGATGTACAGTATACCCAATTGGAGATGATGGTATCAGTCTGTGAATTCACAAAGACTAGAGTCTGAGTCACCCAAAGTTCCGGAAAGGTGTTGGAGGTATCAGATTGTCAAGAGTTGGACTGTGAATGATCCACCAACTTCCAACAATGAAAAGAGTTGGGATAAGGCATACCACATCAGCATTTTTGACTAAATACAAACCTAATGTGTTTCATATTGCATGGGAAGGAAGGCAAAGGCAAACCTTTTTTTAAAATCAGGCTATAAACCTGCTACAAATTAATGAATATCACAGGCAGAAGTTCTGTGTGGTCTGCAGAGCAAGATATCTGCCTGGATCCAGTTGAAGTCAAAAAGGTCTCTATGGTCCTCTAAACATGGATACGTGTGGAGGGGGTGGAGCTCATTCTTAGATTGAAAAGATCAAATTCATGGAGGGTTATAATCAGGCTGCATAAAGGAATGTCTGCAGAAAATGAAAACCTCACCATGAAATACAGTTCCAACGTTGCAAGTTCATGATTATAAGCAAGTTGTTCCTGGGGCTAAAGAGTGAAAAGACCAGGAATAAATCCTTGGGAATTAAAAACAAATTGGATTGGTTCAAGTAAATTGAATGTCTTCAGAAAGGACTATTAGTGTGTTTTGAGATTTGTAGCTCAGGTTGAGGTTCTGGATGTAGGTTTGCTCGCTGAGCTGGAACATTCATTTTCAGATGTTTCGTCACCATACTAGGTAACATCTTCAGTGAGTCTCTGGACAAAGCACTGCTGATGTTTCCTGCTTTATATTTATAATTTTGGGTTTCTTTGGGTTGGTGATGTCATTTCCTGTGGTGATATAATATCCTATGGTGATTCTTCTTCTCAGGGTGTGGTAAATGGTGTCTGTCAAGGACTATGTAACACATACCTGTGAAATGCATTTTATCAGTAGGGTGAAGAATAAAAAAGGACCATTCAGTCCTCTGACTTAAATTATTGGTTGCCTACAAAGATGTTTTGTTTATGTTTAGTTAATAATGTCTTAGTTATTTGTTACAGTAAGTGTTTTAAAACACAAAACCATGGTGTACCACTCTTTCAACTATTAACTGGAAGTTCACATTACTTTGTAACAGTTCTAGTCCCTGTGGAGATTATAACAAGTGTACCATTAGAATCATAGAAGAATATGGCAGGAAACAAGTGCATAGCGTCTGTGCTGATTATTTGAAAGAGCTTTCAAATTAATCCAATTCTCCTGCATTTTCCCCGTAGTCCTGGAAATCTTTCAACTTAAAGCATATATCCAGTTGCCCATTGAAATTTATTATTGAATTTGCTTCCACCACTTTTTCAGGCTGCGTGCAATGACTATTAGCAAGATCGTATCAAGTTAAAATTGGATTTTTGTCTCCGTTGCCTAGCTTTTCTATCTCCTTTATTACAGCAACGTGAACATTTCAACAATATCAAACAAGGAAATTAATTGTTGTCCTTCTTCCAGACTATTTCTCTCATGTCCTACATGTGTTTCCCTCTTTTCTGTTCAACCTATGCAGAGTTGTAGCACACACAGTAAATTTTCAGCACAACCAAAAGGATTTAAAACAAAAATATTTACCAAAAAAATCATATTTGTTGTTTTCAAGAGCACAACTAATGTTTCCTGGATGGTATGGAGTTGTTACCTAGGTACCAGTGCAGGTGGTGCTGATGGACCAACACAGAGGTAAGAGACATGAGGGGGAGCTGAGTCAAAGATCGCAGTACAAGGACTGAGTCACTAATTCCAATAATATCATGGACCTACTCAACTGCAACAAGTAGATAGGTGAGGATGGAGTCAAGCAACGTTTTCCCCCTTGCTGCTTTCCTTACCACTTGCTGGAGGAGTAGTTTAACGGCTATGTCCGTTAGGACTCAGCCAGCTTGCTTAGTAGTAGTGCTGCCAGCCATTTTGGTGATGGATTCGGAAGATCCCTATCCAAGGTACATTCTGTGTCCTTGCCATCCTCAGTGAGTCCTCCAAGTGGTGAATAAGAACTGATTCACCAGACAAGGGCGTAGTTGCTAGTAATCAGTCGAAGATTTGTTGCTGATGCTTGACTTTCCACAATACTTCATGGGGTCAAATGTCACCATTGAGGACTTCATTTCCGACTGCATATCAATCTGTTGTCAACTCTGGTAAATCTGTCCTGCCTGTGAGACAGGACGTATCGGGGATGGTGATGGTGGCCTGAAAGATTATTTGGATGGCATGAGGAGTTAGGCAGTTGTTTGACTAGTTTATGAGCCACTTCTCCTAATTTTGGGTAAAGAGAGTTTTGCCAGGTCAATTTGGCTGCATTTGTTGTCATTGTTTCCAGTGCCTAGGTTGTTGTCAGGTAGCTTTGTGTATTTTCATTCCTTTCTTTACACTTAGTAGCAGCTTTGGTACTCCTGAGTGGCTTCAGAAGTTAGTTAACAGTTAAACACATTACTTTGAGTCTGGAATCACATGTGGGCCAGAGCATGTCAGGACAACAGATTTCCTTCCCTAAAGCACATTAGTGAACTAGATGGGTGGTGGCTAATAGCTTAATTTTTAAATTCCAAATTTTATTGGATTCAAATATCACCATCTGCCATTGTGGGGTTCAAACACTCTTCCCTAGAACCTTAGCGTGGGGCTTCGGTTTACTAGTCCAGTTACGTTAACACGATGTCACCACCTACCTCAATGTTTGTTGACAGCTGCAAGGTGCACAGACCACAAGCATTTATCCAGTATCTTCTACAGTAACACCCTTCTTGCCCATTAAGACATCCAGGTTCACATGGTGCTGGCCGTTCTTAAGCTGTCAAAAGTATTCAACAAGATTGTGAAAGCAAAGGAAGAAAAAATTGCCAGGTAAAGAAAAAAACTTACTTTGACAAGTGCATGCATATACAGAAACCACACCATGAAGGTGGAGATTGGGTTTTCACCAAACTGCTAAATTCAAGCATTTGCAATATTTCTATCAGATCCAAAGCAGTTCACAAGACTATTGAATACGTCTTCTTTTTTGGATGATAACACAAATAGAAGGCAAGCGGACCAGATTATTAAGTTAAAAATCACATAACACCAGGTTATAGTCCAACAGGTTTAATTGGAAGCACTAGCTTTCAGAGTGCCGCTCCTTCATCAGGTGGTTGTGGAGGACACAATTGTAAGACACAGAATTTATAGCAAAAATTTTCAGTGTGATGTAACTGAAATTATACATTGAAAAATACCTTGATTGTCTGTTGAGTCTTTCATCTATTTGAATACCATGATAGTTTCACTTCGTTCATGTGTAAATCACAAAACCTTTTTTAAAAGTTGCATTCTCAGGTTAGCTGTAACAATTGGTGTTAGCTAGACAATATGTTGAAGATGTTAGCCTCCTTGTGTTCTCTGTCTATGCCATGATGTTTAGATTGATTCTAATCTAAAAAGTGAGATTACAGAGTCTTACATGAATTCATGCAGTTTTTGAGCAAAGTACAATGTAACTCTGCAAGTACAAATTCACCCCACAAAATTTATGTATATGTGTGCATGTGGTCTTTGTGTGTGTGTGTGTCTGGGATAGGGGGTTGTGAGTGTGAGAGAGAGTGTATATGTGTGTGTATGTGAGTGTAGAGTGTTTTAAGTCTGTGAGGGGGTGCATGTGTGAGTGTGGGAGTGTGTGTGCGTGTCTGGGGTAGTGGGGGGAGTGATTGTTGTGTGATTTTTAACTTTGTACACCCCAGTCCAACACCAGCATTTCTAAATCAGATTATTAAGCACAATGATTATGTGAATACATGTCCTTTTCGACTGAGTAGCCTTGATATGGATCACCCAAACTGGTCATGCAGAACCCCGTAACCTCAAATTTACAGATCTAAACATCATCATCAACAAAATTAATGCTGCCATGATTATTTCTGTACTTCGAAAAATTGGAGAGTCTGAACTGTAAACAAATTACTCAAAGTACATAAGTTTGTTGATTTAAGTTAAAATAAGCCCCTTTAATTTTACAAGGGAGAAAAGAGGTGGTTCATATTTGTTCAATTAATTAGTATTTAATTACATATACAGTATCTGTTTAGTATTTTATTAGTCAAAACTTATTACGCTTACAGAGAGACAGAAACTAAGTGGAAAACAACAAGTTGAAAGCATGAGAGACACCAAATCTTTTTTTAAAAATAATGTAAATAAAATTCCTGCACATATCAATTATGGTGTGTCACCTCCGCATACCTCCAAGGCATGAAACATAACAGAATGCAGATCTAGGTGTTATACATTTAGAAAAAGCAAAGATAATGTTTATTAGGGTGCACCAGGAATGAGGGCATTAAGTGATGTGGAGAGATTAGACAAAATGTGAGTGTTCACCTTAGAGCAAAGAACTTTGAAGAACCCTGAATATTATTCATTAATATTAGTGGCTTTGATTGAACAAATAGGGATAAACTGTTTCAAGCAGTAGGTGGGCCAGTAACCTATAGTCATAGATTTTAAATAATTCATAAAGAAACTCAAGGAATATGGTATTCATGCAGAGAGTTAAAATTTTGAACACACTACCGAAAGGGATGGTGAAACCAGATTTCACAGGAGCCTTCATGTATTTAAAAAGAACTAATTTACCATATTTAAGAAAAAAGGCTGGGTTTTTGGATTAAGTTCTATAATCCTAAATAACAGACTATTACAATGTTTTATGAAAAGTTGCAACTGACAGCATGTACTGGTGCGATAGAAGTAATGTTATATAATACTAGATGGTTAGTGCACTGAATTAAATGTAATGCTACTTACTAAATTATTACTGTATATTAAATAAAGGGATGAAGCAGAATATTAAAAACATATTAATAAGAACAATGTGATATGTAGTTATACTTACCAGATTATTAGCACCTGTTAATAAAAGGAATTTTTAAGTGGCAGACTAGACAAAAAATATTCGCAACTCTAAATTTAACAATTGATGTATCATTAGAGATACAATTATAGAAAGTGATTTGTGATCATTCAGATTTAATTGGGAATTGCATTTTCATCACCCTTCAGACATCTTATGCAAAGCCTTTGTTCTTCAGCAGGAGATTACTCTGCATGTGGTAAGCTTAGAAACCAATGGGAATTCATTGAAAGTCCACTGGCCATAATGCTAACTCAAATAATTCTACTTTTTGAAAGCAGGCATCAAGTAAAGATAAGGGCCCGTGCTGCACAGATGAAAACTGGAGCTTTAGGAATTCCACAACTCCAGCTATCTAATCTCAATCCAATTTATATGTACAAGAGGAATTTCCTGTTTAGTGACATCAGCTCCCCACAACTGGTCTCAAAAGTCCACAGTTAAAGAGTAAGCTGCAGTTTGTCCGTTTGGATTAGAAGAAGCCAGTGTTTTGCCCTTCTTTCCCATCGGCTTTGTTTTTGCTAGACTGAACTTTCATTGGTGCTAAGAACTCTCAAGAAACCTGGATCAATTATCTAGTCATCATGTATCTTGATGGCGAATACTGCCAGATATTCCACCATGGAGGTCATCATAGCAGAGCCTGACCTCCAAAAAGTCTCTTGACCAAAAGTTTACTTGCTGCCCCCATACATCGCACAGATAGTGAGGCCAGTTATACAACTCCCACTCAGGACTTGTGCTGGACTGTCTCCTAGCTAGAGGCTTCATGACCAAGTGTTGCTTTGGGACTCAATGGTGTTATAGACCAGGGCAGATCCCCTCAAAATAATGAAAGAAGGTAGCCCAGATCTTAACTTTTTCTTATTTTAAAGCAGTGGGTATTCCAGGTGTGATGCAGCTAGTCAAACCACTCAGCTTTAAGCAAAACAAAATTTATTTAAACACTACAGTTGAAACACGAACAAAAGAAAATGGAATTTAGAATAACCTAACCGTTGGAAAACTCAATCGACTCGATACAGCAACTTAACTAAGGAGCTGTTCCAA
Organism: Chiloscyllium plagiosum; assembly: GCF_037043375.1. NCBI lineage: Eukaryota > Metazoa > Chordata > Chondrichthyes > Orectolobiformes > Hemiscylliidae > Chiloscyllium > Chiloscyllium plagiosum. Next base: position 80,406,218 of record NW_028270154.1, read on the forward strand.
TTCCCGTGACATAAACACATCCCTTGGCAGAAGGTAAATTCAATCACAGGTTCTCACAGGCAGGAGAGATTTCAGAGTGAAAAGTCAGCCAGCAAACATCTGTTGAAGCATGGAACCTTTTGCACTGTAGCAGCTCCTGCTCCAGCTAAACCAACAGCTTCTCATTGTTTCAACTAAACCAAACTAGAAAAAGAAACCTGAACTGGGAGAAATGGCCACTCCTGCACCATTGTTAAAGTCAACATTGTAGTACCTCTGCCTTTAACGACCTCTCTTGAAAAGGATCCAGGGACAAAATAACCTAATTAAAGTGACAGCATCACCATAATGGTCATGGAAGAGGTGTACATAGTACGGTAAACAGGTAGATTCTCAAACTGCAAATCCTTCAACCAGGCCAATGGCAACTGGCAAGAGCAGGAGAGTTTCCTGTTCAGCCAGAACCATGTGGCAGCTGCAGCACAGCAAGCAGCCCATGTTAAAAGGTCCATGCATTTCTTCGTGCAGTGAGGAAAAAGATTTTAAGAAGACATGAAGGGAAATTGTTTTACACAGAGGATGGTTTTCATATGAAATGAATTTCCTGAGGAAGTGGTGGATGGGGGTACAGTTGCAAATTTTAAAAGAGATTTGGATAAATACATGAATAGGAAAGATTTAAAGAGATATGGGCCAGGAGTAGGCAGGCGGGACTAGTTTAGTTTGGGATTATGTTCGGCATGGATTGGTTGGACCAAAGGGTCTGTTTCCATGCTGTATGACTCTGTGGCAAGCATCTGTGTTATCTCAAGAGACTGGTGATGATTAATACCCCTACTGTCACTTCACCTGAGGAATCTAACTAAATGCAATGTGAGAAATAAACCGTGTGACCATTTGGGTCTGTTGGATTAGCTGAACAAGGCAAAAGGAATTGTTTAAAGCTATAGTTAAACTGGGACTTGCACAGAGATGGAGGTGGCTTTAAAAGTGTGCCTTCTAAAGAAACAGCATTATATCTCAGGACTCAGTTGCTTAACAGACTCAAAAAGTGATTCCAAGGTAACAAAAATAAGGCTCCACAATGATTAAAGGATTATGTAGGTTGCAGAGAATAAATTATTTCCTTTTATGGGGGACTCCAGAACAACAGGATGCAATTTAAAATTAGAACAATGTCATTCAAAAATGATATCAGCAAGCTTTTATTTACATAAAGGGTAGTGGAAACCTGGGAGTCTCAAACTTTATCACTGTGAAAGCTGTTGAATCTCAGTGTCAATTATAATTTCAAAGCTAATATTAACAGATTTTGTTCAGTTAAGGGTATTCAAGGTTAGGAAACCGAGGCTGATAGATGGAGTTAACATACAGGGCAGTCACATTTTAAGTGAATAATGTAGAATAGGCTTGAGGTACTGAATGGCCTACTTCTGTTCCTCAGTTTTCCCTTGAGTTTATATTATACATGATCTGAAGCCTCAAACTAAAGATACGTGGGAATTGAATATTCTGGAATTTTATAAGCTTTTCTCTATGCAATGAGAATTATCACACCCAGTCTTTTTCTCCTAAGCATTACCCACATATTGGATTCCATTCTGCACAGGAGTCTCAAGCCACTTACAGAAAGCTCCCTTGTTACTAAGTATTATGTGCGCATTAAGGTCTGCCACTTGCACAGTACACTCTACAGAACTTGGGCCTGAGGCCAGTTGCTGTGATGCAACTGCCGCCTAAAGGCATCAGAGGAGCATTCCACTACAATTTTAACAAAGATTATCAATCCTGAAAATCACTGATTTTCTCATCTGCTTCAAAATTCCTCGTTGTATCTATGAGTTTTACACTGTCAACCCAAACATTTTAACATTCCATCATTTACACGAATGACAGTCTTATGTTTTATCCAAACTTCCATTCCAGAAATTGACTAGAAATTGACCTTAAGTGGCATAGAATGCCAAATATCTATAATAAGACCAGTTGGATTTGGCATCAGATCAAGTAATCGCTGTGTGTGCTGCTGGAAAACACCCAAAAATAAATATGAACGAGTCACAATGACCTGTATAATTACACCAATGTTGTTTAAACCATGCTTCTATGTCACAGATTTTGCTGGGTATTTCTTCATTCTCTCCTTCTCCCCAAAATATCAGACAGGCAGTTCCTCACTGTGGTCTTGACCTAGAATGCATTATGTGGAATGTATGTACTTTTACAGACCTGATTTTATGTGACAGGTGAACACTCAGGACAGAGGTTTTAATGTTTGGCCCGAAGGCACAATCCAATTTTCAACTGTTTCAGATCCGCTGTGTCAGAGTTTATTTGCGCAAGATAAGTAATGTCAATTATAATCAAGCTGCAGAGACAGTGGATCAGTCTGCCCTCTTGTGCTCTGCTCGCAAAGTACAAAATAAGGGGGGGAAATACAGGAAAGAAAAAGTTACAAATAAACTTATCTATTAGATTCCCTACAGTGTAGAAACAGGCCCTTCAGCCCAACAAGTCCACACTGACCCTCTGAAAAGTAACCCACCCAGAACCATTTCCCTCTGACTAATGTACCTTAACACTATGGGCAATTTAGAACAGCCAATCCATCTGCACATCTTTGGATTGTGTGAGGAAACAGGAGCACCCGGAGGAAACCCACGCAGACACGGGGAGAATGTGCAAACTCCACACAGACAGTCCCTAGAGGCTGGAATCGAACCTGGGACCCTGGTGCTGTGCGGCAGCAGTGCTAACCACTGAGCCATCGTGCCACTATAGTGTTGTTCTGTGGCACACATCTCTTTCACTTGTACTTGACAAAAGAACAAATCCTGATAACATCTGAATAGGCACTCCTAAGTAATAGATTCCACAACCCCATTGTCACAACAACTATGTACACTGATGTGGGGCTTTCAACATAATAATGAAAAAAAAAATTGACACCATGCCATACAAGGGCAAGGAAAAATGCAGGTTGTAAGTAGCATGGAGTGAGACAGATCGAGAAGTTTTGAGGTTTTGGGAGAGACCCAGAGGGTTGAAATTAAGATTGCTCATCAAATTTCTTATTCCTTCCTATTTTATATGACTCTCTGAATTTTTCTTTCTTGTTCTTCCTAATCTCCAAAAATGGCTCAACCACCTCTTGATGCTTTGCCAGGTTGAAATCAAAACCCAATCAACTATTGTATTCTTTCTCAGCCCCTCCTACCATCCTCAGCTTTCTTCTACAACCTTCAAGCTTGGTTATCTGGCATCTATTTGTTGATTTAACTTGTCTCCTTTTCTAGTTTGGACAGTTGCAGTACCATAAGTCTTTGCCTTTCAGTCAAGCTTTTGAGTAGCGAAAATAAAGCTCATTTAAACCCACATTAGCACTCTAACTGAGCAGTTCGAAGTGCTACAAATGGCATTATAGGATGACAGAATGGTTCCAGCAAAGAAGGGGTCATGGTGGACTTGAAGCATTAACTCTGTCTGGATCTGCACAGAATGCTGTCAGACCAATTTCTCCAGCACCTTCTGCATTCATTAACCCAGAAAACTATGATCCTCTTCCAAACAGCTCTCATACCGAAACACCTCCCCCAATCAATAAAGAAAATGATGAGATCCTGGAAAATGTGAACCATTTCTCGAGGAAGGCAAACATGGACAATAAAGTTCATCATCTCTTCCAATGTGTCAGGTACAAATAATCCATCAAGCAATACATATCTCACAGGTGGCACAGGTGATATATATTGGGCTTGTCAGACTTCTCAGAATCTATTGAACTGGAATGGAAGCAAGTCATCCTCAACGCTGAGGGAGTGCCTAAGAAATAGATGCTCTCATCCTCACTTTCATTTCTTGGTATCAATAGACCTACCTGCTCTGCAGCTTTACTCCAGAGAGATTACAATCCAACAAGCAGCTAAACTGCCCACCAGGCTGACTCTCCGGTGAGAAACCTGGAGAACCAAATTAACATGACTTTTGGAGTCAGAATTCACTCAGCATTCAATCAATTCAACTTCTGATTTCTTGTTTGTAAGATGTCCCATTCTCTCCTTGAAACACATGTGCTTCTAAATGTCTCCATTCCTTAAACCATAAAGCAATTCCACTCCAACCAAAATTGTGACTTGCACGATTTTAAGTTCTGAACAAGTACCATGAAGTAAACAGCTAAAGGGACATTGTTAGTGTCTGATCTATTAGACATTTCAGACTAATTAATGAATATCTAACTATTAAGAACGAAGCTCATTAATATTGTGTTTTGGAGTTTGAAAACTCAGATTAGTTGTACGAGATGTGTGGAACTTTCCCTGTAACTCTAGTTCCTGATTCACTGTTTGCTTCCACAATGTAATAGTGTTGAAGCGATGCCATAGAATACTTGTGCTCTGTTCAATGCCATTATTCATTTATCTGTGTTCTGTTTTGGGTGGAACAGTTTAAAAAATCTATAAATCCAATAGCAAGTCCATTTTGCTTCTTTGTGTAATAATTTTCTTGCACATAAATGTGAGTCTTAGTTTTTGTCTGAATTCAGTGGTCTAACAAAGTTGTATTTCTTTGGCTTCTCAATAGATAGGGAAAAACAATGAACAAAACTGAACTTCTCAAGCAAACATTCTGAGATTTACCCTAAATGTTTACACTTTGTCATTATACTTTAAAAGAAAGGAAATAATCCTCTGAAACAATTGCATTCAGATCTAAATTAGCTGACAATTCTTTTTTATGCTCTGCATCATGTCACATAGAAATTTAAGGCAACTCATAAGAAACATGGGTCTGTTTATATAAATTACACTTGTGATGTATGTATGAGTGAAGCGTGCTGAAAGACAACAAACACAATTAAATATTGCTTTCAAAAGAATAAGGAGTCGCATATTAGATACAGACAGCTGGTGAATCTCTTGAAGAGTATAAGGGGCATTATGAAGAGGGAAATCAGGAAGGATAAAAGGTGATATGAGATAGCCTTGGCAGATAAGGTTAAGGAAAATTCAAAGAGATTCTATACATACATTAAGAGCAAAAGAGCAACTGGGAAGAAAAGCAACTAAGGAGAGAATGGAGCCTCTTAAAGATTAACAAGGTGTGGAACCATAGGAAATGGGAGAGATACTAAACAAATATTTCATGCCAGTTTTTACCATGGAGAAACAAACAGAGCCTTGGGGAAATAAATATAGTCCACATTTCAAAAGGGGAGGTGCTGGAGGTTTTAAAAAGCATAAATCTCTGGGACCTGATCAAGTGCATCCCAGGACATTGTGGGAAGTTGGGAAGAAATTGCAGGACCCCTAGCAAAAATATTTGTTTCATCTATAATCAGGGGTGAGGTGCTGGAGGACTAGAGGGTGGTTAATGTTGCGCATATATTTAAGAAAGACTGTAAGGAGAAGCTTGGGACTGATAGACCTGTGAATCTAACATTAGTAGTGGGCAGGTTGTTGGAGGAGATTCCAAAAGATAGGATTTATTTGCATTTGGAGAGGCAAGGAATGATTAGGGATAGACAGCATGGCTTTGTGCATGGGAAATCTTGTCTCACAAACTTGTTTGAGATTTTTGAAGAGGTAACCAAAAAGATTGATGAGGATAGAGTCGTAGGTATTGTCTACATAAACTTTAGTAAAGCCTTTGACAAGGTTCCGCTTGGTAGTGTAATTTAGTAAAGTTAGATCGCATGGGTTTCAGGTAGAGCTTGCCAATTGGATACAAAATTGCCTTGATGGTAGGAGATAGAGGGTGATGGTGGAGGGCTATTTCTTTGACTGGATGCCCGTGACCAGTAGTGTTCCGCAGGGATCAGTGTTGGGCCCACTTTTGTTTTCATTTATATAAACATTTTGAATGAGACTTTAGGAGACATGGTTAGTAAGTTTGTGGATGACACCAAAATTGATGGCAGAGTCAACAGTGAAGAAGGCTATCTTCAATTACAAAGGGATCCTGATCAATTGGGCTGATGAGCTGAGGAGTGGCAAACGGAGTTTAATTTGGATAAATGCAAGGTATTGCATTTTGGTAAAACAAACAAGGGCAGGACTTATACAGTTAATGGTAGGGCCCTGGGTAGTTTTGTTGAGCATCACAGGTAGACAGGATGTTCAAGAAGGCGTTCAGCACTCTTGCCTTCATTGCTTAAACCATTGAGTATTGGAGTACAGACATCATGTGGAGATTGTACAAAACATTGGTGAGGCCTCTTCTGCAGTATCTTGTATAGTTCTGCTATAGGAAAGATATCATTAAGTTAGAAAGGGTTCAGAAAAGATTTACCAGGATGTTACTGGGAATGGAGGGTTTGAGTTGGCAGGATAGGCTGGGACTTTTTTCACTGCAGCATAGGAGATTGAGGAGTGACTTTATAGATGTTTATAAAATCATGACAGGCATAGACAAGGCGAATAGCAAATGTATTTTTCCTAGGGTGGGACAGTTCAATACTATACGTCATACTTTTAAGGTGAGAGGAGAAAAATTTAAAAGGGATCTGGGGGCAGCTTTTTCATTCAGAGGGTGGTTCATATGTGGAATAAACTGCCAGAGCAAGTGGTAGAATCAGGTATAATTACAGCATTTAAAAGATATTTGGGGAGGTACATGAATAGGAAATGGTGAGAGGGATATGGACCTAATGCAGGCAAGTGAGACTAGTTTAGTTTGGGAAACTTGGTTGACATGGATGAGTTGGACCAAAGGGTCAGTTTCTGTGCTGTATAGCTCTACAATTCTATAAGTAAATAAAAGATATTTTCATAGATGTTGAATGAGGAAAAAAAACAAGGATGCTGGAGAAACTCAGCAGGTCTGGTAACATCTGTGGGGAGAGAAACAGAGTTAACATTTTGAGTATGGTATGACTCTCTTGGATTCTGAAGAATAATCATAGTAAACTCGAAACATTAACTCTGTTTCTGTCTCCACAGTTTGTCCAGCTTTCTCTGTACTTGTAGTAGATTTTCAGCATTTTTGCAGTGTTTTGCTTTTATTTGTGTGTTTATATCACTGCTACTACTCTTCCAGGTATGCCCAATTGAAGAAGTTTGTTCTTCTCTCTGACAGGATTTCTGTTTTAATCTTTTGGCTTGTTCACCTTCAATGTTTTCGATCTCCCTCCTACTGTTGGACAAAACATTTTCTAAAACTCACTTTCGCAGCCACATCTCCTTCCTCGGGGATTGGCTCCAGGATTCTGCCTCACCCCACATGGATTCCAACTGAAGGCCTATCCTTCATGTTTCAAATCCACCCAGGATTACAAGGAACCCTGTGACATACAACATTCCTCAGTTAGTTGGTCCCAACCCATCCTTCAATCCACACTCAGTGCCATGTACTACCACATACACTCAAAGCTATCCCAGTTCCATTTCATTCTTCATCTCATTTGACACTTTAACAAGAAACTTTTTCTCTTTCAAATGTTAATGAATGTAAGCCCCCAAAACTGAAGGAAACTGGATTCTTTTCCTTCCCTGCCTTTTCGCTCTGACTCTATTCCTTCAGTTAAACCCACATCTGGCTGCATATCCACTGTACTCTCTGACTTAGCCCCACTCTGTCTGATGCTGAAAAATCTGTGCCCAACAAAATACTTAACTTATCCCTTTATGCCCCCACCTCAATGAATTTCAGATATGACGTGACAATAAACTCTCCTTCTATCACCTTCACTTCTGTGCCCACCTCTTTGGACATCTCTCCCCACCACACAGACCCCTCCAGTTGGAATCCTGCCCTTTTAACTGTATTTAATTTCTTCATCAACAGCTGCCAATGTCACATTAATTTCTTTGTTTGTTCCCCTCACCCTGTCTACCCTATATCCCTCTGAATTTGCCGCACTCCAATCTCTCAGGTCGAACCCTGACTTTTATCAAATCTGTCAATAAGAGAGGTTCTCCTGCCATTTGGTGTGCTGACTTCGACCTGATAGAGGCAAAGCACCAACTCTCAGACATCTCCTCATTTTCTCCCCGGATCATGAACTCAATATAAGTCATTATTTCCAGGACTGTCACTAACTGCATCTCCTCTGGAGATCTCCCCTCCACAACTTCCCACCTCATAGATGTTCTCGAAGGATGCACAGAAGGGAGATGGAGCAGTTTATGGAGACAATTTTAAAGTGTAGTGACCAGGCAACTATAAGCACACTTGAGAAGGAACCAAGGAAGTAGGGATTCAGGGGAGATTGGAGGCAGAGAAATGGAGAAATTTCCAGCAAGGTGGGCTTATATTACATTAAATAGAATTGCACATTACTAACAGCACAAACACAGCACTGAGTCTAACTGGTTTATGTCGTGTTTACACTCCAGACACCCCTCTACCTTCTCCACTTTCTCTGATTCCATCAATGTAACCTTTTATTCCTTTATTATTCATGTACTGTCCAGATCCCCCTAAAATTGCATTGATACCATTCTACCTCAAATAGTCCATATGGTAACTGATTCCATACTCTAACCATGCTTTTAGCAATTGAGGTTTTTCTTAATTTCATACTGGATTTGTTGGTGACTCATTTAAGACACCAAAAAATCTTTGGACTCCTCACAAGAAGAAACATTTCTCTATGTGTACCATGCAGAAGCACTGTTAAAGGCCTCCACCAGGTCACCTTTTGGCCTATCTGTGCTGGAGAAATAAGCCTCAGTTTGTTTGGTTTGTTCTAGCGGTAATAACCTCTCAATTCTAAAGGTAAAGGTTCCCAAGCAAAAGAAGAATGAAGCACTAAGTGACAATATAAACTACTACAATCATCTTTCCTAACAATCTGACAATTCAGGCCATTTTCACAATTTAAAAAGTAAACTGAAGTAACCATTGACTTGGATTAAATAGTCCAACTTAGAAAGTAAAGTAAACATAGTGCTAAAAGAATAAATTTGCCAGATGATATGAATGAAGTAACGCTGAATTAAGTAGATTATGTTCAGTTCTAACCAGTGGTCCAGTGTTGCTTTCTATCAGTAAGCCTTTTAAAGAGGGAATCTCACCACAAGTTCTCATTTATGAAAAATATATATGAGAAAGGTCATTGATTTTATAGGCTGATTTTCATTTTTTTATAGCTAAACCTACCAACTATTTTTGAGTTTATTAAATTATTCTTACCTTCATAGTGAATACTTATGACTTCACCATGGCCATCAGTGTAAAGGGCCCACTGAGCTTGAAATAAGCAAGCATGCTGAATTAACCTATACAGCTGAACAAGCAAAAGTTTCTGAAGGAACCCAGGTTAATGGCGATAAGTGCAAATGCTAACTCTGCTCTCTCATATTGTCGAATTCAATCATTCATTCAAGCCAATCCCTTGTTGATGACATCAACACCCAAAGTTGAAAAAATAACATTCAAAGAAACAGACAGAGAAAAACAAATAGATTGGAGTTAAAGTTAATCATCGCTTTTCCAATTTGGTTTAGATGGCTCGATTCCCACTTGAACTTTGTAATAACACAGTTTAATCCCTGATTTTTAACAATTACAAGACAGGATGTCTGCTATCCAGTAACAGAAATAAGCCAGTCAAATTACACTGATGTGTTAGAAATCGAATCAAAGTAGAATAACAGCTTACAATACATCTGTTTAAATTTTTACTTTTCCCCCTTTATCTCTGTCGATCTTTATAAAGGTACAGAACTATTGGTAGCTCCAATACCCTTACCCACCTTATAAACAAAATGATTGAGGACTTGAAATTGATTAAATTCCAGTTTTAGTCACAGGGGGTTACATTTGCAGCACACTTGCATTGAATCTAGTGGAGGTTGAGAGCAAGCAAGTTTGGTCCTCCCACTCCATTGCTATGGTTGTAGCTTGGACCCAAGCAGATTCCACAGGGCACTGCTCTCTGTAACATTATTAATGGCCTCTGTAAACCACAGGGAGCCAAATCACATTATCAGCAAATCATTTATTCCAAACATCCTTGCCTTTTTAAATGGACAATCCCTGTAAAGGCAAAGCTGCATTAACAATGATCCAGAGAGTTGGCAAATAGGAAAGGCAGTGAGCTGGAGGTAGGTAGAAAGAGTCAGCATGCTTCTTTTACATTTTAAAATGTATTGCATTTTAGAAGCTATCTCAGTTATGAATATAGGAAGTTATCAATGTAAGGTATTTCAATTTAAAGTTTTTTTTTAGTTTTGTTCTGATGGGAGGGGTTCCACAGAACCATACTCCCACTTTTACATTGGATAGAGAAGCATAGAGTCAAAAAGATGTACAGCATGGAAACAGACCCTTCGGTCCAACTCGTCCATGCCAACCAGATATCCTAACCCAGTCTAGTACCACTTGCCAGCACTTGGCCCATGTCCTTCTAAACACTTCCTACTCATATGCCCATCCACAAACATTTTAAATGCTGCAATTGTACCAGCCTCCACCACTTCCTCTGGTAGCTCATTTCATACACATGCCACCCTCTACGTGAAAAACCTGCCCCTTAAGTCCCTTTTATATCTTTCCCCTCTCACCTTAAACCTGTGCCCTCTAGTTCTGGACTCCCCCACTCCAGGGAAAAGACTTTGAGTATTTATCCTTTCCATGCCCCTCATGATTTTATAACCAGAGAAAACAGCCCCAGCCTATTCAGCCTCTCCCTATAGCTCAAATCCTCCAACAGTGGCAACATCCTTGTAAATCTTTTCTGAACCCTTTCAAATTTCACAACATCCTTCCGATAGGAAAGAGACCAGAATTGCACCCAATATTCCAAAAGTGGCCTAACCAATGTCCTGCACAGCCGCAACATGACCTCCCAATTGCTGTACTCAATACTCTGACCAATAAAGGAAAGCATACCAAATGCCTTCTTCGCCATCCTATCTACCTGTGACTCCACTTTCAAGGAATTATGAATCTGCACTCCAAGGTCCCTTTGTTCAGCAACACTCCCTCGGACCTTACCATTAAGTATATAAGTCCTGCTAAGATTTGCTTTTCTAAAACACAGCACCTCACATTTATCTAAATTAAACTCCATCTGTCACTCCTCAGCCCACTGGCCCATCTGATCAAGATCTTGTTGTGCTCTGAGGTAACCTTCTTGGCTGCCCACTACATCTCCAATTTCGGTGTCATCTGCAAACTTACTAACTATACCTCCTATGTTCACATCCAAATCATTTATATAAATGACGAAAAATAGTGGACCCAGCAGCGATCCTTGTGGCACACCACTGGTCACCTGCCTCCGGTCTGAAAAGCAACCCTTCATAACCGTATTGGAAAAATAAGATTTGCTTAACATCGATTCATTTAAGGTTGGAGTTTTCTAGTTTTAGCAACGATGATATTAATCACAGAATTTCTGTATGTGAATCACAAAAATAAGCATGATGGCAAAGCAAGTAATTAGGAAAACAAATGGAATGTTGACCTTTATTGCAAGGGGAATAGAGAATAAAAGTAGAAATGTTTTGCTCCAGTTGTGGAGGGTACTGATGAGAACACACCTGGAGTACTGCCTACAGGTTTGGTCTCTTTACCTTAAGGAAGGATGTACTTGCATTGAAAACAGTAAAAGGAATGTTCACTTAGGTTATTACAAGGGGTAAGGGGACCAGGTTGTGTCTATGCGCATCGGAGTTTTGAAAAATGAGACGTAGTCTGATTGAAACAATACAATTTTAAGGAGATTGACAGGGTAACTGTTGAAAGAATGTTTCCTCTTGGGAGGAAATCTATAATCAGCAGGCGTAGTCTAAAAATAAGGAGTCTCCAAATTAAGACGGAGCTGCAGTTTTTTTTTTCTTTCAGAGGGTCATTAGACATTGACATTCTCTTCCCCAGAGATTAGTGAATGATATGAATAAATACTTGCTCGTGAAAAAGTTCTGAAAAATCATGTGGACCATTCTGACCTGTGCATCTCATGTTCTTATATGTGTCATCCATTGAGAGATTAATGTTTTGGGTATCTTCTCTTCATTAGAGCTCCTATTGCCAATGAACCAGAACAATCCCTCAGCTCGATCACATTCAGTTGAGAATGGCGGTGGAAAACTAAGCAACTAGCAGGAGAAGAGTCCGTGAACATATCCACCCTTGACATGGCAGAACTTGTTATGTGAATAGAAAAGGAGAAAATGAGGACTGCAGATGCGGGAGACCAGAGTCGAGAGTGTGGTACTGGAAATGCACAGCAGGTCAAGCAGCATTCTAGGAGCAGGAGAATCGACATAAGGAAATAGAAAAGACAAGATTGAGTGTCCAAATCTGAAGCAAAAGATGCCAAGGGTCAACTGTCCTGGGATTTCCATCAGGGGTGTCAATGTTTGTCTAATTTCTTGCATTCCTCATGTCATTAAGGAGTGGAACATTGACCAGACATATCCTGATCATAAAAAGCAGGATGATTCTAACCTAGCCAGTTACCATACCATTACCTTCCCCCAAACATCAGCAAAGTGATGGGAGCAGCCATCAGTAGTGTCATTGTGACATTCATTCACCAATAGCATGTTTTCCAATGCTTATTTCCACTTGGCAGCTGACTCCATTGCTGGCACTGTAGTTACACACTTTTAGCAGTACAGTGCTCAGCTCTAACATTGGATTGGTCAAGGGCGAAAGTGAGGACTGCAGATGCTGGAGATTAGAGTTGACAGTGTGGTGCTGGAAAAGCACAAAAGGTCAGGCATCATCCAAGGAGCAGGAGAATCAATGTTTCGGGCAAAAGCCTTTCATCAGGAATGAGGCTGTGAGCCAAGGGGGTGGAGAGATAAATGGGAGGGGGGGGGGGGCGTGGGACTGGGGGTAAGGTAGCTGAGAGTGCAATAGGTGGATGAAGGTGGGGGTAATGATGATAGGTCAGAGAGGAGGGTGGAGCGGATAGGTGGGAAGGAAGATGGACAGGTAGGACAGGTCATGAGGACGGTGCTGAGCTGGAAGATTGGAACTGGAATAAGGCCGGGGGAGGGGAAAATGAGGAAACTGGTGATATCCACGTTGATGCCATGGGTTGGAGGGTCCCAAGGCAGAAGATGAGGCGTCAGGTGGTTAGGGAGTGGATATGGAGGTGGCCCAGGACCTGCATATCCTTGATCGAATGGAAGAGGAAGTTAAAGTGTTGGTTTAATGGGGCAATGGAGTTGGTTGGTGCGAGTGTCCCAGAGCTGTTCTGTGAACCACTCTGCAAATAGGTGTGCTGTCTACCCATTGTAGAGGAGACTGCATTGGGAGCAACAGAATACAGTAAATGACATGTGGAGGTGCAGGTAAAATGCTGATGGATGGTCAATGTTAGCTTAAATCATGATCTGGACAGTATCCAAGTTTAAACTGGCAAATTGCAGGTAATAGCTAGATCATCTAAATTTTACTGAATGACCAACTCTAACAAGACACTGCTCAATCCCCTACACCCCCTTAAAATCCGAGTGACTCACCAACTAAACTCTAACAGATGAAAGGCTTAACAGACAATCAATTTTTCAATGTATAATTTCAGTTACATCACACTGCAAATTTTTGCTATAAATTCTGTGTTACGATCAAGCCCTTCACTATCACCTGGTGAAGGAGCGTCGCTCCGAAAGCTAGTGTGCTTCCAATTAAACCTGTTGGACTATAACCTGGTGTTGTGTGATTTTTAACTTTGTACACCCCAGTCCAACACCGGCATCTCCAAATCATGACAACTAAACTCTCTGATTCTTCCTTACTTCCCATCTACTTGTGTCAATGTGGAGTGTGATGGAATACTCACCTTGCCTGTGTGAGTGCAGCCACAACAAATAAAAAAAATCTCAAACAAAACGTTCTGCTGAGCAATACTGCTGCCACTCAACTCTATATTCACCCTGCAATCACTGATACATCATGAGCTGCATTATATTTCAGCCACAGGAAGTGCAGGAACAAATTCACCCCAGTGATCTGTAACATTAAGAAGGTCAACAGCAGCAACATCTCAGGAATGCCAGCACCTTTCACGACACATCTATCAACCTCTACCTTAAAAATATTCCGCCTTTGGAGGAAGAAATTTTCAAATACTCATGGCTCGCTGATCGAAAAAAAATCTCATCTTTGTCTTACATGAACAATTCCTTATTTTTAAATGATGGCTCTTAAGTTCTCGATTCTCAATAAGCGTCAAGATGTATATTTATGAATGGGAGTGTTTTTTTCAATAGACTATGAAAACTTTGGAGAAGGCATCGGACATTCATTCGCTTGAACGTGCTCTACCATTCTAGAGCAAAGCTGATCATTAAGTTTAACGCTGTATTCCTGATCATCCATATCCCTTAATGTTGTAAGTAACTAGAAATCTATCAATCTCTGACTTGAACTTACTAAATGACTGAGCTGTCAGAACATTTTAAAGATTCAGCATCCCCGAAGTGAAGGGGTTCTGGATTCTGCAGCCAGGGAAACAATCTTTCTGCATCAACCCAGTCTAACTCTCTAAGGATTTTTGAGCTTTGTATGAAATTGCCTCTCATTCTTCCAGACTGCAGAGACCAGCCCCAGTCTCTTCAATCACTCCTCATATGACAATCCTACCATCCTAGGAATCAGTTTGGTGAACCTCCATGGCATTACCTCAATGGTAACTATACTGTTCCTTAGGTAAGGGGACCAAAAATGTACACAATGCCCAAGTATGGTCTCACCAGCATTCTTTTACAATTGAAACACAACATTTTTACTCCTGTACTCAAAACAGCTTTATTTAAGTAACAGAATTATATTTGTTCTCCTTTGTGTATGGGTACTTATGGATACTCAATGAGTTAACATGTAAGCTAAGGAAGAAAAAAATATTGGGTGGAAGTAGGCAGTAAGTTGACATTGAGGTATAAGGGGTCATAAGGATGGGTCAGGTTTGCATGGATTGTTAACAGTGAGGCGTGGTGATTACATTGTGTGAAAGAGAGTAAGGAGGTTAGAGGACTGGACTATTTCATATTTATCCCCTTTTGGAGAAAGAAGTTATCCCTTTGGCTCTGGTGAGAGCAGGCCAAAAGTGTTATGTTTTCGTCTTTATATTTAAACTTTGAACATGATGTTCAAGTCCCAAGGCAGGCTGGCCATCTAACCTGCTTGGAAATCGGCAGTTTTTTGGTTTCTTCCAGGGTCACTTTGCCCAACTCCCACGGCATGTCCATGTCCCTGTCCTCCCAATGCGTGCGTACACACACACACACACACACACACAAAATGGTAATGCAGGTGTTCATTTTTGAATGTTGGGTTGGCAGAGCCAGGATTTCTCATGACTCCAAGCAGCCAAACTGGGAATAAAAATGAGGCCCCAGGTCTCAGAAGGGTGGTGATTAGGTGTATCAGGATAGTCCAAGTGATCGGGGGCTTCAGCTGTATTGAGAGACTAAAGAAACTAGAAGTTCTTGGGCAAGATTATGAAGGGTTTTAACAAATTGGATATGGTGAAACTGACAGGATTGTCTGCAAGCAAAGGAAATACATTTCAGATAATTTGCAAATAAAACTAAAACTCTAAGGGATAAAGTTGGAGCTTTTTATTTTCTGAAGCAAATTGTTACAGTTTGGCATGCTTTGCCTAAATTACAATAGTGCTCTCTCTTCAAAAATTCTTCCCTGGCTGTAAAGCACTTTGCAATGCCCTGTGGTAATGAAAAGCGCTATATAAATGCATGTCTTTCTTTTAGGTTACCCTGAAGGGTTATGGGAAGCAGATTTAGTTGCAACATTCAAGAAGGAATTAGATGTACACTTGTATAGGAAAATTTTATAGAGCTGTGGAGAAAGAACCAAGGCGTGGATTTAATTGGATAGCCCATTCAAAAAACTGGCATAGGCATAATGGGCTAAATAACCTCCTGAAGTGCCATGTGATTCCATGATTTTCAGCATTTAACTTTGGTCTTAGGTATATTCGAATCATAAAATCCCTACAGAGCAGAAAGAGGCCATTCAGCCCATCAAATCTGTGCCAAACTTGCAAAGAACATCCCAACCAAACCCTCACATTTCCTATGACTAACCCACCCAACCTACACCTCCCTGGACATATTAGGATAATTTAGCATGGCCAATCCATCTAACCTGTACAGCTTTGGACTGCAGGAGAGAACCAGAGCACACAAAAGACACAATCACCTAAGGTTGGAATTGAACCCTGGTCCCTTTGAGACAGCAGTGCTAACCACTGAGCCATTGTGCCATCCTACTGCGTCTTGAAATCTACCGTCATATGGCAATTTCATAGTCCATCCTGAATGAGTATACTCACTGCAATGACAAACCATGCATCTGTGAACTGTTTACTTCTCTACTTGACCGGAATGTTAATTTCTTCCGTTCTATTGTGTTGTGGAATACACCAACTTGGAACTCATGAAGCACAAAAACTTCCCATGCTGCGGAAAATATCATTTTAACGCATTCAGAGCACCACCAGAGAGGTGGAAAGAAACTCGCTCAGTGATTCACGAACCCTGACCAAGATCATCATCTAAACTCAGGTCATTCCCAATGTTAGAGGAAGTCAGTGCTGTGAAAATCACATACTCAATGAGAGATACAAGAGCATAGACCCAAATATAATCAGCAACCAGCAATATCCAGTAACATTCGTAAGCTGGCCATCCCGCTCCCTCTGACTCTCCTTCCTCACACCTTCTGAGAAGTCATTGCCATTTTATCATCTGATAGCACCTTACAATCTCACAACGTCTCAAAATGCCTCCCACCTATTTTTGGGACTACTGACTAGTTATCAACTGGTCAAAATGTGGCAGCTATAGTAAAAAAAGCAGCACTTTCACGTAGCCAACAGCAGGAGGGAAGTGGGTAGAAATTCCTAGACTTCTATCTGGAGTGATGTGGAAATTCTATTATCCATTAGAATCGTTGGAAAGGGAAGAGGGTGCATTCACGCAGTACTTGAATTGAAAAATTATAGCTGCAAAATTCAGCACCTTCACTGTATTGTATTTTAGTATCAACCTCGATCATTGAGTGGAGGTTGAACTTGAAACTTCCAACCTGAGTGAACATAAAAATTAAGCCAATCGATAGCGTTGTGTTTTCAGTAGTATCTCCCAGCATAATTTACTAACATGACAGGCTCTTAAATAAAATAAGCCAGAATCCTCCAGTGGCTTAACTGGTTATTACTGCAAACCATATAAAAGCTAAAAAAACAACAGAGACAGATTTTTGCTCCCAGGTCATGAGAGCAGAGTCAAGATTATATGATGGAAGAACAGAAGTAGACTATTCAGTCCATTCAATCTGCTCCATTATTCAGTGAGATCAGATCATCCATAACTCCACTTTCTTGATTCCCTGACTGATTAAAAATCTGTCTATTTTGGCCTTGAATACACTTAATGACCTGCAGCCCTCAGTGGTAGAGAATTCCACAAATTTACCACCTTCACAAAGAGGAAATTCCTCTTCTGTCTCAAAGATTGGACTCCTTATTCTGGCATTATGCTCTCTGACTCTAAGTTCTTGCACAATAGTAAAGAATCTTGTCACCGCTACCCTTTAAAGTCCCTTAAGAAGCTTGCATCAGGGTGGTATGGTGGCTCAGTGGTTAGCACTGTTGCCTCACAGCAGCAGGGACCCAGGTTCGATTCCAGCCTCGGGTGACTGTCTGCATGGAGATTGCACATTCTCCGTGTCTGTGTGGGGATTTCTCTGGGTGCTCTGGTTTCTTCCCACTATCTAAAGATGTGCTGAGTAGGTGTACTGGCCAATCTAAATTGCCCATAGTGTTCAGGGATGTATAGGTAAATGTAAGGGAGTGGGTTTGGGATGATGGGTCCGTTTGGGCTGAGGGGCCTGTTTCCACACTGTAGGGATTCTATCCCTCAATAAGGTCACCTTTCATTCTTCTGAACTCCAATGAGTATTGGCCTGACCTACTCAACATCTCCTTATGATGCAGTCTCTTCATACTTAGGAATCTTGGTAAAGACTTGTTCCACAATCACTGATGCAGCCAGACCAGTACTGACCTTCACTAGAAGTGGGTGAGCATTTAAGCAGACATTTATTTGGATTGGTTCTGATTTGGATGTTCCTAAGAAGCTTAGCTGTTCCAAAGCAGCTTTAGGTGGAATTTCCAGGATGGGCAATCTCCTGGATACCAGCCTCAGAGTTCTCTTACTTAGTTCAGCTCTTTGCTGTCTCGAGTTTGCATGCTGGCAGCAACTACAATGGCCTGCCAGTCTGGATCCTCAAGAAAATTTGAACCATTTGGCAAAGAATTGGCTTTGTTTTGGGGTTTTGCTGTGGACCGAGCTAGAGTTCCACTTTTGTCATCACTGAAATAACTTCATGGAGGGCAGTATCCCATCCCCAGTCATCTTTGACTTACATATGCATAGTACATGACACTGACACACCTAGGTCAGAGCTGGCACCCAAAGTAAGCAGAACGTCTGACACTCCTGTTTATTGAAGTGAATGAGTTTTATTGTTACATGTGCTCAAATGCGTGCAGTGAAACGTTTGTGATGTCATTGCTTATGGCGCTATCTTGGGTATAAGATACCTAGATACAAAAACTTAAAGGTTTGGTACAAGATTGAAAGAATAATAAATAAAAGCTCAGAATAAGAATAAAAAGGGGAAAAGAGGACTTGGATTGTAGTCTCTTTCACTCCAGTCTGTGCCAGCACTGAGCCTCCAGACTGCACTGGGCTTCAATAACCAAGGCCTCATCCCTCTGCAACAGCATCCAATCTGGGACACCCCTCCCTGCTACAGCATTTAACCTGGGACTTACCTCCCTGCTACAGCCTCCAGTCCAGAATTCCCCTCCCCACACTGGCCTCCAGTCTGGAACTCTCGTCCCCACACCAGCCTCCAGTCCAGGACACCCCTCCCTGTACCTGCCTCCAGTCTGGGATTCCCCTCCCCACACCGGCCTCCAGTATGGGACTCCCCTCCCTGCACCAGCCTCCAGTCTGGGATTCCCCTCCTCGCACCGGCCTCCAGTCTGGGATTCCCCTCCCCACACTGGCCTCCAGTCTGGGACACCCATACCTGCTGCAGAATGCTGTCCGGGACTCCCCTCCCCACAATGGCCTCCAGTCCAGGACTAGCCTCCCCGGGCTAGCCTTGGTTCCCCTGGACTCACCTCCACCCACCGGCATTCGGTTTGTGACTTGCCTCCGGGACTCACATCTAATGCCAGCCTGGTCCAGGACTCGCCTCTATCTGTCAGCCAGGACTCCCTGACTGGACAATGTTAATAGCCCCAATCAAGAACTCATATTCTATGAGGTCCACCTGGCTGGTCTCAGAACAATCACTGCAGTGGGCACTACTGACCTTGCCAATGATGCCCACGTCCCACAAAGGAGGCATGTCCAAAAGGGTAAGTCAGGCAAATTTCAAAGGTGGGCAAATCATTCAGAAAAATTCTGAGAGACAACATAATTGGTTATTTAGATATTTTTTAAAATCATTTTTCTCCTTGACTCATTGGATCTGACATCATAGTCTGGGCCAGCATTCATTGCCCATTGCTAGTTGCTCTTAAGAAGGTGGTAGTGATCTGCCTTCCTGAACCACTGCAGTGTATTGGATCATCACACACCCACAATGCCTTTAGGGAGAGAGTTCCAGCATTCCAATCCAACAACACTGTAGGAATGGTGATATATTTCCAAATAAGAATGGGGTGTGGTGTTGCCAAATATCTGCTGTCTTTGTCCTTTTTAGGTACCAAGTGGTCATAGGTTTTGAAGGTGTAGTCTAAGGAGTATGGTGCACACTGCTGCTACTGAGTGGCGGTGATGAGGGTGGTCTGAATGTTTGTGGATGCAGTGTCAATGAAGTCAGCTGCTTTGTCTGGAATGTGTCAAGCTTCAATATTTCTGTTAGAATTGCACTCAAATGAGGAGCATTCCATCTGAATCCTGACTTGTGCCACAACAGGTTTTAGGGAGCTAAGAGGTGAATTGCTCATTGCAGTATTCCTAGCCTCTGACCTGCTCTTGTAGCCAATGTATTTATACAGCTAGCCCAGTTCATTTTCTCGTGAATGGTCACCCCCAGGATGTTGCTTTCGCAGTAACTGAATCAATAGTACATTTATCCTTAGAACATAACCCACATTGATGGTCATAATAGCCTTGCATTTAGTGCTTTCAACATTGGTGGCGTGGCACAGTAGTTAGCACTGCTGCCTCACAGCGCCAAGACCTGGGTTCAATTCCAGCCTCAGGTGATTGTCTGTATGGAATTTGCACATTCTCCCCGTGCCTGTTGAGTTTCCTCCAGGTGCTCCAGTTCCCTCCTGCAGTCCAAAGATGGATAGATTAGTCATGGGAATTACAGGGATAGAGTCGGGGAGTGAATCTGGGTGGGAGGCTCTTCAGACAGTTAGCATATACTTATTGGGCCGAATGGCCTGTTGCCACGCTGTTGGGATTCCAAGGAGGTGACCGTATCCCTGATAATATTTTCCAAGAATACCTTCAAATCCATTCTCATAAGTGAGGCTGGAAATATGTTTAATGCCCTCATGGCGAGCAAGGTCAGCAATGAAAAGTAAGACACTGGATATTATTCCAAAAGATTTTACAGTGCCATGTAGCATCACCTTTACTAAGGCTTTTACTGCCTTTGCCTCTGTTGGACTGTCAGGCCACTGATAAACTCCTGTCATCAGAAAGGCACAGATTAGTCAAGGAGAGTCAGCATGGACTGGCTCAGGGACATCTGTGTCTGATTAACCTGCAGGGACGAGAACAGCCTAAGATAAAAAGGCTGACTTTTATTTTGGGACAAGAAATTAAGTACACATTAAAACACGAACCAAATGGAGAGAAAGGGAGGAGGAGAGAGAGTGGGGAGGAGGGGAGAGAATGGGGAGGAGAAAGAGAGAGTGGGGAGGAGGAGGAGAGAGTAGGGAGGAGGAGGAGAGGGAGAGAGAGAGAGAGACAAGGAAACTACACTGAAAAATTAAAAATTCCGTACATAAAGGGTATCGCTTTACAAGAGATGTAGTTAAGAAATACATGTGTAGGAGCATCCTCTCCAATCCTTCACCATGTTCCTGAGGCCACAGTTGCACCCAACAGCCCTCAGTTAATGGACAATCCCCTACAGGAGGCTGACAAAGAGGCTGCCAAAGGAGGTGACCATGGGCAACATCAGATAGGCCCACCAGATCACCTTAATAGGTATCAATACGGACAACGATGGGATCCATCTTCAGCATATTCTCCGAATGTCAGTGTACAGAGGAGCGAGTGCGAAAGGCGGAGAAGGAAGAAGCAGAGAGATTTAGCAGAGAGGCCGTTATGGCAACCAACAGACAGAGGGGGTGGGGAAAGAAAGAGAGAGAAAGAGGGAGAGATAATGACCTCCAGAGTAAACTCCAGTCAGGGTTATAATCCTGAGGGGAGGAAAGATTGTTGGCTTTCCAATATCCTGTCTTCCAAGCTTCATGTTCAAAAAAAAATCAAGAGTAGCTGCTGAATCCTCTTTTTCCCTCTCTCGGATATGATAATAATGATGATAATGTTGCTGAATCCTTCTTCTCTCCCCTTCGCTAAATACGCTTCATCCAGAATAGATGTTCCAACTCTGCTCCATTTTGCCCACCCTGAACTGTTCCTCCAATCACAGATCCCATCTCTGGAAGAGCATCAGGGAGAGCAGAGAGAGAACCTGTGATTGGAGGAGCTGGAGCAACCAGTGTGGCAGAGGCAAAATGTGTGATTGGAGGAAAAGCAGTGTCTCACCCAAGCTATCAGCTCCTCCAATCACAGACCTGAATAATTTTCCCACTGTCATTGACTGCAGAGTTGTAAAATCCACCAAATAATGGAAATGTTCCATTTCTGAACTTGACTGAATTCTTGTAGGAGGCAGCAAGGAAAGTTGACTTGGATAGCCTTGATGTGGATTTTAGTAGCCTTTGACCATATCTTAGAAATGTTAGAGCCCACGGGATGTGACAAGTTGTATTCAAAGTTGGCAGAAAGCAAACGGTAGAAGTCGATGGGTTTTTGTGTGACAAGAAGGCTGTTTCCAGGGGAGTTCTGCAGGAATTGGTGTGGGATTCCTTGCTTTTCATTATACAAATCAATCATTTTGACTTAAATAAAGGGGACATAATTAAGAAGCTTTTAGGCGATTGGTCATGAAGTTCATGGTGCGGAAGAAAGGTGTAGACTGGTCAAGTAGGCAGAAAAATGTCAGAAGGAAAACAATTTGATGAAAGGTGAAGAATTGTATTTTCAGGAAGACAAGTCAAAGATATATCCAATAAATGGTGGGATGCTGAAGCTTAGAATGCATGTTAAAGGTCAATAAAATGGTAAGACAGTACAGAGATATGTTATTAGCCTACATATAGAATGTATAAGCAGACACCTAATACCTAAACCATATAGAAATATAGCAGGAGTGCTGTATACAGTTCTGTTCACAGGAAGAAATGATTGTCCCGTGATTGCATGTGAAAGGATTCAGATGAGATTTGTGTGTATGTTGCCAGGAATAAAGAATTTTAGCTGGATGAAAAATTGGTTAAGCTGGTGTTGTTTTATTTGGAACTGAGACTGAGGGGAGATCTAATGTTAAAGTACACAAAGCTATGAGGGGCCTATATAGAGTGGTTAGGAAGGTCCTAAGGCCCTTGAGAGAGCTCAATACCTGGGCTCCATAGATTGAAAGCCATTGGGAGAAGAATTAGAGGAGAGTTGAGCAGGAATCCTCTCACCCAGAACATGAGGGAGTTCTGGAACTTAGTGACTAAGAGGATGGCAGTGGCAGAAACCGAAATTACATTTTGAAAATATGCTGAAATAAGCCTTTGACATGCTATAGCTGTGGACAAAGAGCTGGAATGGGACTCTGGACTGGATCACTCTTTACGAGCTAGTATAAACACTTGGAACAAATGGACTCTTGCCGCAAAAAAAAATTCTGATTGTATGACCCCAATTTTTATTTCCCAGGTTGGGGGTGCAGAAGTGTTAGAAACCTTAACTTCGGCTAATCTTTTATGTCAACAAACATTTCACTCTAACAGGTTAAAAAAAAGCCTTTCATCAACAAACATTTCAATATGCAGATGGAGTTTCCATTAAAAGGCCCACCATTGTGAGAATGATAGTTTTGAAAATCAGTCACGCAGCACAAATCCTAGAATAGTTTTATAGAACCAGGCACTCTGGAATAACAGGAATATTGTATTTAATGCCACAATTTTTCAACATTTTATTAACAACTCTGCAATTAATGAATTTATGCACTTTTTATGCCCGTTCACAATCCCAAAGGGAGCCTTATCTCCACAAAAGAAAGAAATATAAACACCCCTCCAACTCTCATAATGCACACCATTTCACTACTCCTCACTTCCACACACTTTCCATGCCTCACCCATGCCAACCCATGAAACCAAATGCCCTCTACCCATCACCATGGCCCCTCAAACCCTATTCAAATTAAGAGCTACTTCCACCCGCCACTCTTTTCCCCTACATGACCATGTCAATGTATTGGGTACGCTGGATAGTTGCACAACTCAGGAAGCTCAACACTGTCCAAGACCAATAAAAACACACCTGATTGTCACCTCCTCTTGCTCATTCACTCCCTCCACCACTGACACACAGTGGCAGCAGTGTGCAGTGTCTTCGAGATACACAAGAATTCACCAAGGCGCTTTACACAGCACCTTCCAAACCCACAGCCTCTGCCATCTCGAAGGACAAACATCTGGGAACACTACCATTTGCCAGTTCCCCTTGAAGCCACTACTACCCTGATTTGGATATAAATAACTATTAAGTGATATCACTGGGTAAAAATCCTGGAACTCCCTTCCCTAACGGCACCATGTGTGCCCCTACATCCCAAAGACTGTAGCAGTTCACAAAGACTGATCAACACCAGCTTTTCAAAAGCAATTAGGGATGGCCAATAAAGGCTGGTCTAGCCAGAAACACCCACAATCCCATCAATGAATAAAAAAATGTCTGGAAGTACCCATGCAAATAGAAAAAAAATCATAGTTCTCTGATATAAAGTTCTAAGTTGTAGATTACAATCAATTGAGAAAAGCTCTGTCACACATGAGTACATACTTTGAGACCTTCAGAAGTTGACACTTGTTGCCACTTTATGACAAGTCGACACTTGAAGATGCTTCTTGGCATTCCTTGATATAACTACACTTATTGAAAACTCATGACGGGTCAACATTTGTTAACCAGTTGTTGACAGGTCTTGACATGTTAGACAACTCCAAGGGATTTACGTACGATTTGTGTATAGGCTTCTCCACAGTTAACAGAATCATAGGGCACCTGACCATCCCCAAAAGTATCTCTGGGTCCAACCCTCAAAGTGTCCTGGGATCACATCCACAAGGGTACTTCAACTCTCCAAAGGGGTAAGTGAGGACTGGAGATGCTGGAGATCAGAGTCGAGAGTGTGGCGCTGGAGAGGCATGCAGGTTGGGCAGCATCTGAGGAGCAGGAGAATCAACGTTTTGGGCATCAGCCTTTCATCAGGAATGAGGCCCTTTCATCAGGAAGGGCTTTTGCCTGAAATGTCGATTCTCCTGCTCCTCAGATGCTGCCTGACCTTTAGATTAGATTAGATTCCCTACAGTGTGAAAACAGGCCCTTCGGTCCAACAAGTCCACACTGACCCTCCGAGGAGTAGCCCAGCCAGTCCCATTTCCCTCTGGCTAATGCACCTAACACTATGGGCAATTTAGCATGGCCAATTCACCTAATCTGCACATCTTTGGACTTGTGGGAGGAAACCGGAGCACCCAGAGGAAATCCACGCAGACAAGAGGAGAATGTGCAAACTCCACACAGACAGTCACCCAAGGCTGGGATCGAATCTGGGACCCTGGTGCTGTGAGGCAGCAGTGCTAACCACTGAGCCACCGTGCAGACCTGCTGTGCTTTTCCAGCACCACACTCTCCAAAAGGGTAACCTGGCTATCTAAAAGACATGCACTAAGAATAGATTTGTTCTTACCTGCTCTAATGTCCACACTTGGGATTCCATACTCCAGGGATTCCAAAACCCATTTCAGTGGAGATACCTGGTCAATTACATGATCAGTTTCCTCCGGGAGCCACAAACACATGAAATGCAACCCAACCCCAGTCATACTCCCATGAAGATGACAGATGCCAGGTTAAGTAGTGGGCCTTGACTTGATTGACTCCTGGCTCCTTCCAGCCATTTTGCCATGGTAGAGTCACTCTCCATCTCAGGGGAAATCGAACCTTGTATGTTTACGCTTCTGTTTGGCATCTTGACCAGTATTTACTTCTTAATCAATGTTACTAAACTAGATTACCTAGTCTTTATCTCATTACTATTTGTGGGAAAAAAAATCTATGTAGATATTCGCTTACTGTGTTTTCTACATTGCAACAGTGCGGCACCCAGTTAGCTGAAAAGCACTTGCAAATTGTGAAAGGTGCTATATAAATGCAAGTATTTATTGTACTTATATTCACTGTCTAAGCTCACACGCGTTATATCCTAGCACTCAGGTGAGGATTGGATTAGCAGAGACATGGATGGGCCACTGCTATTAAATAAAACTTGGTGCGCATTTGCTGTACTTGGAAGTCAGCAAAAATACTGGTGATTTTGTCAGTCTGTCTCTAATGACAAGCAGGCTGCCAAACATCCCCAGCACTAGTCAGGGGTGAAATGTACTCAGTTACAGGAGAACTGCTGCAAATGACATGCATTAAGAGAGCTTGCCAGTCAGTATCCTGTTTTCTCAACCTCTCTTGTTCAACTCCTCCACTTTTCTCATATGCTTTATCTGAAAGATGTTCCTACCAAACATTTCAGCTACAGATTTTCTGCCTGTGACAGCCCTTCAAACAACAGCTGAAATTCATTTTGCCTTCCACCACATCCTGTTTGAGGAAACTTCAGACATTTTCCAATGTGATTGGCTTGTGCTTGTGAGTTTAACCATTTGAGATCTTCAGCCAAGTGTGACCCTTGACTCCACACGTCCTGCTTAAAACACAAATGACTGAAATATATTATTACATTAATGTGTGGTATTAATGAATAAAGTATGTCCATTTTAAAATTGGCTTGTATTATGCAATGAGTGTGTTTGAGAAATTTCTGTGGGTCAGATCTGCAATGGATGGTAAGTTGCACCAGTCAGCAAATATAATTTCAAACTTAGCTGATGCAGCATTTTATTGATAGGTCATAACTTTACTTTCAGAATGGATATTTAGTGCCGGAATGCTTGCAATAGGCAATCGCAAATAGTGGTCTTAAAAGTTACGATTTCTCCCCATTGGTAGACTCACCCATAAAAAGGAGAAAGACTTCTGGTGTGACGTGCTGTCTGTGTTGACAGAGCCAACGTTAAACAAAGTGGCAGGACGAGTAGTTCCAGTGTCCTGGAGACCAGGAGCAGGAAACTTGATCAGGGCTCAAACCTCCTGAGCTGAAAATGTGTTGCTGGAAAAGCGCAGCAAGTCAGGCAGCATCCAAGGAACAGGAGAATCGACGTTTTGGGCATAAGCCCTTCTTCAGGAATCCTTCCTGAAGAAGGGCTTATGCCCGAAACGTCGATTCTCCTGTTCCTTGGATGCTGCCTGACCTGCTGCGCTTTTCCAGCAACACATTTTCAGCTCTGATCTCCAGCATCTGCAGTCCTCACTTTCTCCTCAAACCTCCTGACCCCCATCCAATCATCCCTGCAGGAAAAAGTGAGCACGTGGATGTCTGAGGAGAATGGTTGTGCTCATCATGATTCCTGAAGAAGGGCTTATGCCCGAAACGTCGATTCTCCTGTGCCTTGGATGCTACCTGACCTGCTGCGCTTTTCCAGCAACACATTTTCAGCTCATCATGATGCCCCTTATGGCTGAATCCCTGCACTCACCGTGAAGAGCCGTCTGGCTAGGTGAGGTCTGAAAGGGTCGGTGGGAACCATGCCTCTGCAACAGTCTGCAAGGGAGAAGGGAAAGTCATCTGATAGGAGAAAGAAAGCTGAAGGGGTAAACCAGAGCCAGCACATTGAATGTTAATGAGTACGGTGTCTTTTCCCATAGTTAAAAAGAAAATAGCTGGGAACAAAATGTCAGAGTGGTTTCCCGCAGAATGCAATACAAAGCCAAAAATTAATTTGTGGATTACAACAAATGCACTATCATGTAAAAATTCATGTGAAAATTCCAGCAAAGGTTCTAAATGAGCTGGCAAACTACACATACTCAGTACTGCCAACATTAAAGAATGGAGAAATGCCAGAAAATGAATTCATTTTTAAGTCCCACTAATCAAGACCATACCTCGTAAGTATTTAACATGACTCGCACAAATCATGTTTATCTATCTTCGACAGTGCCAGTGTTGAAAAACCTCACTCACACACGTAGTGGGTACATTGGCCACCCAGTAGCCTGCCTATGATTGAGATGGTCTCCAGGTTTCTGCATTATTTTAGTTTATGTCCGAAGCTGGGACACTGTATCGAACTCAACGTCCTTGAAATAAAGAGGACAAAGTCAAGCCTAGTTTTATGCCTCCAGTTTGCTTTCGACTGTCCTCAGATGAAAAGATAGAATTGAGCTTTGCTTTAAAGGGACCATTTCCTGATATTAGTCTTCCTCATCCCTGGACCCTCCATGAGATTATCCAATGCAACAATTCAAGTCTCCTAGCTAATTTGGGTGGCACGGTGGCTCAGTGGTTAGCAATGCTTTGTCAAAGCACCAGGTATCCAGGTTCAATTCCTGCTTCAGGTGAATGTCTGTGTGGAGTTTGCACATTCTCCCTGTGTCTGCATCGGTTTCCTCTCACAACTCTATGACTCTATGAATCCAAAGATGTGCAGGTCAGATGAATTGGCTATGCTAAATTGCTCAAAATGTTAGGTGCATTAGTCAGGGGTAAATATAGAGTAGTGGAATGGGTCTGGGTGGGTTATTCTTCAGAGGGTCGTTGTGGACTTGTTGGGCCGAAGGGCCTGTTTCCATACTATAGGGAATCCAATCTAATTGACTTGCTTTGGATAATGAAAGCTGCCCTCTGACTGCTCAGGAGATTTTGTCAGTGCTGGATTGTCGTTGGCTGCTAAGTAAATGATTGTCTGGCAAACCTGGGTTTTATGATAGGGCCATCTTTAGGCAGACTGATGAGAGGTAATCACAAGGAAGAGAAAAAAAGTCAGGAGCAGGTGGCAGACAAGGGAGGGGGAAAGTGACATGGCGGGGGTCATAATCATGTGGGTTTGCAAGAGGCTTCTCCAATATGCATAAGTCAGAATAATGTTTCTGCTTCACAAAGGAAGCTGTTTCCAAGTGATCTCATTTGCTGCAGCCACAACTCAGTTATCACACCAAGCCATGAACACAATTGCGAATTATTGTCAAAGGCCCGGGAGCCATTAACTTTTCAGTCAAGCTCCTTTCCAACTTCAGAAAGTGGCACTATCTAGTTTGCAGATCTCCATTGCATCCAAAGTTCACCAGGAAGACCACATGCACCTATGTTTGTATGAACTAGATTTTACATGTATGCATGCATTAAAGATTATTTTCTCAATGATGGCCAAGTCCAAATGATATCTCCTCAAGGAGAATGTGATTGAAACCTGAATCTGGTGCTATGAGAGTAAATGGCCCCAAAACTACTAGCCAATTGAAAGGCAACATCAGCACTGCTAATATCAGCTCCCCTCTGATCTTTCTGCTTCTAAAACTAAAATGATCTGGATCATCAGCTAAATAGCCTAACCTCATGGTCCCCTTCCTCTGACCAATGCTCCTGGTGAGTCTCCCACACCACAACTAGAGTTTGAGTCCCTAAAGTTTCCACCATTGGTGGCTGCAGTTGTACAAATCAATACTGGATATATAACCTAACACATTGATAAAGTTAAAAATCACACAACGTTAGGTTATAGTCCAACAGGTTTATTTGGAAGCACTAGCTTTTGGAGCACCACTCCTTCATTGAGGCAGCCCTCACACAATCTACATTAGAAATAACTCCATTATAAGTCCAATCTCTTAGAGCATGTCTAAGTTTTATTGCAAACTAGCTCTGACCAATTTTCTTTTGTCAAAGAATATTTTACCACTTCAGAAGAAAGCAGAATGTTAATATCTGTGGTTTCTTTACCTCCCACCGTAATGTGGTTCATTTCACTCCTAATATTTAATTTTAATGCAGTAAATCATTGGTGGTGCCCAGGACAAGACTTTCAGATACCAAAATATACCGCTCATAATCCTGTTATTTTTCTCTCTTATTTTCGGATGTTTTTATTGGCTCACAATATCATTCCAGCCTCTCTTTTTCCCAAGCCAGATTGACTCCTACACATGCCTGACATCATGAATCTTTGCATTTATGACAGCAATCTTTGAATCTCTGTAGCTTTCCAAATGATTCTGTGTTTAAATTGAGTTGGAACTGCGGGCTATCAGGAAAAGCCATTATCTGCAGTTGTTTTCCAAAAACAGACAATTATCGTCAGTGTTGTAATGTATTAACAATCTTTAACAATCTGTTCACCATTCATCCTTCCATTAACTCCAACAAAATCATGTTAACTAATCACTCTACACTGAACTTGTATCCTTCTCTGTTTCTTTCCTATCTTCCCTCATCCTTACTCCTTTTCCTATAGTTCCTTGAAAGTGGAGTCTCAGATAGGTAGGATAGAGAAGAAGCCGTTTAGTATGCTTTCCTTTATTGGTCAGAGCACTGAGTACAGAAGTTGGGAGGTCATTTTGCTGCTGTACAGGACATTGGTTAGGCCACTTTTGGAATATTGTGTGCAATTCTGGTCTCCCTGCTATAAGAAGGATGTTGTGAAACTTGTAAAGGTTCAGAAAGGATATTGCCAGGGTTGGAGGGTTTGAGTTGCAGCGAGAGACTGAATAGATTAGATTAGATTCTCTACAGTGTGGAAACAGGCCATTTGGCCCAAAAAGTCTATACCGACCATCCGAAGAGTAACCCACCCAGACCCATTCCTCTACATTTACCCCTAACTAATGGACCTAACACTATGGGCAATTTAACATGGCCAGTTCACCCAACCTGCACATCTCTAGACTGTGGGAGGAAACCCACACAGACAAGGGAAGAATGTGCAAACTCCACACAGATGTGTATTTTCGAACCCGGGTCCCTGGCGCTGTGAGGCAGCAATGCTACCCGAAAATACTGGGGCTGCTTTCCCTGGAGCATTGGAGGCTGAGGGATGATCTTATAGAGATTT
Source organism: Chiloscyllium plagiosum (assembly GCF_037043375.1). NCBI lineage: Eukaryota > Metazoa > Chordata > Chondrichthyes > Orectolobiformes > Hemiscylliidae > Chiloscyllium > Chiloscyllium plagiosum. The sequence goes on from NW_028270154.1 coordinate 80,436,450, forward strand.
ATAAAATCATGAGGGGCATGGGTAGGGTAAATAGACAAGGTCTTTTCCCTCGGTTGGGAGAGTCTAGAACTAGAGGGCATATGTTTAGAGTGAGAGGGGAAAAATTTAAGAGGGACCTAAGGGGCAACCTTTTCACATAAAGGGTGGTGAGTGTATGGAATGAGCTGCCAGAGGAAGTGATGGAGGCTGGTCCAATTACAACATTTCAAAGATATCCGGATGGGTACATGAATAGGAAAGGTTTAGAGGAATATGGGCCAAATGCTGGCAAATGGGACTAGATTAGGTTAGAATATCTGTTTGACATGGACAAGTTGGACCGAAGACTCTGTTTCAATGTTGTACATCTCTATGACTCTATGACTCTATTCTTATCATTTCCAAACCAGCCAACATCCCTTTCTGGTTCCCATGTTAGCAGATATTGTTAATTATTCTTGCTCCTCAAATCTTCAGATGTATCATCATGATTCCTCTCTATGAATAACAAATCCTCAATCTTATCATCCTGGCAAACAATTGTCCAATCTCCCTCCCTATGTTTGAATTTTTTTCAATCAGATTTCTGCTCCATCTGTAGCATCAAAATCACAAATGGCATTACATGTGGTTGTGAAAAAGGTGAAAGCTTCCCCCTGAGCATTTGCAATCCTTGACATTATCCTCCTCCAATTTCTCTCCACAATCATCCTGTTGGATAGGACAGCACTCACATGGTTCCAGTTTTATCTTTTTAGTCATACTCAGAAAATCATCCAAAATGGCTTCTCTATCTGCTCTCACACCATGAGCTCTGATGTCTCTCAAGGAACTAACCTTGAAGACTATTTCTCATCCACAAGCAACATCATTTGAAAATAGAGCATCAGTTTCCACATGTAGGATAATGACAACCTGGTTTGCCTCACCACCTTTCTTCACACTTTCACTGTCTCTAAATTATCACCCTGCTTCTCCAACATCCAGTACTGTATAAGCAGAAATTTCCTTGAACTAACTACTTGGAAAATCAAAACCATTTTCTGTGGTCCCTACCAGAAATTCCATTCCCCAGCCATTCACTCCCTCACCATCTTTGACAAGTGCCTGAGGCCAGGTCAGACTGTTCACAGTGTTATCTAGCCCCAGCATGAGCTTCCAATCATACATTTTGCATCATTACCATTTGCACCCGTTTTCCTCTCTGTGATATTGTTCAATTCTACCAGTACCTCAGCTCTTGAACTGCTGAAACCTTCAGTCATATCTATTCCAGCGCTATTCAGTACAGGGTTCCAACTTTCTACATTTGAAACCTTTCAAAAAGTCTGCTGACTGTATCAAAAATTTACACTAATGCCTGTTCACCCATCGCCGTTGTGGTCACTGACATCCCTCGGCTTCCAGTTAAGCAATCTTTGACATTAAAATTCTCATTCTTACATCAGCCTCGCCTGTCCTGTAAAATCTACTTGTTCTACAAACCTCCGAAAAATCTGTACACCTTTAATCCTGTCCTCTTGAATATGCCCAGCTTTAATGGGTGGCCATGCTTTCAGATACCTTGGTCCCAAGCTTTGGAATCCTCTGAAATTTTTCCTTCTCTCTTTTCACCTCCTCAAAACCAATCTCTTTGACACTAAACTACTGACACCAGGTGAATAATCTCCATGTGTGACATAGCATCAAGTACTGGTTCAGGACTCTTCTGTGAAGCACATTGAGATGTTTATGACATGAAAGGCACTTCACAAAAACAAATTATTGATATTGTTGTACCAGTATCTTTGGGATCTTCCTGGAACTAAAATGGATGGCACGTTTAACCATAGTAACAGCATAACACTTCAAGATAATTAACTGCGCATGAAGCACTTTGTTCCAATGTTTAAGTGCATTCTCTTTATCAACTATATTTTAAATATTAAAAATAAATTACCCAAGTTATAAAATTCTATTATTGAAGATAAAATCTACTGGGCACTCTGTCAAAATATGGTACTTGATAACAGACACAGATTAAACAGTGTTACTAAATGGTAAAGAGGTGATTTTGGTAGGAGGCAGGACTGATGCATGTTGGGCTGTACAAGTTTTACATTGAAACCCAGAAACAATGGGTTTACAAATGTTCTTTAGGGAAAGAAACCTGCCAACCTTAATCAGTCTGGCCAATAGATTGCTCCAGATTCACAGCAAAGTTATTGACACACACACACACAATCAAGAAGTTCCAAGATGTTGTTAAGCTGACTGCAATATTGTCCCAAGAACTACTCTCATTGAACAAACTGCTACAGAATGTCCCAGCGCCTTACAATATTTGCCGGATGAATTTCACCCTTTTGTATTCTTCCACCCCATTGAACATCTTACAGGTAGTTTCTAAATCCATGCCAGACATTGCTGAACTGCTGCTTACCTCACCTTCTCTTCTACCATGGACACCTCGCGTTATGAACCTTGGTCCCTAGAGGAATATAGGAGCCTCTTCTGCCATTCAATATTTGCTTTAATCCCATTCTGTAACATACCCCGTCAACATACAACCCTGGCCTCCCCAAACATGCACAATCCCCGTCACCAGATTTTCTATCTAAATACTGTAAGTTCAAGATTTAGAAATGTGTGTGCAGCATAAAGCCCCAGAGTCCCAGACAATCCAATATAAGCAACACTCGTGATAACCATTGTGTCCTCGATAATTAGAGAATGATGGAGAAGTGGAGCAAGTGGCCAAACGCTGACATTTATGCCATTTCTCAGGACAGCTCAGGGTGGTCCGGAAATCTGCCTGTTTTCTTAATGAAATTACAGTGCGAACACGGAGAACCTTCATGGAATTTTTTGCTTGCTACTCTGGGTCACATCGGCTGTCCATTCCTAAGAAAATTTTCAGTGAAGCTATATTAAATGCTTGGTACCATGTGCTGTATTTCGGTTGATTCAATGTTCTGGCATTTCAAGGCACATTATTTTACAAAAGAAAGTTCATTTTTAACATGCTTCCATTATTCCTGTGCTTTAGCTATTTTGATTTCAGTTTTTTTGAAGCAGTTCAACATGAAGCATCTATAACTTTGTGATTCTGTGGTTTAAAAGAAGAAAAATTAATGTGGTGTCACAGGAGAATATATTGTGATTCATACAAATAAGGTTCATTTCCTGCTCTGTGTGAACTTTCCAGAAGCTCAGGAATAGGGTGGGCCTCTATCCTGGGGCTAGAGTTTCGCTGGCTTGAGATATTTTATGCTGGAAATCAGGTTTGGGAAACATAGTTGGTGAGTTTAAGTATTTTGTTTACTTTTTTAAAGATTTGCCAGTGTTTATTGACCTGCTGCCCTACATTTCCTTGTTGTGAATGGTATGTGGTGTGGTTGCTATGGCAATAGTCGTCTGGACATTGTACGGTGTGTGGGTTAGGTATTTAGTATGCGGCCTATGAGGCATGTGGACTTAGGTTAGTTTGTAATTTTTGCAAGTTTTTGATACAGTTTATATATTTCCAGGTTTATATTTACATATAAATATATAATACATTAAAGTGTTGTTTATGTGAATGGTAGCAATTTGTCATTTAATTGGTATTTAATGTTTTTTTTGCTGAAATGTGGGGGATGCAATTAGCCATCCTACCAATGCTCCTGCATTCAGCAGTGAGTTTGTGGTTTCAAGAAAATATTCAAACCGGGCGTAGTTACAGCTAATTTTATTGTAATAAATTCCTGATGCTCTGGAGTAACATCATTTATTATTTTAATTTTTTTTAGACAGAGTTCAGCCTTGACAGTAATTACGACCAAAATCTGTCTCATTCAGCGGAGCACAAACCTTTTCAACCCCAGCACTGCCATTTCAAGCTTTTTCAGGCTGAATTCCACAAAAGAACTCTGAGCTTCTCACGCCCTGCTGGCTCACGTTGGTGCTACTAAATCATCAAAACAACTCTACACTCCTGTTCACCCATTCCATTTCACTTTCTCTTCTCTTTCACATTTGCTATCTTTACCTCTGTTCTTCCCTCATTTGTATTTTCTTGTTTCAGCTCTCTTACACCTCCTCTCTTCCCTTCCTTCTTCGGCAGCTTTCTTCTCCACCTTCATAGGTTTCCAGTCTTTCTCTGTCTATGCAGAAAGGTTTTGGAGTTGGGAAGGGAATTGGTTGCATTGGGTCTCCAAAAATGGAAAGGAATGTGCTAAGGAAGTATGTGAAATTGCCCGCCTGAAATGGGGTCATTTTTTTCTGATGATAGAATCCTCTCGTGATTGACAGCAATGTCAATCAATCAGGTGCAATCAAGGAATCAATGAAGTCAGGAGAAAGTGAGGACCGCAGATGCTGGAGATGATTCCTGATGAAGGGCTTATGCCTGAAACGTCGATTCTCCTGCTCCTCAGATGCTGCCTAACCTGCTGTGCTTTTCCAGCACCACACTCTCGAATCATTGAAGTCAACCACATTCAAGCTAAAAGTATTTGTTTTCAGAAAAAATGACCCGTTATACAAAGAGCACATTTTAACTTCTCAAATGCTGAAAATCATTGCAGATTGTTGAAGAATGTCCAAACTAAATTTATTTATTTTTTCTTCAACACCATATCAATTGCAAACATAAGAGAGCACTAAAAGTGTTCTCATCTCTGGGATGTACATATTAAATGGCCATTATTCAATTTCAGAATTTACTTCAGTAGGCAATGAAGACCATTGGAACTAGTCACTTTATTCTTTAGTAAAAGACAATTTCGCCCACTTAAAATTGTTACATCTCTCTGAAGCTGACAACACTTCAAATTTAACCAGGACAAGTGATGCTTTCTTTCTTTCTGTCCCTGGGGCCTGTGAAATTCTGAAAAATATTTCTATCCCTCCACACTGAAACATGCAGAGATGTGTTAACAATGTAGGCAAAACAATGTGCCAGAAGTAAGAAGACATGAAAATTGATGGGGAGAGTCAAATTTTAGGGTGTAGTGACAATTTTTGACGTAAAATATTAAAGTACTAGCTACCAGCTCCAGTGTAAAAAATTGCACTAGTCATTACAACATGATAAAGGACAGCTTCTCATTCACTTTAATATTGTGTTTTCGGTACAAATATTGCTGGGGGCAGCCCCAGTTCCAGAGGTAAGACTGCAAAAGGTAAGGGGACGATGTTAATGACTCTGGTAGCAAGAAAATGTTTTTCTGAGGAATACAATTATTGCTGCGTCACCAACTTAAGGAAGGGGAAACACATCCAGGACTCCTGTTCAAAATCCCAATCCAGCTCCCACTTGGGAGTATATGTGCGTCTGACCATCCAGGGAGGACAGTATCGGTGTTTGGATTCTGGGACTTGTTTCTAAGTTCAGCCACAAAGAACTCTATCCTGGGAGAGATTCTGAAGGCTGAAAGTAGCCAGTGCACCGGTGAGGGAAACAGAACCTTGTTAAAAGGAAACCAGAGAGAAGCCCTTTAGGGCAAAACAGGGGAATGAGCATTAGGACAAACTTTTTTTTAAAATTTGGGCGGCCAACTAGCAGTGAGCTTTGCTGAGTTCCAGCTTGGATTTATTTTCTTTAGCACAATGGAAACCTGGATCAGAGCCGAAGGAGAGAACTGTTTTTTTTCCTTTGCAGCTTTTATTTGGCTTGGGTTCTATGGGAGGTAATTCACTCGCTTACAATTGCATGCCAGCAAAAATAAAAGAGTGACAAGAAATACATGCTTGTATTTTTTTATATTCTCTTTCTCTCAGAAAATCACCCGGTACCATACAGCCTGCTTTTAACAGCTGTGCAAAAGACATCTTGCAGAGGAGATCCGAGCCCTTCTCTTTAAAGTGGAGAAAGGACTGTTAAAGTGTTTTCACTCATTAATGACCAGCTTAATAAAGAGATGAGAACAGGGTGGAAATTTCCCATTTGAATTTGAAGTATGGGCAGTGAGCGTGTGGTAATGTACACCATGGTTCAAGGTGAGCAATGTCGCTTGGTCACGTGTGTCTCATTTTGTTGCCTACGCAAACCAATTGATGCAGGGGTTATTTGGCGTTTCGCATAGTGAGACTTTCTGAGGTCAAACACTCCTGTGTCATAATTAAAGGCCAGTTGGACAACTCTTTAGATGGTCACCCAAAAACTCCCAAGAAGGCACCATTGGCTCCCGGGGTGAGGGACAATGCCTTCCAAATGCTGTTCGCCAGAGGCCCTGAGAGAAGGTCATTCCTATTCCCAGCCAGACAGATAAGAAGGCCATTTCAGCAAACCCCTCCAGCCTGAGCAGACAGCGCACCTTGGGTAAGGGCTTCAATGAACAGGGATTGGACCAGTGCAGGAAAAAATAAGCCAATGATTTACCATACTCCAAAAGAGTAAATAGCACTTACTCTCTCTACTACTTTGCACTCACAGAGCCTCACACTGTGCCACTCTGCCACTGCAAACACCTCTCACCAGGATGATAGACTGCAAACCTTAGCATCACATACATCATGTCCATTGAAGGGCTCATATCACCACATCCTCTCAAACACCGACCCCTCCTACTCTCTGCACTTTCTACTCAGCCACTGAGGATACCTCACCGCTTCTCACGGTTTATGAATGATCATAAGCTGCTCCTGTGCCCATTTCCATCATACTGAAGCCACCTCTTTATTTAATTGGAGAAAGAAACTAGCCCATAATCATGCTTAGAGAGCCAAGACCAGTGGGGATTAGCAGAGATCAAGTTCCTTTCTTGTTTTAGGATTATGAAACTAGTCTGAGGATACTATTCCTGCGCTGATGGGGACACACCAGTGGGCTACCAATTCAGTCAGGAATATTGTCTTCTGCTCTTCTCAGATGAACATGAGCCTTAACACAAAATTCTCTCCTTCGGCACCAATTCATGCTCTTCTCTTCTGCAGGCATTAATGGCACTCATGATCATCAGTTAGGAAGAAGATATATCGTGAACACGTCCTTGCCTGCACTAGGAGATAATGAGGACTGCAGATGCTGGAGAGTCAGAGTGGAAAACGTGTGGTACTGGAAAAGGCACAGCAGGGCAGGCAGCATCTGAGGAGCAAGAGAGTCGATGTTTCAGGCATAACCCTTCTTCAGTGCCTGCACTACATCTGGGACTGAAGACTGTGCGCCTTCAAAGGACACACAACATGGCTTTCAACAGCACCCTCTGCCAGCTCAGAGGTAATCAGCTCAGTTGGGTCCCTTCTCTGGATTAAACTTGGGGCAAGAAACATAGCTGAATATCCTCTGATGAAACTGTAGGGCCTATAGTTAATTAGAGACCGTTGCCGATTGGCATAATATTGCAATAGCAGGCCTCTGTTTAGACCATTTCTTTATGACAAGAGAAATGTCTAGAAAGGTATGTCTAGGTAGGTCCTCAGGTAAGCTGGTGAGACACTTCATGTGCAGGATGGTTAGTAAGCTTGCTTTCCCAGCTGGAAAGCACAATATGCAGGAGCTGACAAGCTTACACAGAAAGGATCGAAAGTGCATCTTTGCACAAATTATTCATTTTTCTGGATTGAGGTTGATCCCAGCAACTGTACCCATATTTTTCATGTGGCATTAACATTTCATTTACCTGAGTTCATCAAGTACAAATATGTTAATGAGGAGAATGGATAACCAGAGTCTGCATCAAACAATTCATGGCTAAGTGCAAAATCCAAATTGTTGTGCCTCAGCTTAGAAACTCAGCTGGATCAGTAATATTCACTTACATGTGATGAGAGCAAAGCTGACAAATATCGCTCCTCTCTCACTGTCCTTGAACTGATTGGTTTTTTAGGCCATTAAAAAGGGCTGTTACATGTAGAGTCACATGTAACAATGGCAAATTTCCTTCCTTAAACAACATTTGCATAGCGGATGGATTGTTACAAAAGTCAACAATGGTCGCCACTTGACTGGCTTCTTTTGATTCGAGATTTTTTAAAATTAAGTTTTGCCATCTGCTATGGTGGGGTTCAATGTTCCGAGACCATTAGCCTATGGCTCTGGATTACAAATCCACTATACTACCATCTTCCTTTAAGCAGACATATGGTGACTACAGGTGTAGGTTAGAGATTAAGACTATTCTTTCAAAACACTTTCCAGACCAACAAGCTCTATCACATTGAAAGAAAAAGGCAATGGACGATTGAGATTACTGCCACCTACAAGTACCCATTTAATTCACAGACCATCTGTTGTTGCTGACTTATTACTATATTGCCATGACTGTCACTGGGTCAAAATCCTGCACATTTCTTTCTAAGAACATTTTGATGAGTTTGCAACTGATGGACTTCAGCAGTTTATAAAAGTTGGGTGATTAGACAACACTCGTATCCCATAACAAATAAAAAAAGAGTATCTACCACTGTTGAAAGTTTCTATTTTTCTCATGTCAGCCATCCTAGATCTTCTGTGACTACTTATTTGTCAAAACCACAAATGAGATGAATGACCAATTAATGTATTTTGGATTTTGTTGATTAAGCGATAAATACTGGTCTGGACATAGAAAAGAATTTACTAGGTAAAAAGAAGGAAACCAGAGTCTAGATTAGAGTGGTGCTGGAAAAGCACAGCAGGTCAGGCAGCATCCAAGGAGCAGGAAAATCGACGTTTCGGGCAAAAGTGCTTCATCAGGAATAGAGCCCTGATGAAGGGCTTTTGCCTGAAACGTCGATTTTCATGTTCCTCGGATGCTGCCTGACCTGCTGTGCTTTTCCAGCATCACTCTAATCTAGATAGAGAAGAACTTCCCTGCTGTGCTTCAAAATATTTCACTTACATCCACCTGTGATGGGAAAATGGGCTTCACTTTGGATGCCCTATTCAAAGGCAACGTTTCGAATTGTGCAGCACACTCTCAGTACTGGACTGACCTGTCAGCTTAGGCTAATTGGCTAAGGTCTGTGACAAGTTAGAATCCACAATGTTTTAACTTAAAACCAAGCATTCTTCCACCAAACTAAACCTGTTTTTCCAAGAAGCCCTTTACTTTGAGCTTCAGTAAAGCCCCATGACATATGGTTTAAAGCTCAATATCTAACTCACTATATTACCGACTTTCCTTCTCTCCCTTTCTCACCCCAGCCACCATATTTACATTTTTAAAAAATTATTTTGCTTCCTCTACTAAGATTTCCAGGCCAGAGCTCCTGGAAAAAGACCAAGATGCTTTCATGTGCGATGTGATTAGATTCTCATGGATTTTGGATGTGCACCTGATGCAGCCACAGAGAGTCAGAACATTATGTCATTCACATCTGCCACAAAACACACCACTGCCAAGAAGCAATCAGCTGTAACAAATACTCAAACAGAAAAAATATTACTCATCCACCACAAATGATTAGCTAGCACACCCTGAACAGCTCAGTCAGACTTTATTATATTAATCATCTAATCTTTTGACAAACTGCAGCTTTCAGAATGATAGGGTATTCTGTTGCTGTAAATATTTGACATAACTTAATTACCATCAGATTTTGTTTGTTGTGAAAGGCCCTGTCATATAGGCTTTATCTCTCCCTCTGCCCCCTATTTGCCATCTATTTTGAATTTAACTCAAGTAAAAGAAAGATCAGTGCATTTTTAAAATATTGTTTACAATTGCCCTTGGCACCTCTCAAGAAGCACATGAAAATAATTCAGACACAAGGGGAATTTATTCCACTCTATACAGTGAGCACAGGGCACAAGTACTTCAATGTGAAGGATTTTGGCTTTCAGATCACCATTTTAACTTCTCACTGCAATTTGGTTGTGGAGGTAGATCAGTTGCTCACAAACTTATACAAAACAGAAGTAAAGGAGCTCAACTGAATTTTAATCCTACAAAGAAGACGCTGATTCAATCAAACTGCCTACAACTGCACAGCACCACCAGCAGAAGGTGATATAACACCTTCTCTGCTACTGTTCGAGCATTGTTGGTGAAAATGTTTTTCTCCCCATCGATAGTCAAATTTTCTTTGAAAGGTCCATTAACCTCAATGTTCTGAATCTCTGTGTTAATGATTAGATTCCCTACAGTGTGGAAACAGGCCCTTCGGCACAACAAGTCCACACCGACCTTCCGAAGAGTAACCCACCCAGACCCATTCCCCTCTGACTAATACGCCTAACATTATGGGCAATTTAACATGGCCAATTTACCTGACCCGCACATCTTTGGACTGTGGGAGGAAACCAGAGCAAACCCACACAGAAACAGGGAAAAGGTGCAAACTCCACACAGACAGTCACCCAAGGCTGGAATTGAACCTGGGACCCTGGAGCTGTGAGGCAGCAGTGTTAACCACGGAGCCACCATGCCACACAATGTTGAACAAGAGGGGCTATCATGGCTGCTCCTCTTTTATACACCTAATGTTAACCATGATGGGGAGGTGCAGGTGGTGGACTGCAGTGGTCCAAGTTAAAAATCACACAACACCAAGTTATAGTCCAACAGGTTTATTTGGAAGTACAAGCTTTTGAAGTGCTGCTCCTTTGTCAGGTAGCTCGCAACAAACAAAATCTGATGGTAATTAAGTTATGTGAAATATTTACAGCAACAGAATATCCTATCATTCTGAAAGCTGCAGTTTGTCAAAATGTTACATGATTAATGTAATAAAGTCTTACTGAGCTGCTCAGGATGTGCTAGCTAATCATTTGTGGTAGGTGAGTAATATTTTTTCTGTTTGAGCTAGCTACCCAATGAAGGTGCACTTGTGTAATTTTTAACCTAATGTGAAGCCCTGGCCAGAAGTGAGGTTTCTGACAGTCAGGGTTCAAGAACAATCACAGTTTATAATCTGGGTGATGTTTGTTGAGTAATGTGAGCCAATGTCAATCCAAGTGCAGACAGATAAGACCTGTAACATCTGATTTGATGGTTGTGAACTGAGCTAAATTTAGCAAATCCAGTTTCATAGCCAAACTCAAAACAATGTAGGAGTGATACAGGTTGGGGTGAACAAAGTTATAAATCACACAACACCAGGTTATAGTCCAACAGGTTTAATTGGAAGCACTAGCTTTCAGAGCACCGCTCCTTGATCAGGTGGTTGGGGTGAAAATACTGTTCTTGCATTTGTCCCATGTTTCTCTGCTGCATCTAAATGAATTACGAGGTGAGTTGATTTTGGAGTATGCTAACTGTTGCCTTGTAGGCAACACAATGTTGACTTGAGATTTCATTTCTGATGGTTGAAGAAGGAGTGGGAAAGATATTGGGAGAACTCTGCCTCTTCTGTAGGGTCAGCGCACGGGCTCTTTATTTTACTGGAATGATAGTCTAGCTTATGAGTTCAAACCTTTTTCTGAAACGAAGATAAAGATGTTACTAAAGCTAAGACCAAGAAAGCAATATGTATGTATCTGCTTCAAGAACATGCATTGTGTGTCCAAATGCTATCTTGTGATTTTTGTTTTGTCAGATACTCAATATTCAATATTGTTGAACTAATGAAAATGGGACATGTTTGTTTCAATGTATGGCTATCAAAGTCCACTGATTAATTTGGTCAAAATCAAGTTTGAGATTAGTCAGATTGCATTGAGCCTCGGAGTTAAGCCTATAATCACAGCACAACGCACAATCTGAGGCCTTGTTTCAATCAGGGTGTTATATGAACCCACTTGGGCCCCTGGATTGGGCTCCTACATGTAGAATTCACACTTGAAGGAAAATCAACGTCTTGTGTATCCTTACCTCAGCAAGTCAGTGCCTTCAGCTGGCGAGCAGACACATCCCATTAGGACTTAAAACTGTACAAATGTACGAGGTTGTAAAATCTTCTGGTTCAACATGGTTTAGGTTAAGCAGCAATCACTCACTGTGCATGTTGAGAAAATGAATAATGAAACTTGAAAGGGCAAATTAAGAATCACATTCCCCACAGGCCTAGTTTGTAACTATATACTGTGTTGTATCAAACAAGAGTGAATGAAGGGACCAGGTCAATGTAAAATAAGTTAAAAGGTCATTCATTCAAACTTATTATGTTTAACATCAAAATTCTATGACACATAAAATGACTATGGCACAAAATATTGACACTCAAGGCCCAGATATTTAATGTCAGTGATCTGTGAGGCCTGGCAACAGCCTAGTTTTTAAATTTAAATTGTCTCCGCTTCCACATCTACTTAAAGGTTCCACTTCCTGCTGCATAGTGAATTATCACACTCAGTTTGAAGTCCATTTAGAAAATGCTCAGCTCTGTATATTAATGGCTTCGACTGTTTCACATTCTATAACAGTAATTAATTTTTACTTACAGATCAGTGAATAGAGCAGAGGAGGTCGTTGTGTCAGTGAACTTAAACCTATAAGAATCATCACGGTTCTTACATTGCCTTATAACAAAGTAAGTACATTTCCCACACTGTCTTCTCTGTTTCTCATTCCCTCTTCTCCTTAAGCCCACCTTTGTTTCTTTCTGCTTTTCTTATCTCTCGTTTCAGTCTGTCCTTTTCGCTTTGTCTCATCTCCCATTCTTTCTTTTCATTTCTTCCCTCTCTCTATCTATTCATTTACATAGAAACATATAAAAGAGGAGCAAGAGTTGGTCATTTGGCCCTTTCAATCTGATCATGGCTGTTCATCCTACTCAGTCCTCTGTTCCTGCTTTCTCCCCACAGCCTTTAATCCCTGTAGCCCTAAAAACCATATCTAACTCCTTGTTGAAAACATTCAATGCTTTGGCCTCAACCAGTTTCTGTGGCAGAGAATTTCACAGGCTCCTCACTCTCTGGGTGAAGAAATTTCTCCTCATCTCAGTCCTAAATGATCCACCCTGTATCCTTAGACTGTGACCCATAGTCCTGCAATCCCAGTCATCAAGAATGTCTTTGCTGCATTTATTCTATCTAATCCTGCACTTGGTTTTTCACTTCATATTTTCATTGTGGTAATTTAGGAAATATTGCAGCCAAATTATACACAAGACCCCATAAGCATCAATCTGATAATGGTTCGATCATTTGTGGTTGATGTTGCTTGAGAGATTAAGTTTGGCCAGGCAGAAAGGTACTATGCCCATCTCAGAGGCCCAATATGGTTGGAGTTTAACATCTCTTATTAAAAATATCACTGCCAACAATACAGCACTCCTGCAGCTGCCTACATTTGCATTTGCGTCTGATTCAAGTAAATCCATAACCTTCTGGCTGAAAGGTCAAAGACCACAACAGTGTGCAGTGCTGTCTCTCAGCAAGTTCCCCAGATCAGCGTTTGGAATTTAAACAAAATGTAAACAACTTGAGAAATGCTACAGTGCAGCAATGTCAGTCAACTCCCTGCAAAGAAATCAGGAAATTAGTGGCAGAGTCCGGGGCGGGATTGGTGGGGGCGGGAGGGGGTGTGGTTTGCAGGGGTTGGGGGTGGATCTAGTAATTTGATTTAGAGTTTGGGGAGATGGTTTTTTTGGAGAACGCAAAGTAGGTCATTCTGTTCCCAGGGCCAATAAGGGAAAAAAACTCTATTCTAAACAAAAAAAATTCCTCACCTGTCAAAGAGTAAGTAGCTATGTTGATCATTGGATTCTTGCTGTTTTAAGGGCAAGCAGGAAGCCCTCCCAGTGGAATTTTGAATATTATTGCCATCCAATTTGTACTGTGCTGTACAGAATAGAGGACTCCTGTTTTGATGCATTACCCTTTCTGAGTGAGCTTCCCTAAACTATGGGAGCAGAAGTGATACTGCATTTGGCTTCCAGATCCACAGGCCATGTTGCTGGCAACAAGCCAGGGCTTCTGCCCCTCACTGCTATCGAGCATAGTCATTCTCAAAGTGTGGCCCTTTGTCTACTGCCGGTTCCTTAGCTGATCCTGCAGGCATCCAAATGCAACTCACCAATGTGCAATGTCATGGCTGCGGCCATGTGAGACAACAGGCCAGAACCCTCATCTGCACTGCTCAAAGAATGTCACTCAGCTCCCACTTGTGCAACATGAATTTTGGGAAAGCATATCAGAGCAGGACTAAACACTTTATGGTAAGGTCCTAGGACATGTTGCTGAACAAAGAGACCTTGCAATGCAGGTTCATAGTTCCTTGAAATTGAGTCAGGTAGCTAGGATAGTAAAGAAGGCGTTTGGTATGCTTTCCTTTATTGGTCAGAGTATTGAGTACAGGAGTTGGGAGGTCATGTTGTGGCTGTACAGGACATTGGTTGGGCCACTTTTGGAATATTGTGTGCAATTTTGGTCTCCTTCCTATCGGAAGGATGCTGTGACACTTAAAGGGTTCCAAAAAGATTTACAAGGATGTTGCCAGGGTTGGAGGATTTGAGCTACAGGGAGAGGCTGAATAGGCTGGGACTGTTTTCCCTGGAGCGTCGGAGGCTGAGGGGTGAGCTTAAAGACCTTTATAAAATCATGAGCAGCAAGGATAGGGTAAATAGACAAGGTCCTTTCTCTGGGGTGGCGGAGTCCAGAACTAGAGGGCATAGGTTTAGGGTGAGAAGGGAAAGATATAAAAGAGACCTAAAGGGCAACATTTACACACAGTCGGTCGTGCTTGTATGGAATGAGTTGCCAGATGAAGTGGTGGATGCTGGTACAATTACAGCATCTAAAAGGCATCTGGATGGGTATTTGAATAGGAAGGGTTTGGAGGAATATAGCCAAGTGCTGGCAAATGGGACGAGATTAGGTTAGGATATCTGGTCTGTATGGACGAATTGGACCGAAGGGTCTGTTTCCATGCTATACATCTCTATGACTCTATGGGTCATCATAGTGTGAGCCACAACAGTGTACTTCTCTAAGCAATGTTTATGTTATTCTCCAATTTGTTTAATATAGCTGTAAGGTGAGTATGGTTTCTCAGAAAATATTGTTGTGATGATTTCATAGCACATTTTAGACAGAGCATTAAACAAGCATGGTTCCCTTTCAGCTTTATAATATGAAAATTGTCAACTTTTGCTTCTGGCATGAACTAATAAGTTACTTACATCTAATTGAAATACATAATGCACATAGATTTATTACATTTGATTGTGAAAAAGCAGCAAATATTCATAAGTTCCCATCAATTTTGCTGAATTTCTTCAGTGTAGAAAGCAAAAGTGAGTGAGACCAGTCAGTGGTAAGGTGGGTCTTTTTATACTAGCTAAGTAATGATTAGGGTAAAGTTGCTACCTGATCACAGGGCTACAACAGCATTAGAGGCAGAGAGACAACTAGTAGTGGTTTAATCTGAAGGTCACCACACCTTAGGCAAGGGGAAAGGTTGAGAAGGAGCGTCCTTAATGGTAAACTCAGCTCGTGCAAGAATTGAAGCCACACTGTTGGCATTATTCTGTATAATAAACTATCCATCCAGCCAACTGAACTAACTTATCTACCCTACTATCTAAATCGTTAGCAAATGAGAAAGTTACAGAACCTCTAATCTAGCGAGTGCTGCTTGAGAATTGGACATTTGGATAGAACAGGGTTTACTCATGGTGTATTCATGAGTCAGGAAGAAAGAAACTTAGCAAAGTGACAGAGCTGTGGATTTTATTAAGCATTACAAATATGTTTGAAAGGTTTAATTGGAAGCACACTAGCTTTCGGAGCGACGCTCCTAGAGTGCTTCCAATTAAACCTGGTGGACTATAACCTGGTGTTGTGTGATTTTTAACTTTGTACACCCCAGTCCAACACCAGCATCTCTGAATCATGTTTGAAAGGTGCAGTCTTTCATTTAAGCCATATTAGATTCCACTGATAAATAAGTGCATGCTCTGTGTGGCATATTTTCTAGTTTCATATCACAATTTAGTAATTATCATTCAGTTTTAATGGTGCATAATTTACAAGCAAAAGTGAAATGAACAAGATTGCTTTTGGAAATGGGACTAATTGGTCACTTTTTTAGACACTTGGCGCTGGCACAATGAGTCAAAAGAACTTTTTATGTGCTGCGTCATGCTCTGAATCTCGATCATTATCGAGGTTTCTTTTCCCCCACCGTTTCTGAAAGGGAATGTATTGCAGGGATATGCTTCAGGGCAGCATAAGTGGCCACATGTGGAGTTGAAGACTGAGAGTCACCAAATACGGCCAACCATTATCCCATTCGCACTTGCCATTCACATGCACTTACTTTCAAACAGACATTGATTACTTAGTAATGACTGGAGGCAGGAACCCTGCCTGATTTATTTGCCCTCCCCTCCCCAAGTTGCATCCAGGGGTGCTGAGACCAATTTTAATGTCCAGCCTGCTGCTGGTGCTGAGATCAGCAAACTGCATACAGCAGAACGTTTAAGTAGTCACAGAGATTGGATCTGGCTTCGATGGTAAAAATAAACAGCACTTAATTCAGACATTTGGTGCCACCTAGTGATTATATTCAACTCTCTAATAATCAGTACAGAGCCAAACACTTAAGTTATTCTACTATAGCAGTGTCAAAGGGACGTAACCAACTTTCTCTGACGAAATGTTAGGTATGTTTAAAATAAAATCAACACCATCACACCTGAAAGTAAATCACTCATTAACACGAGACTTCAATTAGGTTGACGCAATGGACTTGAAGTCATGGATGAAGAAAAACTAGAATTTCCATCCTGAAGTTTGTAGTCACTCTAAAATAACACATTATAAAGAGAAAAATGTGATAATAAACAAGGTCATGGATAAATGGATAAAAGGTAAAGTTGCCATAGTCCTTGCGGACCATGGGGCTTCTTTCTCATTAGAGAGGGACAACAGTTGGTGGTTTAACCTGAGCATCACTCTGCCTCAGGTAAACAGAGCAATTGGGAAGGAGAATGTTAACCTCAGTCAGTGCTAGAATCGAGTCACCACTGTTGGCATTACAATGCAAACCAGCCAACTTAGCTAACTGACCCCAAAAAGAAATGGATAAATACTGGACTGAAGGCATTAATTAATTTTCTAACTGATAATTGGTGTGGGCTGGTGGGGGGAGGTGAGTGTGTTTGTCACTGATCACTTTTAATTGGTGGGGTTATATGCCAACAGTTCATAAAGGGCTTGAATCTAGGGGAAGGTGCTCTGAATGCTTTGCTACTGGTGCATAGTTTGGCGGACCTTCCTTGGAAGAGGTAGCATGTTCTTTATCAGCTCTTAGGCTGACTGACTGGACTCCAGTGCCTCATGAAAGTACCTCCAATGTTACCATGTGTCAAAGTATCTTGCAGCAAGTTGTCATGGAGTCAGAGAGATATACAACATGGAAACAGACACTTTGGTTCAACTTGTTCCCGCTGACCAGATATCCTAAATTAATATAGTCCCATTTGCCAGGCATTTCACCCATACCCTCTAAACACTTTCTCTTCATATCCCTAACCAGATGCCTTTTAAATACTGTAATTGTTCCAGCCCCCACCACTTCCTCTGGCAGCTCATTCCATGTACGCACCATCCTCTGTGTGAAAGGTTTGCCCCTTTGCTCCCTTTAAAATCTTTCCCCTCTCACCTTAAACTTATGCCCTCTAGATTTGAACTCCACTAGCTTGAGGAAAAAGATATTGTGTGTAGTTGTGTCATAAATATTAAGTCTTGTTGTGTTCAGAAACCTGGTTTGTAATTTCTGTCAATCTGAGTCTAAAAGGTAAATAAATTGGGGAGTCCTACTTATTTTTAAAAATCTTTAGCTTTTGTGATGATTCCAGGAGTAACAGTGCCTGATTTGCCATTGAGGTGAAACAATTTAGGTTTTTTTAAATGAATAGACAATACAAGGCCTGTTAATGATTGTATTATAACGTTACCACAGAAGGAAAAAAGGACATTTTATTTCTTTGATTAGTTTTGGAAACATTGTAATCAGAAGTCTGAATTTAATGAAATGCAGATAATCTGTTATAGTCCGGTAATCACATTACTAAGTTCGTGAATGCTTTTATTTATAATAGATGGTGACTATTAAATGGGTGGCTCAGTGGTTAGCCTCACAGCACCTCACAGCACCAGGGATCCAGGTTCAATTGTGTGGAGTTGTTCGTTCTCCCCATATATGTGTAGGTTTCCTTCGGGTGCTCCGGGTCCTCCACGCTAAATAGCCCATAGTGTCCAGGGATGCGAAGGCTAGGTGGACTAGCCATGGGAAATGTGGGGTTAGAAGGGTGGGGGATGGTGGAGTCTGGGTGGGATGCTGGGTGGGAGGGCCTGTCTGGACATGATGGACCAAATGGCCTTCTTGCACACTGAAGGGATTCTATTAGTTGTCAAAACATATACGTATAGTGAGTACCTTCTGCAACTAAGCTCTGAGGGGTTGGAATGCAGGATATTAGCCCCCAAAATGACATCTTAGTTTAATTTTAAATATGCTTTGAACATTTGCTCTTTATTCAGGGTCCCTTTACAGGTATTGCTTGGTGAGCACCTGTTTCACTGGGTTGGAAAGAGCTGCAAGACGGAATAGCCAATAAAGTCTATTCACAAACGAAGGTGGCTTGGTTTTCTGTCTCAAGGACTTGCTTCGATCCAGATAGACACTGTGGACAGGTACAATAAATAATTGAAAGGCCAAGTAGAGTATTGGTCTTTATCTCAAAGGTTTGAATACAAAGCCTCTGAAGCTATGTCCCAGTTCCTATAAATCACTGATTGGGTTTCACCTTGTGTACTGGTTCTGGAAACCTCACTTTCAGGAAAATACATTGACTTTGAAGTTGGAGAAATGCAGACTTATTCGCATTATTCCCAGTGCTAAAATGGTGATCGATTAGGATGGTTTGCATAGACTTACATTCAAGTAGGAGGTAATTGAGATGTATACTTGATTAAAGGGGTTGATAGGCTAAATCTTTTTTCTCTAGTCAAGCAAGCTCAGAACCAAGAGGCATAAACTTAAAATTAGACTTAAGCCATTCTGGGGTGATTTCACAAATTCATCTTTAAACAACAGGTCATGGAAGTCTATAACTCTTTCCCAAAAACACTGTTCTGGTTCAGGATCAATTAAAAGTGTCAAAACAGTTTTTTTTTTGAAGAAGAAGAATGTTTAGGTACTGACACAACACAAGTAAACGGAGGTAGGGTATCAGCCAAAATCTAATTAAACAGCAGATCAGAATTGTGCAGCTGCTTAGTCTGTTCCAGTTCCTAAATTGCTTCTTGAATTAAATTGGTTCAACAACGAGTCTGGGGAAAGGCCCATGCCATTGGCTACCCCAATGTCTTAGGTGAGAAACAGTTCTTATACTTGGTGCAAGATTTGACACGAGGGTTGGGTCCTCGGTTCGCAATTCTTCACCAGAACTGATGATCCTGGAGCCGGAAGGGCACTTAATTGGGAAAGATGGTGGCATAACCAAACCTTCACCAGAATTCAGTTCCTGGTGGGAAGCCCTTTGGGTGATCTGACTGCCCCATCACCAAATGAAATCCTTAAGTGGCCGGTTCAGGGCTGTTTAAGGGTCTCATACCACCACCACTGGGACTAACCTAACTACAAATGGGTCAGCTGCTGAGTAGCATGTACAACAGATCAAACTGTATGGCCTGCTTATTACCTTTTATGGAGAGACAGTGGTAGTGGGGAGGGGCATGTGTTACTGGAAGGGTAGGGTTTGTGCAGTGGGAGGGGGGCATGTCCCATCAAAAGCAACCAGTGCCTGATCAAGGAAATGTAAATCAGACAAAGGAGGGAGCACTATGGGTGCCACTTCCCTGCCCTTGCTCCCCAGCTCCCGATTCCTCTCTCCATTACCCCCAACACAAGAAACTCCTTCCACACCCCAAACTTCCTATATCTTTGTTCTGATCTTCCACAATCTTGGGAGTCTTGTGAGCTCGCTTTGCAGCAACCACCACCCCCCTCTGGGGCCGTAATGGGTAGTGAAACTGTAGGTCTCAGCCTGGCCAGCCACTCTCACTGAGTGGGACTTCTGCCCCAGGGGGATTGATTCCAGGGGAAGGTGACTTTGCCACTACATAGTTTGGTGGACCTTCCTTGAAAGAAGTAGTATGTTCTTTGTCAGCTCTTAGGCTGACTGACTGGACTCCAGTGCCTCATGAAGGTTTCTCCAATGTTACCATGTGTCAAAGTATCTGGCTGCAAGCTGTCCTAGAGTCATAGAGATGTACAGCACGGAAACAGACCCTTCGGTCAAACTCACCCATGCCGACCACATATCCTAAGTTAATCTAGTCCTATTTGCCAACGCTTGGTCCATTTCCCTCTAAACTCTTCCTATTCATGTACCCATCTAGATGCCTTTTAAATGATGTAATTGTACCAGCCTCCACCATTTCCTTTGGTAGCTCAATCCATACACGCACTACCCACTGTGTGAAAAAGTTTCCCCTTAGGTCCCTTTGAATCTTTCTTGTCTCACCTTAAGCAATGCCCTTTAGTTCTGGACTCCCCACCCCAGTGAAATGACCTTGTCTATTTACCCTATCCTGCCCCTCATGACTTTATAAAGATTAGATTTCCTACAGTGTGGAAACAGGCCCTTCGGCCCAACGAGTCCAAACCGACCCTCTGAAGAGTAACACACCCAGACCCATTTCCTTCTGACTAATTTAGCATGGCCAATTTACCTGACCTGCACATCTTTGGATTGTGGGAGGAAACCGGAGCATCCGGAGGAAACCACGCAGACACGGGGAGAATGTGCAAACTCCACACAGACAGTCACCTGAGGCTGGAATCAAACCTGGGACCCTGCTGTGAGGCAGCAGTGCTAACCACTGAGCCATGTGCCACCCCTGTAAGGTCACCCCTCAACCTCCAATGCACCAGGGAAAACAGCCTCTCCCTAAAGCTCCAACCCTGGCAATGTCTATTAATATTGAACACTATGCAGTCCACCTTATGAATTTGTTTCCACAGCATATGTCATTGTCCATTGGGGATCAGAGGAGATATTGACGTGATACTTTCCATGCATGAAGAAACACTTGCATTTTTTAATGACTTTTTCATGATAATGTAAATTTCTTCACAGATTAGTTACCTTGAAAGGCAATCATTGTTGTTATGTGGGCAAACATAGTAACTATTCCTCATTTAAGATGGTCACACTGTGAAGAGTCTTGGTACTGTTCTTATTTTGATGGTCATGCTGTGGAGAAGCCCGTGTTGGACTGGGGTGGACAAAGTTAAAAATCACACAACACCAAGTTATAGTCCAACAGGTTGATTTGGGAGTATTAGCTTGTGGAGCGCTGCTCCTTCCTAGTTACTGACGTCGGAGCGGCACTCCAAAAGCTAGTGCTTCCAAATAAACCTGTTGGACTATAACCTGGTGTTGAGTGATTTTTAACTTTATTTTGATGGTGATATTGGTTGAGAGAGGAAAGTTGGCCAGGATAGCAGTAGAACACCACACTCTCCTTCATGTTGCAGATATGACTTAACATCCCACTCACACAATGCGATATTCAATAATCCAAACCAGCTAGCTGCTTTTTTGTTGTGTTTTGGTGACCGAAGTGGCTTAGAATGAAATCAGTCTATGTAATCTTCACTACTTCTAACATCCTGCAAAAAATAAAGATTGCAGATGCAATTTGACACTTTAATTTGGAAAAATGCCATCTGCAAGAGTTTATAATTAATCTTCTTTTACATCTGGCTGTATTCCATATTCATAAAGCTAAATTTGTTCAGTTTAAAATTAATTGGATTATTGTTAAAAATATGAAATGGGAAAACCTCCACTAAACTCTCCAATGATTAAATGATACAATACCTTTTAAACCCTAATGTGCAGGATTGAATTTCTCTCAAATTATGAAACTAATTGTCACAAGTTTCTATTAGACTTTCTATTTCTGTCCTCTTAAAGAGCCCCATTTTTGGAGCTTTCAGAGACAATGTCTTAGAGCAGTAAGGGCCAGGGAAATCTGGGTGACTGTTTTGAATGCAGAGTTTTCAATTTTCCCCTCAGCTTCTCTCACCTGATTTCCACAGAAGTCAATTTAAAACAGGAGTCACTGGATTGCCTCACAGCCTGTCGTATAAAGCCATCAGAAAATTGTCAGCATTCTACAGGGGAGATAATGGCCTAGTGGTATTTTCACTCAACTATTAATCCAGAAGGCAAAAGTGAGGACTGCAGATGCTGGAAATCAGAGTTTAGATCAGAGTGGTGCTGGAAAAGCACAGCGGGTCAGGCAGCATCCAGAGAGCAGGAAAATTGACATTTCAGGCAAAAGCCCTTCAATTAATCCAGAAACTCAGCTAAGGTTCTGGGAATGTGGGGTCACATTCTGGACTGATGGTGGAATTTGAATTCAGTAAAATAAAATCGAAAAGTAAGAACCCATGAAACCATTGGCAATTGTCTGAAAAACACATCTGGCTCACTAATGTCCTTCAGGGAAGGAAATCTGTCATTCTTACCCTGCCCTGGCTTAGCAAGTCTTTCAGTTCAAGGGCAGTAAGGGACAGGAAATAAATGCTTGCCAGCCACTGATACACAAGTCCTATGACTGGAGGCCAAACGCCAGCTCGCAGATACCTCCTCCTACTGCCCCCTTGACCATGACCCCACCCGCCACCACCAAACCATCATCTCCCAGACCGTCCATAACCTCATCACCTCGGGTGATCTCCCATCCACCGCCTCCAACCTCATAGTCCCACAACCCCGCACCTCCCATTTCTACCTCCTGCCCAAAATCCACAAACCTGACTGCCCCAGCCGACCCATTGTCTCCGCCTGCTCCTGCCCCACCGAACTCAGCTCTGCGTACCTTGACACCGTCCTGTCCCCCTTAGTCCAAGAACTCCCCACCTACGTTCGGGACACCACCCATGCCCTCCACCTGCTCCATGATTTTCGCTTCCCCGGTCCCCAACGCCTTATTTTCACCATGGACATCCAGTCCCTGTACACCTCCATCCCCCATCACGAAGGACTCAAAGCCCTCCGCTTATTTCTTTCCCGCCGTACCGACCAGTACCCTTCCACTGACACCCTCCTTCGACTGACTGAACTGGTCCTCACCCTGAACAACTTCTCTTTCCAATCCTCCCACTTCCTCCAAACGAAAGGAGTAGCCATGGGCACCCGCATGGGCCCCAGCTATGCCTGCCTCTTCGTAGGATATGTGGAACAATCCATCTTCCGCAACTACACTGGCCCCACCCCCCACCTTTTCCTCCGCTACATCGATGACTGCATCGGCACCGCCTCGTGCTCCCACGAGGAAGTTGAACAGTTCATCCACTTCACCAACACCTTCCACCCCGACCTCAAATTCACCTGGACAGTCTCAGATTCCTCCCTCCCCTTCCTCGACCTTTCTATTTCTATCTCAGGCGACCGAATCAACACGGACATCTACTACAAACCGACCGACTCCCACAGCTACTTGGACTACACCGCCTCCCATCCTGCCCCCTGTAAAAACGCCATCCCATTCTCCCAATTCCTTCGACTCCGCCGCATCTGCTCCCAGGAGGACCAGTTCCAAAAACGCACAACCCAGATGGCCTCCTTCTTCAAGGACCGCAATTTCCCCCCCGACGTGGTCGACGATGTCCTCCACCGCATCTCCTCCACTTCCCGCTCTTCCGCCCTTGAACCCCGCCCCTCCAACCGCCACCAGGACAGAACCCCACTGGTCCTCACCTACCACCCCACCAATCTCCATGTACAGCGCATCATCCGCCGTCATTTCCGCTACCTCCAAACGGACCCCACCACCAAGGATATATTTCCCTCCCCTCCCCTATCAGCATTCCGTAAAGACCACTCCCTCCGTGACTCCCTCGTCAGATCCACACCCCCCACCAACCCAACCTCCACTCCCGGCACCTTCCCCTGCAACCGCAGGAGGTGCAAGACTTGCGCCCACACCTCCCCCCTCACCTCCCTCCAAGGCCCCAAAGGAAACTTCCATATCCGCCACAGATTCACCTGTACCTCCACACATATCATCTATTGCATCCTCTGCACCCGATGTGGCCTCCTCTATATTGGGGAGACAGGCCGGCTACTTGTGGAGCGTTTCAGAGAACACCTCTGGGACATCCGGACCAACCAACCCAACCACCCTGTAGCTCAACATTTCAATTCCCCCTCCCACTCCACCAAAGATATGCAGGTCTTTGGACTCCTCCATCGTCAGACCACAACAAAACGACGGTTGGAGGAAGAACGCCGCATCTTCCGGCTAGGAACCCTCCAACCACAAGGGATGAACTCGGATTTCACCAGTTTCCTCATTTCCCCTCCCCCCACCCTGTCTCAGTCAAATCCATCAAATTCAGCACCGCCTTCCTAACCTGAGATCTTCTTCCCGACCTCTCCGCCCCCACCCCAGTCTGACCTATCACCCTCACCTTGACCTCTTTCCACCTATCACATTTCCGACGCCCCTCCCCCAAGTCCCTCCTCCCTACCTTTTATCTTAGCCTGCTGGACAAACTTTCCCCATTCCTGAAGAAGGGTTTATGCCCGAAACGTCGATTCTCCTGTTCCCTGGATGCTGCCTGACCTGCTGCGCTTTTCCAGCAACACATTTCCAGCTATGACTGAACCAAAAAAGGGACAGTTCCCTTTGGGACACTGTGGTCCACTCCTCCTCCATTCCTAGCATTTCTTCACGGCCCCTTCCCATGCAATCGCTGGAAGTGTGATACCTGACTGTTTCCCTCCTCCCTCATCATCTAAGGCCTCAGGCATATCTTCCAGGTGAAGCAGCAGTTAGCCTGTACGTCATTCAATCAAGTCTACTATATTTGCTGTTCAAAGTGTGGTCTCCTATTCACTAGGGAGATGAAATAGGGACTGCATGACCACTTTGCAGAACACCTCCATTTTATCCTCAAAATTGACCCCGAGCTTCCAGCTGCCTGCCACTTCAACACACCTCCCTATGTTTCCTAGCTAACATTTCTGTTGAAGGCCTCCAGCGAGGTGAAGTTCAAACTGGAAGAACAGCATCTCATTTTCCGCTTGGGAACCCTGCAGCCTCTAGAACTCAACACTGAGTTCAATAAATTTAGAGTTCTGAGGAAGGGTCACTCAACTTGAAGAATTAACTCTGATTTTTCTTTGCAAGAGCTACCAGACCTGCTGAGCTTTTCCAGCAATTTCTGTTCTTGTGTCAATAAAGTTAGGGTGTGATTCTATCCTTCCATGTTTTTTATCTACCCTATACCTAGTCCTGTTATGACATGTGTTGCTTATACCATATTTTAGCATCTATTCTCATGTGCTCCTAGGTCACATTATATGGGTTGCATTCAGTACAGCTCACTTATTTTCTCCCACTGTTATTGTCACTTATTCAGCTCTTCTTCTGTCCTGGCCTGCTATGCACAACCCTTTTGTTTACCTACCCCTTTTATCTCTCTCTCTCTCTCTCTCTCTCTCTCTCTCTCTCGCTCTCCCCCTCCCTCTCTCTCTTACCAGGCTCCATCTCCACACAGGTGCTCACCTCTCCCTGTGCCCCCACCTCTGACTTCACATTCAGCATAAATACTACTTTTTTCTCGCTGCTACTAGCTCTGATTAACAGTCGCTGACCTCAAAACACTGACTGCTTTCTTCCCACAGATATGGCCAGATCTGCTGAGTTTCTCCAGCAGTTTCTGTTTTTGTTTCAGATCTCCAGTACCCACAGTCCTTTGTTTTATTTCAGTATAAAACCATCACATCAATTTGAGGCCAATCTACTAAGACAAGGAATATCTAAGTGGTGATTCCTGGTTTGTGCTGGGGTTAGATGATGGTTGTCTAATTTGGCAGTTACCACCTTCCCAACCTCACCCCTTGCCTGAGGCATGATAGTCTTCAGGTTGAACTCACTACCTATCGTACTTCTCTAACGAGAAAGCAGTCCTGTGGTCTTCTAGGACTATGGCAACTTTACTTTTAATTTCCCAAATGAAGAGCAGTGACTTGATGTAAGAATAGGAGGATTGACAATGTCATGAAAGAAGGCATCTAAAAGGATCAGGAAACAAAGGGAGATGTTTTTCTACCCCCAAATAAACTTTTTTCACATATTCAATAGAGGGGCAAAATTCAACACTACCACAAAATGTTAGTGTTGGGTGTTTGACAGAAGTGTTATTGCAAAAATAAGCTCAAATTTGTTTTATCGTTACCTGATATCACTTGTTTTAAGCCCTCATTCGAAACAATGGGAACTGTGGCAGGTTACATATCACTGATCTAAAGGTGATCAGTGTTCATGTTTAATGCATCCCTACTGTTCATCTTAGCTCCCTTCAGTCAGACCTTCCATCTCCTCTCAGATTTCCAACAGCTTACTAGATTTGTCTTGAGTCTTAATCACACTTCTAACCTTGATAACTTTCTAAAACATTTCAACTTTTCTCAGTGAAAATCAAACTCTAGCTTCGTCTTTATATTTAGATCATTGACGCAAATGGAAACCAGGAGGAATACTCTCTGCTAGTGGGAGTCATGCCTAACACCAAAGGAGGATAGTTATGGTTGTTGGATATCAGGCATCGCAGTTCCAGGACACCTCTGCAGGAGTTCCTCAGGGTAATGTAATAGGCCCATCCATTTTCTGCTGCTTCAACAATGATCTTTGTTCCATTACAACATCAGATGTGGAGGTGCCAGTATTGGACTGGGGTGGACAAAGTTAAACATGATATGACACCAGGTTATAGTCCAACAGGTTTATTTGAAAGTACGACCTTCAGGAGCACTGCTCCTAACATCACATGTGAGAATGTTCACTGATGATTGCACAATGTTCAGCACTACTTGTGACTCCTCAGATACTGAAACAATCCATGTCGAAATGCAGCAAGACCTGGATAATATTAAGATTTGGATTGACAAGTGTCAAGCAACATTCATGCCACACATGTGCCAGCAATGACCTGGCCAAAAAGACAGAATCCAACCATCACCCCTCGATATACAATGGCATTACCAGCACTGAAACCCTCCCAGATTGTTTCAGTAAAATTGAGTCTGACTGATGACCCATAACTCCTCATGGGTGCCCAGTCTTGAATAGCTAGATCTGTTTGAAATCTATCTCATTTAGCACTCAGTCCATTTTCCAAGTGCTGCTTGATGTGGAAGAGTGCTGATTCATCAGCTGAGGGGAAGTATGGGCAAGGGCAGTACATGGTAACCAGCAGGAGGTCTCATTCCCCACATTTGACAAGAAGTCACAAACCCTCAAGGGCATGGTGTCAATGTTGGGGCTCCTAAGGCAACTCCCTCCCAACACTATAACACTGTGCTGCCACCAACTCTGCTTGGGTTGTCCTGACATTGAGACATATCCATAAGACCATAAGACCATAAGACCATAAGACATAGGAGTAGAAATTAGGCCATTCAGCCCATTGAGTCTGCTCAGCCATTCAATCATGAGTAATAAATTTCACAACCCCATTCTCCTGCTTTCTCCCCATAACCCTTGATCCCTTTGACAGTCAAACAAAAGAGTCAAAGTTTTGGGCATAAGCTCTTCATCAGGAATTCCTGATGAAGACCTTATGCTCGAAACATCAACTCTCCTGCTCCTCGGATGCTGCCTAAATGGTTCACCTTTTTCAGCACCACACCTTTTGACTCTGACCTCCAACATCTGTAGTCTTCACTTTCCACATAGGTGTGGGTGTAGCGTATACATAAAGGCCAAGCTGGGCAAAGGTGACAGATTTATTTTCCTAAAGGGAACTGCATGGATTTCTAAATTCCTAATTTTTAAAATGCAAATTCCAACTTGGTAGGTTTCAAAGGTCCCCAGAGTATTACTAGCCAGGAATAGAGTTCATTAGAGTCCATTATTAAGTATGAGATGGTAGAGTACTTGGGAATGCATGGTAAAATAGAGCTGAGTTAGCACAGCTTCACCAAAGATACGCCATGCCTGACAAATCTGTTAGAAGTTTTTGAGTACGTAACAAGCTATTTAGACAAAGGAGAACCAGTAGCTGTGACCTATTTAGATTTCCAGAAGGCCTTGACAGGATGCTGCAGAGTAACCTGCTAAATAAGATAAGGGGTCCATAGTGTTATGAACAAAGCACTGGCATGGCCAAGGGATTGGCTGATTGGCAGAAGGGGACAAGACAATCTTTTTCAGGATGACAACCAGTGACTAGTAGAATTCCGCAAGAGTCCATGCTGGGACCACAACTACTCATGTTATACATTAATGATCTGGATGAAGGAGCTGAGCATGATGTTGTTAAGTTTGTAGATGACCCAAAGATAGGTGGAGGGACAGTTAATGTTGAGGAAGTGGGGAGGCTGTAGAAGGACTTGGTCACACTATGAAAATAGGCAAAAAAGTGGCAGGTGGTAAACAAAAAAGGGAAATTGAGAGACTATGCACTTTGACAGGAAGAGTAGAGGGGTAGACAATTTTCTAAATGGAGAAAGGCTTCAGAAATTTGAAGCTCAAAGGGATTTGGGAGTCCTAGTTCAGGATTCTCTTAGTGTTAAAATGTAGATTCAGTTAGCAGTTGGGAAGGCAAATGAAATGTTAGTATCCATTTCAAGAGGTCTAGAATGTAAGAGCAGAGATGTGCTGTTGAGGCTGTATAAGGCTCTGGTCAGACCACATTTGGAGTATTGTGAGCAGTTTTGAGCTCCATATCTAAGGAAGTGCTGGTGTTGGAATGGGTACAGAGGAGGTTTACAAGAATGATCCCGGCAATGAAGGGCTTGTCATATCAGGAGCAGTTGAGCACCTTGGGTCCACTGAATTACAAGCCTGGTGATATTACACATAGGTTACCCTTGGACTCTGAGTCTGTACTCGATTGAGTTTAGAAAGATTCGGGGGTCTCTCAATGAATCTTACAGAATACTGAGAAAACTGAATAGACTAGACGTAGAGAAGATGTTTCCACTAGTAGGAGAGACTAGGACCCGATGGCACAGACTCAGAGTGAGGAGCTGACTCTATAGTACTGAGATGTTGAAGGATTTCTTCAATGGATACCAGTCCAGCCCGTTCAATCTTTCCTCAATCCAGATATTTGTTCAGGTGGTGAATCTGCGGAACTCACTGCCACCAAAGGCTGTGGAGACCAAATCATAGAATGTCGTTAAGACAGAGATAGATAGGTTCTTGATTAGTAAAGGAATCAAGAGTTATAGAGAGAAGGTAGGAGAATGGGTTTGAGAAACATAGTCATGAATGAATGGCAGAGTCAAATGGTCTAATTATGCTCCTGTATGTTATGGATAGTACCACTACACCACTGCCTCCCTGAACAGAATTGGGTTTACTGACTTGTACTTTCTAATTCCATCTCTTCCATCACTCATCCATTCTGCATCTTGTAAATGCATTTGGGTATATCCAACTAGTGACAAAAATGAATTTAACCACCTCCTCTGTTATTACTTAAATGCCCACATAATGGAATGGTGGAAATATGGAGAATCTAATCAGCCTCTGGAACTTTGAAACAATTCACTGTGATATAACCTTCCTTCAAAGCTTTGCATATTTCCATTTAACTTCTGCTTCAAAAGCTCTAATATCCTCTGATCTTTTCAAAGTCAACTTAAGGCTTTTAATATGTCTGTCCATTCAGAGTCTTCTCCACGTGAATGAATATTTAGATTGCATGTCCTTCAGATTCTTTCATCCATGTGCTCTCAGTAAACACAACTATCATCCTTTTCGCAGTTGGCATTGAGTCTGAGCATTGATCTTATCTATTCTATTCAACTGGAAATTTCTGATAAACCCCACCAACCAGTTCTCATATAAAAGTTGCCTCCTCCATTGCTTGACATTATTGACTTCAGTTTTTCAATTCATTTCAAACTAGGCATCACGTTCCTGGTACTAATTCGTCAGGTACGTGGAACAGTCCGTCTTCCGCAGCTATATCAGCACCATCCTCCACCTTTTCCTACACTACATCGAAGACTTTTCTGGCACTACCGCGTGGTCACACAAGGAGGTTGAACAGTTCATCAACTTCACAAACACCTTCCACCCTGACCTCAAGTTTACCTAGACCATCTCAGACACGTCCCTCTCCTTCCTGGACCTCTCCATCTCCATTTCTGGTGACCAACTCAACACAGACATCCACTACAAACCCACCGCTACCTGGACTACACCTCCTCCCACCCTGCTTCCTGTAAAAATGCTATTCCTTATTCCCAATTCCTCCGCCTCAGCTGCATGTGCTCCCAGGATGACCAATTCCATCGAAGAATATCCCAGATGGCCTCCTTCTTCAAAGACTGCAATTTCCCCTCCCACGTAGTCGACGATGCCCTCCAGCGCATCTCCTCCACTTCCCACACCTCTGCCCTTGATACCCACTCTTCCAATCACAACAAGGACATAATCCCCCTTGTGCTCAGCTTCCACCCCACAAACCTCCGGATACATCGCTTCATCCTCCGCCATTTCCGCTACCTACAAACAGACCCCAATACTAGAGATATATTTCCCTCCCCACCCATCTGTGTTTCAGAGAGACCATTCCCTCTGCAACTCCCTTGTCTGGTCCATGCACCCTATCAACCCACCCTCCCCTCCCAGCACCTTCCCCTGCCACCACAAGAAGTGCAAAACCTGTGCCCACACCACCCCACTCACCTCTGTCCAAGGCCCCAAATGATCCTTCCACATCCAATAGAAATTTACCTGTACTTCCACACACATCATCTACTGTGTCTGTTGCACTCGAGGTGGTCTCCTCTACACGGGGGAGACAGAACACCAACTTGTGCAGCATTTCAGAGAACATCTCTGTGACCCACGGACTAACCAACCCCACCACCCTGAGTCTGAACACTTTATCTCCCCCTCCCCATCCGTCGAGGACATGCAGGTCCTGGGCTTTCTTCATCGCCAAACCCTAACCACCCGATGCCTGGAGGAAGAACATCTCACCTTCCGCCTTGGGACTCTCCAACCATATGGAATCAATATGGATTTCACCAGTTTTCCCATTTCCCCACCCCCACCTTATCCCAGTCCCAACTTCCAACTAGGCACCACTCTCTTGAATGGGCCTACCTGTCCATCTTCCTTCCCACCTACCTGCTACACCCTCCTCTCTGAATTATCGCCTTCACCCTCACCTTCATCTACCTATCACATTCTCAGCTATCTTTCCCCCAACCCCACCCCACCCCCTCCCAGTTATCTCTCAGCCCCCTTGGCCCACAAGCATCATTCCTGATGAAGGGCTTGTGCCCGAAACATCAATTCTACTGCTCCTCAGATGCTGCCTGACCGGCTGTGCTTTTCTAGCACCACACTCTTTGAGTCTGATCTCCAGCATCTGCCGTTCTCACTTTCTCTGAGTTGATGTCAACAAGCTCCTACTTTGTAAATATATGTTGGCCCTGTTGCCATTCCCCCTGGCTTTAAAATATAAAAAGACATTGTCAGAGGCAATTCTCCATTTGCTTTAACACTAAGCACACAGGCTCTGGTCCAATAGTTCTGTAACCACGTGAATTCCCGGTTGTCCCTTGTGAAAAAATCAGTTTCTCCAAAAAATTGTTTCTGTTCCTGATGGGTAAGCAGTCAGGCCTGACATAGTTGATGCAAGAACAGGATGTTTGGAGAGCTGTGGCAAGAATCCACTCTCAAGACAGCCCAGTGCGTTTTCAACTTTCGCTTTAGAAAAGACCAGGGTTTTGAGCTCCATAGCACAGGCAAACAAGTTTAAAATCCAAGCCACCACATCACCAACTCCCCCCAACCTGCATGTCCTCCCTATGTATTCTGCACCTCAATGCAGTTGACTGAAGCTCAGTATTAGTAAAAGCCAGTGACTGAGTTGACTATCCTTCTTCTTAGCATAGAAAAAGATAATGGAAAGAGACAATGAATACCAAATATTTTAAAATGAGAAAGCTCCTAATTAGTTCCAATAGTCATCAGAGGTGCAGAACATCTGCATAGTTAATGCAACACCAACTTGTATTTGTGTGGAGCCCTTAAATGAGTAAACTGTCCCCAAGGTACTTCACAGGAGAATTAACAGGCACAATATTTTGATTTGGGGCTGAATAAGGAGGTATTAGGACAAGTGACCAATACAGCTTACATCTTAAGGTGAATAATAAAGGAGCAAAGAGAGGAGGGGGCGTTTAGGGAGGTCATTCCATTACTTAGGACATAGACACAGATGGCAAAAGTGCGCAGAAAATTGGGAATGCAATTCGACCAGAACTGGTGAAATGCAAGACCTTGGGTGTTGAAGGAGTTGGTGGAGTTGGATTTTTAAAAATATTATGATAGAATATGTTCTTAATTAGTTAAGCATTTGACTCAATAGCAAAGAGGCCATAAGACATAGAAGCAGAAGCAGACCATTCAGCCCATCAATTCTGCTCCACCATTCAATGAGATCATGTCCGATTTGATAATTCTCAACTCTACTTCATTGCCTTTTCCCCAAACCCTTTGCTGATTAAAAAGCAGTTAATCTCAGCCTTGAATATACTTATCAACCCAACTTTGACAGCCCTCTGCAGTAAAGGATTCCACAAATTCACTTCCCTATGAGACAGAAGAAATTTGCAAAGGGATGACACCTATTCTTAGATTATGCTGTTTGATCCTAGACTCTCCCACAAGGGGAAACAATCTTTCTTCATCCACCGTGTTGAGTCCCCTAGGAATCCTTTGTGTTTCAATCGGGTCATCTCATATTTTTCTAAACTCCAAGGAGTTACAGTTCCAACCTACTCAACCTCTCCTCATAAGACAAACTCCCCACAATTGGTATCAGCTCCATGAACCCCTCCTCTCTGAACTGTCTTCAATACCAATATTTCTATCCTTAGATAAAAAGAGGAAAAAGGTACACGGTATTCCAGCTGTGGTCAGACTGGTGTCTTGCACAGTTTTAAATTCCATTCACTTTTGAAATAAAGGCCAACATTCCATTTGCCTACCCTTGGATGATTCACACATGAGAACTCCCGAATCCTTCTATGTTGTAGCTTTCTGCAGTCTTTCTCCATTTAAATAATATCCAGTTCCTTTATTCTGTTCTTCTCTATTCTTCCTGCCAGAGTGCATAATCTCACATTTCCCCACATTACATTCCATCTGCCAAGTTTTTTCCCACCCACTTAACCTGTTCATATCCCTCAGTGGACTTGTGTGTCATCCTCACCATTTCTCTTCCCACCTACCTTTGTATAATCAGCATAACCTGGCTGTAATACATACACTTTCCCTATCCATGTCATTCCTATGCATTG
Source organism: Chiloscyllium plagiosum (assembly GCF_037043375.1). Classification (NCBI taxonomy): domain Eukaryota; kingdom Metazoa; phylum Chordata; class Chondrichthyes; order Orectolobiformes; family Hemiscylliidae; genus Chiloscyllium; species Chiloscyllium plagiosum. Next base: position 80,469,561 of record NW_028270154.1, read on the forward strand.
TTAATAATTGTGGCCTCGGCACTGATCCCTGTGGCACCCCACTAGTTAGAGGTTCAGCCTGAAAAGGCCCCCTGTAGTTGCTGTTGATCATCAGCAAAGTTTTCTTTTGAAGATTTTGCCAAATGTAGAAAAACAAAGGAATTGTTACTTAACTCCCCAAAATATTAGTGGCTGCGGTGCATTTGAGTGAAAAAGTCAACGTCAAAACCTTCCTCAGGGTACTCCGGTTTCCTCCCACAATCCAAAGATGTGCAGGTTAGGTGGATAGGCCGTGCTAAATTGACCAGAGTGTCCAGGAATGTGCAGGTTGGGTGGATTAGCCATGGGAAAATGCAGGGTAACAGGAATAGGGTGGGGGGAGGGGGAATCTGGGTTGTATGCTCTTCAGCGTAGACCAAATGGGCCAAAAGTCCCACTCCCATACTGTAGGAATTCTATGATTCAATAATTCTACCAGGTAAGGAAACATAATGAAAATAAGTTAACATGAAGAATGAGATCAGAGCAATATTCAGCTGTTAAGTTTAGAACATAGAACTGTACAGCACAGTACAGTCCCTTCGGTCCTTGATGCTGTGCCTAGAGTAGAGTTTATTCTGGATTAGTGGTGCTGGAAGAGCACAGCAATTCAGGCAGCATCCGAGGACAGGCAAAATCGACGTTTCGGGCAAAAGCCCTTCATCAGGAATAAAGGCAGAGAGCCTGAAGCATGGAGAGATAAGCTAGAGGAGGGTGGGGGTGGGGAGAGAGTAGCATAGAGTACAATAGGTCAGTGGGGAAGGAGATGAAGGTGATAGGTCAGGGAAGAGAGGGTGGAGTAGATAGGTGGAAAAGGAGCTGGGCAGGTCGGACAAGTCCGGACAAGTCGAGTTGCTGGAGGTGAGTTTATCCTACTCTAAAATCAAACCAACCTACATGACCTTCATTTTACTATCATCCATGTGCCTAGCCAAGAGTCGCTTAAATGTCCCTAATGTCTCTGACTCTACTACCACCTCTGGCAGTACACTCCACACACCCAACACTCTCTGTATAAAGAACTGACCTTTGACATCTCCCCTAAACCTTCCTCCAATCACTTTAAAATTATGCCGCCTTGTGATAGCCATTTCTGCCTTAGGGAAAGGGTCTCTGGCTTCACTCTATCTATGCCTCTCATCACCTTGTACATCTCTATCAGGTCACCTCTCATCCATCTTCGCTCCAATGAGAAAAGCCTCAGCTCCTTCAACCTTTCTTCATAAGACATGCCCTCCAGTCCAGGCAGCATCCTGGTACATCTCCCCTGTACCCTCTTGAAAGCTTCCACCTCCTTCTTATAATGAGGTGACCAGAACTGAACACAATATTCCAAGTTTCTATATTATTTGTTCACAGTATGTGACCATCATTCGACAGGACAGCATTTATTGTCTATTCCTAATTACCCTGGAGAATGTGATGGTGACCTGCCTTCATGAATGCTGCAGTCAATACAAGGTAATTATATCCACAGTGATGATAAGGAGAGAGTTCCAATATTTAGATCTTAGAATGTTGAAGGAACAGATATGTACCTCCAAGTCAGGATGGTGTGTGACTTAAGGTGGAACTTACAGGTTATGATGTTTCCATGTTTCTATGACCATTGTGCTTTGAAGTGGCTAGGGGTTTGAAGGATACTGCCAAAGAGCCGTTGGTGTGTTGCTGTCATATATCTTGTAAATGGTACACACTGCCTCCAGTATTAGAGGAAGTACAAGTTGAAGGTGGTGGAAAGGTGTCCATCAAGCTCGCTGCTTTGTTCTGGATCATATCAAGCTTTTCGACTGCTGTTGGGGTGCGCTCATCCAGATTAATAGAGAATATCCCATCATCTTCTGGATTTGTGCCTCATAGATGTTCATCAGACTTTGGGGAGCCAGGCAATGAGTTACCCACTACAGAATTCCTAGATTTGACTTGCTCTTGAAACTACAGCACTTATGTAGCTAGTTTCTGGTTAATGACAACCCCTTGGATGTTGATAATGGGGTTTGCAGTGATGGTAATGCCATTGAATGTCAAGGTGACATGATTTGATTCTCTCTCGTGTGGTACATGTGCAAGAGTTGAAAATGTTGCTGCTAAACATTGTGCAATGACAAAGTGCAAATTAAAGTGCTCTTAAAGCAGATTAAACTCTTGAGGAAATGGTTACTGTTCCTAAAGTAATTTGAAATGTATTAGAGCCGTGACCTGGAAGTCGAATCTGTCAAATTTCAGACTTCCACCATTTAAGTTGCTTAAAAAATACAATATTTACATTTTTTCTTTCATAGATTGCTGTAGAATGGCCTCATTATTTTGGGGAAATATGCAAATAGTGCATTAGATTTTGTCTGTTCTCTCCAAATTTGCCTTGAACTTAGATTCCTCCCTTAAGGGTGTGGTGTGTTTCTGTATAAATTGCCACAGTGAGCAATATTTCCTTAAAGTTATAAGAACATCACAATGTGACTTGTATTGTTAAAATTGTTAAGAAAAAAACTGTGACCCTGTTCCTGTACTATTTGTAAAATAAGTGTGCCAGTGCCTCCAATAACTGTTTTCACTCTGCTAAAGTACTGGACCCCGTGCTGATCATTCAATGTTGCCCAGCTATGAGTTATGGCACAGAAAATGTAGCCAATTAAACTCCAGGCTCACATTCACCAACCAAGTATTTGCCAAGTATTTTCACTAAATACACCATCTAATGCACACATTTAGTTGTACCACTACTCCTACATGCGTGGGATATTGTGCAACTGATGCATAAAAGAGAAACAGAACAGAACTGAAAATTAATTTTCAACAAACACAAAGTGAACAATAGAGGGTTTCACTTTGCATATTACTTTCTCATTCATGTAAATGCAGGTCTAAAACAAGCTGTCAATTCGTTATTGTCTAACCTGCAAGACTCCCAGAGATCAGTGAAATCCCTAACTTATCTTCTGAGAAGCAAAAACAAACACACTTTCACTTTCTCCATGGAGGCCTCTTAAAAATGTCTTTCTAAATCCTTACATCACAGATATCCATCCCTTCCCTGGTTCCACATTGGGCATCTTCCTCTTGACTCACTTTGAGGAGATAGTAATTCATAGCCACAACTGTGTCTATTCGTTTGTATTTGCGTCAAAGAGTTATGTCTGTTGATGATTTAAGCTTACAGAATACTAAGAAGCTCAAAGATCACATTCCAGAAATTACCGATTGGTACAAATGGAAACCAGTGTTTAAAATGATGAAACTGTCAAGCACGTTCTAATTTACAAAGTTTTCCCATTATACTCTGTGACCTTAATGAGCTAAGCTAGTTTGAACACAGATCCACATTAGCAGCAAAAGAATATAGTGTGTCTTCTATGGCACAACACTTCCATTTATAAAACAAAGAACGACAAGGGAAGGCCCTTCCTAACATAGTGTCTAACAGTGTTTAATGGTGAATGATGCCACGATAACCCACAACTGAAAATGCCATCAGAGTGTCTGGAAACAGTAATTTACCTTAACAATTATAACTTTAAACTAAGAAATGATGCCAATCTGCAATTGATACCAAAAATGCAAAGCAGTTGCCCTAATATGTTTTAAATAGCCTTGGAGAAATATGGATAAACTGCCTTAGCACTGGAATAATGTACTGCAGATTATACAATATAATGCACATATTTTGATAAATCGTCATGACCACACATCATAACCCTGGATCACCTATGGATGTCCTGAACATGTAATTCCAATATGTGCTTTTAAAAAGAGGACTGATGTAACCAAGATGAAAATTCAGTGGTTGTTTGCACCTGAACAGAGTCAGGGAAACTTCAAACAGAAATGATTTGGGGATGCCGGTGTTGGACTGGAGTGTACAAAGTTAAAAATCACACAACACCAGTTTATAATCCAACAGGTTTGTTTTGAAGCACTAGCTTTCGGAGCACTGCTCCTTCATCAGGTGGAGTCTTCACAACCACCTGATGAAGGAGTGGCGCTCCGAAAGCTAGTGCTTCCAAGTAAACCTGTTGGACTATAACCTGATGTTGTGTGATTTTTAACTTCAAACAGAAAAGCTAATTAGGAGGAGAGAATGAGAGGCTGACGATCCACAACCCTGTCTCAGCAGGTGGCCTTCTCGTGCAGATATTTTTGTGATTTATCCATCCAGGACATACAAAAACAGGATTTAAAAGCAAGCATCCATTCTGTTTGTTAGTGGCTTGAAGTCCTATTGTGTGGACCAGTATCCTGTGATGATCACAGTTTTGAGAACAGTCAATAAGCACCCCTGAACAGCTAGTAAAAAAAGGAATAAGACTACCTTACTCTGAGTACTATTAGCCAACCACATATGAATGGTAATAGGATAAAGGAATTTCAGTCAATGTGCAAAGCCACAAATCTCAAAATTGACTGTTCAACTACTAACAACAACACTACCAGTAGCATCCACTGAAATTGCCACAGTGCCACACAGAGACCGATCTGTATTTTCTTTTTAACTTGCGTTTCGTTTTGGACTCATTCTTACTCTTCTTAAGTGTATGTGTGTTTTATTTATTTCTTCATATCTAGTAACTAATAAGCTCGCTCACTTGCTAACTTAATAAACCCTGGTCAAATTGCTTCCTTTTAAAATCCAAGTTTCATTGGTCTGGGAGAAAGGTAGAGAGGGAACTTTATCAAAAAATTAACCCGTTGTAACCAACTGATAGGGTGAATGTATAAAGAAAGGGATCCAGTTCATCCCTTGCCACTCAGAGCTTAACTATTTGGGGTATCCATCTGAACCAGTAACCAATTGGAAACCTTCCCTAAGACAGGCTAAAACAACATCCTTTGAGATAGCACAGTAGAATGCCAAGTGAAATCCAATATACGAGAGATAGTTCTATGATCATCTTTTATGTCTCATGCTTTAATATATATGTAAATTCAAATTTGAAAGCAAAATTTTAGCAAAATCTAAGCCAGTTATTTGCCATCAGTTTCTTCTAAGCATCAATGAACTGCAGCACAATACCCTGTGTTTTTTATTGCAGTGTTCCTCATGTATTCTCCAGCATGAAGAGCAATAGCACCGGTGGTGTGTTTGCAATCTTCTTTCTGCTTGTTCTACTTGTTATAAACTCTGTAAGATGAAAACAACATTAAGATGGCTAAGGGGAGAGTGGAAACGACAGTGATTGAATACTGTGAGTGGCTACTGTGATCCCATCACAGCAGAAAGCACTGTCAAATGGTTCACGGGAGAGCAGAATAAAGAAATTACTCTTCAGCTGTTAAACTGAATTATAAGGAAATTAGAACCCAATGTATATTATTAAAAAATTTCACTGCAATAAACTGGCTTTCCCTTGTCGGTCATTTTAGACGATTTAATTTTGACTCTCCCAGAAATGATAATTATCTGAAATTCAAACTCAGCTTTTTGTTTCTGTTAATCTACCACTCCTCTGAATTTCATTGGTTATAGATACAGCAGCTCTGAGAAAAGCAGCTGCATGGTTACACAGGACAGGGGCAATTTTACAATGAGTCTTTGCTAACCTGCATGAGAAAAATCAGCTTCGCCCAGCGCTGCAATGGATAAATGCTTTGGCTATTCCAGATTGAAACACAAAGCTCGGTTTTACACGGTAGAAGGTGGGTGTGCATTGAAGTCGGAGCCATTTGACAGCCATCAGGACATTGGTTGCTTTGAGATGGCCCTTCCACCACATCTGGGGAAGACTCGTGCTCCTAAGAGCCAATCAATCGGCTGGCATCTCTTTGGTTTCAGTGGTATGCCCTGAAACTACTGAGACTGCAGTGAATGCCAAAGTAAAGTGAGCTCTGATGGAGCTCTAACATTATGCTTGATCTTGCTAGTATCAGGCTGATAGGGTGGGGGAGGTGGGACAGACGGAGCATGGTAAGGGGCAAATGCGGGAGTGGAAGATGTTGTGTAATGGCCTCTGATGGGTTAAGGGAACTGATAAAGGCAGTAGCAATGACCCCAGCCCTCCCACTTCCTGAGCCACCAGCCAGAGCAGTCAAACCTGCTATTCTCCATGATTAGTCTGTGTCTTTCCTGCCAAATTTCAGTCGTGACAGTAAAAGGCCCTTAAGTGGCAGTTAATTAGCCAAAATATCTTCAGTTGGCCCACTGCTGGATGGGTCTCCAGAAAATTCTACTGCCACTGCTAAAATAGAGGCAGGGAGGGATGAATAGGTAGGCAGTGGGAATCGTGGTATGGCCCCCAAATTTACATTCCCACTTAATTGTGGGTGACAGCATTAAAGCTTATGCTCACCAGATTCCACTGTCAGGATTGAGTTAACAGATTCTATCTGGGGTAGTTTTATGAATGACATTTTATTTCATTCTCACTGACTTTGAGGTGAAGTGAATAAGAAACACATTTTAAGCAATATCTTCCACTTCAGGCTGGGAATACTGCAATAACAGAAGGCCATTTGGCCTTCAAAACCTGGCGTGCTTTTCAAAAAGATATTGTTAATTTGACGGTTGAACTCTCTTCATCTGACTTGGCTCCATATTCTTCAACACATTTTCAGCTCTGATCTCCAGCATCTGCAGTCCTCACTTTCTCCTCCACATTCTTCATACCCTTGGCCTGCAAAAACCTACCTATCTCAGAAATGAAAATGATTAACTATCTTCTGGAAATAAATACTACATTTTTATCAACCTCTGCATCTGTTCCCTAACATCTCTCATGAAAAGTCTGACTCTAATTTCAAGGATGTTCTCTTCTCGTCCTGGATGACTCCAGCAGTGGAAAAAGGGTTTTTCTCCACCTGCCCTATTAATTTATTTCAAAATCCTATAAACCTCAATCCAATCAAGCCTTAGTCTTCTATGTGCTAGAATGTACATGGCTAGTCTATATGAGCTCTCCTCATAATCTAGCCTTCAAGCGTTGGTACATAGCGCTGAATCTGTCTTGCTGTCCCTCCAAAATGGCTCTTTTATCTAAGGTGTGACACTCACAATGGTACATAGGGCTCCAAATGTGGCCAAGTTTGAAATCCAATAACTCCCACAGCAAGGTGAGCATCAGCGAAGGCACAAGGTAGAATAGCTTACTGAATCCCACAGTTTTAGAAACAAAGACAGACATTGCTGGAAAGGCTCAGCAGATCTGGCAGCATCTGTGAAGAGAAATCAGAGTTAAAGTTTCGGGTCTGGTGACCCTTCCTCAGAGCTCCCTCACCAGACCTGAAACATTAACCCTGACGTCTCTTCACAGTTGCCGCCAAACCCACTGAGCTTTTCCAGCGACGTCTGTTTTTGTTTCTGATTTACAGCATCCGCAGTTCTTTCGGTTCCCACAGCTTTAGAACTGGGGGTAAGGCACCAAAGGGCTGTGGGAGCGCGGAGTGGATTCGGCAGCGTGCGAGACACAGAAGGTAACTGGAGGAGTGAAAGTTTCTGAGAAAAGTATCCAAGATGCACGATGAGAATTTTCATTACTGCAAGGTTTCGAAGGCTTTCAATGCTCATGTCATCCTTAACTAATGTCATTTGTGTCCTTGGTGTGACTGTAAGAATAGCAGGGCTGGAAATAGATTTCTGAACTTCATTTTTAACATCACATGATAAGTAACGACAGCTGTTTGCTTTAATGGAACACTTTCTGCTTAATGTCAAGACACACAAGAGATAGCCTCAGCATAAAATATTTGCCTTCCTCTGGATCAGAAACTCAGTAATTGGGTTACAAATACATTAATCTGGATACATCACTCAGCATGCCTTGTGTTCTCTTTAGGTGTTTTTGTTTTCGCCTTCCTGTTCTGAAGGCTATCACATATTCTAGGACATGGCAACCTTTCAGTTCCCTGCCCAAATAGGTCACTCTCCCATGACACTCCAGACTTTCCATTTCATCAATCAATATTTGTTCTGGGATCCATCAGAGCAGAGGCCCATCCTGTTAACAATCGTTGTATATGCGCAAAACGATTCTTTTCTGCAGGGGTCATTAGAACTCACCACCCATCTGCTCTGTTCTGCTCTAGGACAGGGCCAAAGTCAACCCTCGTGTATGAGCTTCTGATCCATTTTCTAGGGAAGAGTAGATTTTTCTGCTTCATACTTGTTACCTTCTCCTGCTAATGCTCTAATCTTTAACCTTTAAACTCAGAGGTGAAATGCCACCATTAGATGAAGGGTGAGCAACTGAAGACCTTTCAAAATGTGAATTCCTGCCTTGATATTTTTCCCTGTCTGGTCCAAAGAATGTTGAGACTAGCTGTGATGTCTTTATCACCACCTCAGCTGACATCTTCTGACTCAGCTTAGAATAGGCCAGGTTTAGAGGGTTTGAGCTATAGAGAGAGGCTGAACAGGCCGGGGCTATTTTCCCTGGAACGTCAGAGGCTGAGGGGTGACCTTATAGAGGTTTATAAAATCATGAGGGAAATAGATAGGGTAAATAGACAAGGTTATTTTCCTTGGGGGTGGGGTGGGGGTGAGTGGAATCCAGAATGAGATGGCATAGTTTTAGGGTGAGAGGGGAAAGATTTAAAAGGGACTAAGGGGCAACTTTTTCACACAATAAGTGGTGCGTGTATGGAATGAGCTGCCACAGGAAGTAGTGGAGGCTGGCACAATTACAACATTTAAAAAGCAACTGGATGGGTAGACGAATAGGAAGGATTTAGAGGGATATGGACCAAGTGCTGGCAAATGGGACTAGATTAGGTTCGGATATCTAGACAGTATGGATGAGTTGGACTGCAGGGTCTGTTTCAATGCTGTACATCTCTATGACTCTAACAGGCATTATATTATGAGGTCTCCTAGGTATAGGTGATGTGTTTGGAAAGTGTATTTGTACCCCAGGCTCATTGTGCAGAAGAAATAGGGGGAATGTACATGGTGTGGCTCTGTCAAATCTGGTGATGAATGGCTAAGTGTGTTCAGTGCCATTTGTTTAAGTACTACCACCAACCAGTCTTCCATCCCCAACCTTGGCAGGCCATTGTCAGGTAAGTGATCTGGGAGGAAGAGAGTAAAGCTTTTACTGAAGCTGTGAGCATTAATGATAGAGGTGAAGGGACTGGAAAGGATGGCAGCTGCATAAGTATTGTGGATGATGGGAGTGTTAACAAAACACAGTTGGTGAAGCATTGCTGTGACTGACTTGTGAGTTTATCCAGACTGGATGCAAGTGAAATTATGGAGATGACCAAGCTTTAAATTCATATCTTTCTCTAACTTCTCCCTTATGACCCCACGGGCTTACTTTAAGCTCAATCTGTCCATAAGGTCAATTTCCTGCTCTTTATTCCCATGAGGTTCCTGACCATTCAACTTCCCTTTCTGACTCCGATGTTTGTGAATATTGTTAGTGGTTCTGTCTCTTCAAGTACCACCTCACTTTCCTTCAAATCTGTCATCCATCTTGGCAAACTAGCACTCCACCTCCAATCTCATTTCCCTCTGCAATGTCCCTTAGCATGTTGTTACCTCCCAAATCATGTATCAAATTTAGCTACCACTCAATCAGGTTTCTGTGCCAACTACATCACTCAAATGGTTGTCATCAAAGTTTCTAGTTACACCCTATGGTGGTGCTCAATCCATCCTCATTCACCATGACCTGTTTGCAGCCTTTGACGTGACTTGTTGACCACACCAGTTTTCTTCAACCCATTCCCCCTTTTGTCAGGTGAGTAAGTTTATACTTTCCCGGGTTCACTCTGACCCATCCAAAGGTAGCTAGGGAATTACCTGAAAGGTCTTCTGTTCCCACACCTGCACCTATCTAGACTCATTCAAGTATTTATCCAAGCCCCCACTTCTGTATCTCATCTCTATGCTAACCCTCACAAAAACATTTGGAAGCATGATTTTAGGTTAATCACTTAAGTTGAAGGCATCCAGCACTAGTTCTCTAGGATCTTTCCCAATCTCTCCACTGCTTCTGTCCTGCTCATTTTCTCATCTGACACTTGAGTGCTGGATCGTCTTCAATTTCCTCCAATGTGACATTGCCCCTGCAACAATTCATCTTCCTTTGACTGCTGTTCCGCCACCGACCCTTACTATTACCTCACACAAAACCAAATCACTTACAATCCATGCATCCAATTTGACTCTAAACTGTTTTTCCATATCAGTATCATCTCCAACACAAAAACGACCAAACACCCAATTACAAACCTCCTTTACATATCCCTAACTCTTCCTCAATTTCTTCTGTGTTGGCTCGCTCATTTTTACTTCAGGTTTCTCCAGAATCAACTGATGGAATTTTCACCTCTGCACCATTTCAATTCTTTATCACTCCCCAAAAACTAAATCTCACCCAAAACTCTCCCGTCCAGATTCTATCTTGCTCATTTATTGGCCTGGACTCCATTGATCTACATCATCTCCCAATCCACCACTGCCTCATATTCAAAATTCTAATCTTTCTGTTCAAATTCCTCTTTGGCCTCATCTCTCCAAGTCTCTGTAACTTATATCTGTGCCTCTTAATCTCTGGCACCATATACACCTTCCACTCTCTTTAGTCTTAATATTGGTAAATTATGCCTTTAACCATTGTGATCATTTGTTGTGCTCCTTTGAAACAGTGACCACAGACATTTTATATCTCAGACAAACAATATCTCAGTGCATTGAACCGTAGACTCATAGAGTCATAGAGATGTACAACAGGGAAACAGACCCTTCAGTCCAACTCATCCATTCCGACCAGATATCCTAACTTAATCTAGTCCCATTTGCCAGCACTTGGCTCATATCCCTCTAAACCTTTCCTATTCGTATACCCATCCAGATGCCTTCTAAATGTTGTAATTGTACCAGCCTCCACCACTTCCTCTGGCAGCTCATTCCACACATGCACCACCCATTGTGTGAGAAAGTTGCCCCTTTTAAAGTTTCCCCTCTCACCCTAAACCTATGCCCTCTAGTTCTGCACTCCTCGACCTCAGTGAATAGGCCTTGTCTATTTACCCTATCCATGCCCCTCATGATTTTATAACCCTCTATACAGTTATCCCTCAGCCTCCGATGCTCCAGGGAAAACAGCCCCTTCCTGTAGCTCAAACCCTCCAACCGTGGCAACATCCTCGTCAATCTTTTCTGAACCCTTTCAAGTTTCACAACATCCTTCCAACAGGAGGGAGACCAGAATTGAACACAATATTCCAAAAGTGGCCTAACCAATATCCTGTACATCTCCAACTTGATCTGTCAGGTAGAATCTTAAAATTGCAGCACCTAATGAGTTATGCATTTAGTTCCTGGTTCCCATGTGTGTTTGACTGTCCCAGTGCTCTTTGTAATGGTACCCCAGTGGCTACAGCACAGCTAGTGAAAAGGAGACTGCTGACTTTCAGGAGACTACCTTTGGAAAGGAACTTTGAGCAACTCTTTGAGTCGAGAAGGACTCACTTCATTCTCCACAATCAAGGCATGGGCAGCAGCAGTCTGAGCTGCTAAAGACAAGGCCATATTTGGAAATGGTGGGAGCACAAATGTTCTTCTCCTGAGAAATTACAACAGGTTTATGCTTCATGGCATAAACCTGTTGGAAGAATGCAGGTTAGAAGAATGCAGTAAGCCAGGCGGCATCAAGAAGTGGAGAAGTCAATGTTTCGGGTGTAATCTTTCTTCAGGACTGGGGGTGGGTATGGGGGAGATGCAGATAAAGGGGGAGGCAGGGGCAGGGTGGTGAGGTGGGGATAGGTGAACACAGATAGAGGCTACGCTTCATAGAGCCTCTTCCACTGCCTCGGTTCTACTCCCCACTAATCCTAGTCATCTCTTGGAGGGCACATTGCTGAATTGTTGTGACAGACATCATTGAACATTGAACATTGGTAGCCAAAGCAATGATGACAGTGATCTGAGCTTCGACTGCAACACGCAGATGTTGGATGGAAGCAGAGACATTGGTCAACAAATGCTGCATCGTAGTTAGTTCCATGAAAATGTGTTGATGGAGTTGGCTACAGGTTTTATTCTGTAAGTGATGGGCTCCAACATCTGCAAATAATTCTGCAGATGAGAGCTTGCATCAGTCTGAATTTTCTATATTTTATCCCCTTTTCTATATTGAAGGCATTTTAAAGGCACAGTTGAAAAGATGATCTGAAATGGACAAGCTTGTATAAGTAAGCTATATTCCAAACTCAAACTGGAAAGTTCCTAAGGAGAAAACTAAGGAGGTATCTTACTCAGTAAAACATCTACTACATTTAACGTCATTCAACCATGTGCATGTGCATAATCTCCTGTAAGAACAAACATTGGAATTCATAGTTCCACTTCAAAGAGTCTCTAACTATTTGAAGCTGCCAATCAAATGCTGATTGGCAGGCACCACACTGTAATAATGCAAGGTTGTGAAATCAATCATACCATACTATTCCAGAAATGGTAACTCTCAGGCTTATGTCAATAGACATAAACAAAATCAATCAGGCATTCCTTCAAACATTTAAAAGACAGGATGCTTAGAAAGTCAGGCAGTTCATCTTGTTATACTTTTAACAACTCCTCCTTGAAACATTTGACAGTTCCTTTTGACAGTTCCAATGAACTTAACAGATTCAGTAAGTTTTTCACTTCCTCTACATCTTTATGCCAACTTTCAACAATCACAAAATTCACCTTATTTCTTTCAAAGGACACTTGACATTTACCAAAGAGCTCCTGGCCATATGAGAAAGGGTGCATTACCTCTTCAAAAGGAGATGCTGGTTATCTAAATGAACCCACAATCTTCAGATGTGCTCTCACCAGGTCTATTCTGTAAATGCTGTCTGTCAAAATTACATGAGCAGAAATAGTTGTTAGCTTATATGTGTAGCTGCTTCCATGAAACATGTGGTCTCAACCCCTGAAATATAGTGTCAGCCTTTGAAGACAGGGTTTCTGATTATCGGTGACATCGACCATTTTTGTAATGACTGAGAGCTCGCTGTCATTGTGAAAATCCTACCTAAGTAGGTGGTAGTATCAATTCTGCATGCTTTCACATGAAATTGCACCCCCCTGAAAGGTCCAGGTGCTACTGTCCCAACACTTCTCAACTGAAAAAGTTATCCAGACAACCATCATGCGGGATCACACTGTTGGCAAAATAATTGGTACGTTTGCAAGTTAAAATATTAAGAAAAGGCTGGATAGAGAAACTCATCTATCAGAAGTATTCCTTCCACAATCCATCTACAATCTACTGTATCATTTCATCCAAGAGGCAAAATTACTTATAATTACTTCCTGATCTGCAAAATTCCAAAATGAATGGGGATTCCCACATCTCCTAACTAGTTGGTTACTCATATATTAATTGTATGCTGGTGGTAAGCAGTAACTGAAGATTCCCTTATGCCCCTATAGAAAAGGGTAAACTAAAATGGTGTTGTTAGTCTAGGAGATACATACTTATAATGCTTTTAATTATATTTAATCCTCATATTTATAATGAGTACTGCTGGAAATAAATGCTAATATTTGTGTCGAATGATTGGTTCCAGTTCTAGCCTTCATTATTGGGCTTTCTGGAATAAAACATAACTATATCACTCTCCATAGTTAATATTTCCACCTCCAACATGTAGCTCATGTACCAGGAATTACTTGATCATCACAATGCACACCCTTCCCTATTATCTTCTAAACAAGATACTGTGAAATCCGAAATAAAAGCAGAAGAAAAGCTCTAAATACTTCAGAGATCAGGTAGCATCTGTTTGATTAAAGGTAGTGGATATGAAACATTAACTATTTTCTCTCTCCACGGATGCAATCTGAGCAGCTGTCCAATATCTGCAGTTTTAATCTCAAACAGGTATTTGTATTGCACACAAATCAGTCAAAACAACTAATTCATAGTCAGCTAAATTAGAGCCCATTAGTTAAAGAAAAGTAAATCATCAATTCACAGAAAGCACTTTGATTGATTGGATTAGATTCCTTACAGTGTGGAAACAGGCCACTTGGCCCAACACTGACCCTCCGAAGAGTCACCCACCCAGACCCCTACCCTATATTTACCCCTATCTAATGCATTTAACACTATGGTCAATTTATCATGGCCAATTCACCTGACCTGCATGTCTTTGGTTTGTGGGAGGAACCCGGAGCACCCAGAGGAAACCCACAGAGACACAGGGAAAACATGCATACTGCACACAGGCAGTCACCCAAGACAGGAATCGTGCTGTGAGGGAACAATGCTAACCACTGAGCCACCATACCACTCTCTGTCAGTGCTGGAAGCAGCAGCTGTGAGAAAGCAAAGGACCTCATTCTAATATTTTGAGGACAGAAATTTGTTAGAATTTGGGTGGGGGTGACCAACAGAGTGGAATTAAAGTATTATGTGCTCATTCTTTGGACTTGAGAAGTTATCTTTACAATGCATTTGATTGTCCACTTGTAACACAGCACATCAGAAATGTTATATAATGTATCTCTGAGTGTAGATGTGAGTCTGCCAGTTCTGAAATGTTGCTGGAACTGGGTTTTGAAGATGGTGTGGGGATGCTGGTGTTGGACTGGGGTGGACAAAGTCAGAAGTCAGACAATACCAGGATATAGTTCAACAGGTTTATTTAAAATCACAAGCTTTTGGAGCACTGCTCCTTCATCAGGTGAAGTGGAGGATGGCAAACAGGCACAGCATATGTAGGCAGAGAGACAATGGCAAGATAATTTCAGGTAATTAAGCGTGTTAGATTCTCTACAGTGTGGAAACAGGCCCTTCAGCCCAACAAATCCACATCGCCCCTCCGAAGAGAAACCCACCCAAACCCATTCCCCTACCCTATATTTACCCCTGACTAACGCACCTAACACTGTGGGCAATTTAGCATGGCCAATTCACCTGACCTGCACATCTTTGGATTGTGGGAGGAAACCAGAGCACGCGGATGAGACCCCGCAGACACAAGGAGAATGTGCAAATGCCACACAGACAGGCGGGAATCAAACCCAGGACCCTGGTGCTGTGAGGCAGCAGTGCTAACCGCTGAGCCACCATGTTAACAGGTAAGTACAAATAGTGCGAGTAGAGTGTTGACAGGCTGAATAACAAGTCTTTGCAGGTAACCAAGGGTGTCAACAGATTAGTACAAACTGTGTGAATAAAGTGTTGACAGCTGGATTTTGAAGACCATGAGAAAAGGAAAGAACTTTCAGATGGAGAGGTGACTACACAACAACCTCGGTTATTCGAACATCAATTATTCAAATTTCAGATGATCTGAACAAGGTCTCAAGTTCCCGTAAAAATGTTATCAGTTATACAAACAATCAGTTATCTAAATAAAATACTCCCCGCCCATTTCATTTGGATAATCGAGGTTGTTCTGTATTGGCAGTGTAGTTTTTGAAAAAGATTGGCAAGTAATCCAGGATTTCAAGATGCATTACATCAGGAAATAGTACTATGTCTGGGAAGGGCTTTCTGTGATGAAGGGCTTATGCCTGAAACGTTGACTCTCCTGCTCCTTGGATGCTACCTGACCTGCTGTGCTTTTCCAGCACCACACTCTTCGACTCTGACCTCCAGCACCTCCAGTCCTCACTTTCTCTTGTGTTCTGGCAAACTTGGCTCATGGTCAATATCTGTTGGAGGATGGGAGTCCTGAGGGACATAAAGAGTTGGACAGTTCTTGGTTCTGTACAGAAAATAGAGCTGGAGATGGATCGCAGAGCCAACTAGCCAATGAAAGGTCCTATTTCTTATATAATCTTAAGTAGAATTGAGGTCAAAGTTTGGTTATGACCATATTGAAAGATGGAGTGAGCACAAAGAGTGAATAGCTTCCTCCTGTTCCTATGTCTTAGATTTTTATGGTTCGGCAAGTCTTGCTTTCAACTCAAAAAAGCTGTGAAAAGGAAGAAGAGTGTATTGGATCAAGCCACATTTGGGAATGCTTTGTGCAACGACTGTGTATAAAACATGAAAACATTCCACTGTCAGCCCTGACACCTCTATCAATCTTTATGAAGACTTGTTTGGAGATATTACATTTTTAAGAGTAAGATAAAATTCTCAAAACAACTGTCTGCCAACGTGTGTTTCCTCATGTGACAAATATCGCGTGACTTGTCAGTCTACAAAGTCTGTATTCATGCTCCATATTGTGACAACAAATGTTGGTAATGGGATTTAGCCTTGATAAGAAATCACTTTGATCCTTTAGCTCTGCTGCCTTTAGTACAGCAACAAGCATTCACTCTGCAAATAAATGTAGCTATAAGAAACTGACATCTTTCAATCTCATAATGCAAAGTTGTATCTGTATTCTGTAAGACTGCACCACTCACTTAACCAGGCACAATACAAACAGAGAGCAATAATTACTTGTTTACTGTAGTAATTGCTCTTGTGTGAAATCATGTTTGCTTTCAACATCAAACAACAACAGTGATGAGTTTTTTTTAGATAATATAAATGCTAGATGTGTGTATGCCATCTGTGTTTACAAGCAGACACGTTAATAATGCTGCTAATCCGATAGAATTTGCCGTTGGCAAGCATGGTTTTATTATCCTGTCACCACTCTGTCTCTTGAAAAGATTTGATTTTCAGGATGCCTGACAGATAACATGTGTGTTGGCATGACCCAGAGCCTGTTGTTAGGGTTCAATGGCATGACAGAAGCTGTCACCGTGGCAAATACTACTTTCTTGCTTCTGAATCTAAAGACGAGATACTCCCCTCTGAATTACGCATCCTCTTTGGTTATTAATTTACTTTGTAATCATTTAACTAAAGCATCGCTTCTTGTATTGCTCTGCAGACTAGCTATTTCAAATCCTTCCAAAACTGATAAACACAAGCAATTCTAGAGAAATACCTTGCCCACAATAACAAAAATGATTAACTTATTTTATATATTCTTGCACTAAATGTGGATGTAGTTGGCTGAGTCAGTAAATATTCCTGATGAAGGGCTTTTGCCCGAAACATCGATTTCGCTGCTCCTTGGATGTTGCCTGAACTGCTGTGCTCTTCCAGTACCACTAATCCAGAATCTGGTTTCCAGCATCTGCAGTCATTGTTTTTACCTCAGTAATTATTGCCCATTCCTAAATTTCCATTATAATGTGTGGTGAGCTGCCTTCCTGAACTGCTGAATTCCATCTGTGATGTGGAGGTGCCGGTGTTGGACTGGGGTGGACAAGTTAAAAATCACACAACACCAGGGGTTATAGTCCAATAGGTTTATTTGGAAGGGCTAGCTTTCGGAGCGCTGGTCTTTCTTCAAGTAGCTGTGGAGCAGGGTCACACGACACAGAATTTATAGCAAAAGTTCTCAGTGTCATGCAACTGAAATGATATATTGAACAAAACTAGATTGCTGTTAAGTCTGTCATCATTTAGAATGTGTTGCAGATTTCGGTTCATTAATATGTAAATCCCAGAACTTCTTTCTAGTCACATTCTCGACATAACTTAAGGCTTTATAAGAAAAGGTAACATCTCAACTCAGATTAAAGGTGTCTATCTGATGTAGGTACACTGACAGTGCTGTTAGAAAGAGAGATCCAGTATTTTAACCCAGCCTCAGTGAAGGAACGTAGATATATTTCCAAGTTGAAATTAAAGCTCTTGAAGTTTAAAGCATTTAGTGAGATATCCATTTTTAATATCAATGGATCAGTAAACACAAAAAAAAAACTGTTATGGAGGGTGGATATGCGTTGCTACCGTGGAAATAAGTCATGAGGAAGAGCATTATCTGTTATCTATACATAGAACGGATCTCAGCTGGGGAGAAACAGGACAATTTGTGTGTTACATACAAGAATGAGCAAAGGGGGCCAAAATTAATGTCTCATTTGTAAGTAGGTTCCCATGTCACTGCAACGTACCCTTAACACGACACTGAAGCCTAGATTATGTGCTGAGCTTCAAGTGTGTGACTTCAACTGATAAATTGATCAACTGAACCATGATGTCACATCAGCAAGGTTCAGCCAGGGAAGTGGTAGAATACTGAATGATTCAACTGCAACCACTGAAAAGGCCATGCCGACAGTTCGACCAGTAGATGCTAATGTTATGTTAGCAGCTCTTTCGTGATTCTCTGTAACTGCAAAGCTAAAAAAAGTAAGTATTTTTATTATGACCTTCAATCTCATTTAGTCAGCTTCAGGATAATCCACATTCCACAAACTGCTATGAAAACTTTGCTCCGACTTTGACAGCCATGACAAATTCCACCACGGCAGCTGAGATAATCCACAACATTTCAGAACAATGAACAATATTCAAAAGCAAACAAGCCACAACGTTATAAAAAAATCAACTCGGCCTATCTCTCAGTGGAAACTAATCCTTTGAAAGATTCCAGGATCCAGGATAGCACCTTCACAAAATGTTGGTCAGTTCTTTGAGTTTTGCTGAAATTTATCAATTAGTTTTTGAGATATGTTATCAACATACAAATGGCCTAGCAAACTGGGATAAAAACACTACCTCTTCTAATCTTTAGTGGTTGAGGTAACAACATTGAAAATCAATCTAGCAGCTATGTAAGCTTTCAAATACATCTATTCTTTCCACTGTGGCTACAGTATGCACCACCTACAGTTTTCAGGGACACAACTCACTACCTTGTTTAGCAGCACCTCTCAAACTTAATAACTACGCAACCAAGACAGGCAAGATTATCAAAACCGTGGAAATACCACCTTCCTCATTAATTCTGTTCCAAATCACAGAGTATTCTAAGTTGAGCATATATTCAAAGTTTGTGCGAAGATTTGTAGCTCGGGTGCTCGTTGTTGTGGTTCTGTTCGCCGAGCTGGAAGTTTTTGTTGCAAACGTTTCGTCCCCTGGCTAGGCGACATCATCAGTGCTTGGGAGACTCCTGCGAAGCGCTTCTTTGATGTATCCTCCGGTGTTTATAGTGGTCTGTCCCTGCCGCTTCCGGTTGTCAGTTTCAGCTGTCCGCTGTAGTGGTTCCATCAACAAACACATCGACCTGGACCCAATATACCAACCACTATAGCGGACAGTTGAAACTGACAACCGGAAGCGGCAGGGACAGACCACTATAAACACCGGAGGAAACATCAAAGAAGCGCTTCGCAGGAACTGAGTAAGTTTTCTACCTAGTGGTCATGAAACTGAACACAGGCCTGAGTTTGTGTCTTTGTGAAAGGGAGAGAGAAATCTAGAATGACTATTGTAAGTAACAGGTTAAGTTTGAGAAGTTTAATCATGGGCCTATTTTACTTTGTCCAGCCAAATGATTAAAGGTTCCCAACTACTTACCAATATCTCAAATGACATTCAGTCAGGAGAGAGAGGGGCAAGATGAATTATGTTTTAAATGCACAATATACCAAAACGAAACCAGATGTTCAGAAATATTCCTTTCCTTAAGGAGGCCAATTTACTGACCATTAATTCGACACAGAGGGTGGAAATTTATAGCGTACTTCAAATGATAAATTCCAACCATATTGCTGTCTACCTTCTTGTCTTTCTTAAATTAGGCCCAAGCCTCACGAAATGTCCACCGAATTTTTTCTCTGCTGTAGTCAGGATATATAAGCCTGGATATTTGATTGCACGGTGTCTGTTCTTTAAGGAGGGGAGGCTCCATAGAGACACACGTATACAAAGTTTGCACTCGAAGTGTGTTGCCTAGTTTATTGGTTAGCCTGCCTGATATGGGGCATCAGATCCACTCCAAATGAATCAGAGTCCTGTTTCAGGCATCTTGGCCAAAGTTTTGATTGTGCACTGTTTACCAGGGGTGCACAACGGGTTGCTAACAAACTTTTATCCAGAAATTAGTGTTTAAACAGGAGAAATAAGAGTATTTCTCTTGCCTCCACATCTAAACAGTGGGTTGCTACCAGCCCTCCACGCAGACAGAATTGTTGCCCATGGCTTCATTTCCCATCACGCTGCCCAGGCATGCCAGCTGTCCTTGGTGCAACCAGTTGTTCTCATTTCCATCATCTTCCCTACGCACCACCTACCCCTTGCTACTGTTTCAGCGTTCTTCCAATAAGATTTTTTTTGCACTTCTTTCATTCTTTTAGCACATGCAGCAGCTTACTCCGGAGATGCTCTGTTCTGTAAGGATAAGCATAAGTTATATGAGGTTTAATAAGATCAGAAGGAAATGGAAGCATCACAATCAGGCTCATTTATCGAGGAATGGAACCAAAAAGAAGAGAAGAGAGATTAAACTTGACTAGAGATAAAAACACAAAGTGTTGAAGAAATTCAGCATCAAAAAGTGTGATGCCGGAAAAGCACAGTTGGTCAGGTAGCAGCCAAGGAGCAGGAGAGTTGACATTTCCAGCATAAGCTCTTCATTATCTTCCTGATGAAGAGCTTCTGCTTGAAATGTCGACTCTCCTGCTCCTCAGATGTTGCCTGAGCTGCTAGGCTTTTCCAATACCACTCTTTTTGACTCTGACTCTCCAGCATCTGCAGTCCTCACTTTCTCCTAAGAAACTCAGCATGCTTGGTAGTATCTGTGGGGAGAGAAGCAGGGTTAACATTAGTGCTTTGCGTCTGATATGAGTCTTCCTCAGAACTTAGTCCTGAGGAAATCATGTCGAACTTGAAATGTTAACTTTGTTTCTCTCTCCAAAAAGATTACAAGACCTGTTGAGTTTCTCCAGCACTTTCTGATTTCATTTCAGATCTCTAGCATCTGCAATGTTTTGTTTTTCTTAAATTTGTATAGAACCTTGCTTTCTGTACAGCTCAAAGGATATTTTGCACAGTTCAGGCCTCCATAGTTTAGCAAGGGTGTGGAGACTTGGAAAATTTACTATCATCAGATGAGAACTAAGGTTACACATTTCAAAAAGTTTGAATACTCTGGAGCATTTTTCTCCATGAATAGAAGGACTGAAGGATGACTTAATGAAAGTTTTACAGATTGCAAAAATGTTTCACGTAAGAAACATGAAAAAAATCTTACCATTTACCAGACAAGACAAGGGGAGTTAAATGAGTCACTAACAAGCCCATTGAACAAGTTGGGGGAAATGTCTTTACCAAAAACTGGAATTTGCTGTTATAAAGAGTAGTTAAGGTAAATAGCATAGATGTAGTTCAGGAGTAGTCAGTTAAGTACATGAGGCCAAGAGGAAAAGAAGGATATGGGACAGCATGATGGCGCAGTGGTTAGCACTACTGCCTCACAGCGCAACGGACCCAGGTTTGATTCCAGCCTCGGGTGACTGTCTGTGTGGAGTTTGCACATTTTCCCTGTGTCTGTGTGGGATTCGTCAGGATGCTCTGGTTTCCTACAACAATGTGCAGACTAAGTGAGTTAGCCAAGCTAAATTACCCATAGTGTTCAGGGATGTGTAGGTTAGGTGCATTAGTCAGGGGCAAATATAGGATAATAGGGTAGGGGAATAGATCTGGGTGAGTTACTCTTTGGAGGGTTGGTGTGGACTTGTTGGCCCCACACTGTAGGGATTCCAAGATCGTAAAACATGTTGATGGGGTTCAATGAAGAATGGTGGAAGAATGCTCAAGTGGATCCTAAACACCACATGCATCTGTAGAATGTAATGCCAAGTATTGCTTAGTGTCCTTATTTTTACAAAGATAAAAGTAAGCTCCTTTAATAACATGAAGTTTGTGCAAAAAAGTGACATTTCTACTTTCCAGCGATGCTATGCAGACAAACATCAATTCCCCATGAGTGGCATGACTCAAGAAAAGCAGCACAGTGTCTCAGTGGTTAGCACTGCTGCCTCACAGTGTCAGAGACCTGGGTTTGATTCCCACCTCGGGTGACTCTCTGTGTGACATTTGCACATTCTCCCTGTATCTGTGTGGGTTTCTTTTGGTTTCCTCCCATAATCCAAAAATATGTAAGTTAGGTAGATTGGCCATGCTAAATTACCATAATATTCAGGAATGTGTAGGTTAGGTGCATTAGCCATTGGAAGTGATAGGGAAGGGTCTGATTGGGAAGCTCTTTGGAGGGTTGGTGTGGACTTGTTGGGCTGAATGGCCTGTTTCCAAACCATGGGAATTCTATAATCAAATTTTCTCCCGTCTGCTATTGTTCAAAAATGCAGTCATCCAATGATCTTAAATTCAAATTCCAACATAGCAGTACTAAAAGTTAATTGAATAAAATTGCAAACTGCTAGCTAGCACCAAAAACTGATCTTGAAAGCTGCCAGAATATCAAGATAAGATATCAACTTTCAAAAAGGGACCTGCTACCTATACCCAGCCGAGCCAACATGTGCCTTCAGCTCCAACACTATGTGATTAACTCGGAATGCCGTCAAAGCAAATGCCATTGTGCCAAGGAGGTATTTTCTTTTAACAAAACACTCAGTTTTCTTTTGACGGTCCCACTTGTTTCATAAGATCATAAGAATACGACTGCAAGAAATAGAGGCCAGAGTGGGTCATTTATAGAACATAAAACATAGAATATGGAACAGTACAGCACAGTACAGGCCTTTCGGCCCTCGATGTTCATAGAATCCCTACAGTGTGGAAACAGGCCATTGGTTCAACAACTCCACACTGACCCTCCAAAGAGTAAGCCACCCAGACCCATTCCCCTATCTTATTACCCTACATTTGTCCTGACTAATCACCTACTCTGGACAATTTAGCATGGCCAATTCATGTTCTTTAGAGTGTGGGAGGGAACTGGAACACCCAGAGGAAATCCACGCAGACACGGGGAGAATGTGCAAATTCCACACAGAAAGTCACCCGAGGATGGTTGTGTCCACCTTTTACCCTACACTAAGATCAAACCAACCTACGTACCCTCCACTTGACCCATTCAGTTTGCTCCATCATTCACTATGATCATGGCTGATGCGATTGTGACCTTGATACCATCTTCCTGCTTGAACTCCCCATTAAAACTGATTCACTTTTCAATCAAAAATCTGTCTAACTCAGCCTTGAATACATTCAATCGCCTAGGTTCCACTGCTCTCTGTGGAAGACCCTCTGAGAGAAGAAATCCTTCTTCATCTCCATCTTGAATGAGTGACCCCTTTATTTTCAAACCATGCCTCTAGATCAAGATTCTCCCAAGGGGAAAGCATCCTCTCAAAATTTACTCTCTCAACCACCTCAGTTTCTTATGTTTCTCACCTCTCATTCTTCTAAACTTCATTTTCTCACGTACATTTTTGTTGTTCCCATGGTTCAAAATCAAAGCGCCTGCCTACATTTTGAATACTGCAAACAACAGGATGCTTTGCAGACAGAGTATCTCGCCACCTTTGTGAAGAACTCCTGAGGCATGCTACTTCACGCGGTCTGCAGCAAAGATTCCTCTGGCTTTTTTCTAACCATCTATTTGAGTTACATTCCAAGTCAGTCAGTTCCAATAGCAGCTGTCAGCCTATTCCAGCTATTAAAAACGAAACTACATCAAACTGCCTCTACTGACTAGAAGGCTGTGTCAGCTAGTTGGAGTACATCAAAACTTCAACATGCATTGTGCATAGACGCGTGAGAATCAGTATGAAGCCTGAATATCTGCTCACACCATCCCCCTACACTCAGCAGAAAGGGAAACTTTTCTATCAATCTGATGAAAATTCTTAACAGAACTGAATTTTTTGCCATACTGTGAGTTTTCTGGAATTGTAGCATTCAGTTTTATTCAAATCTTCAGCATGAATCTTGGATTGTTTTGTCTCTCAGGAGCATCAGTGCAGTTGTGAAGTCAAATCCTAGAAGACCAACTGGATCCAAGCCCTAAAAGAAGCAAAAGGTTTCCCCCATTCAACCACTAACAGAGGCTGAAATCAACCATCTCATTCCCATTCAGAGAAGGATACGTTTGCCTCAGGTACCAGACCTAGAAGATGGGAAAACAATCATAATCACAAACAAATTAAAACTCCATAGGATTTGTCTTCAACTTTTCACCTTAACATCAGCGAAGACACTACTACTGAAATGTTAAATTGC
This sequence comes from Chiloscyllium plagiosum, assembly GCF_037043375.1. Lineage (NCBI taxonomy): Eukaryota > Metazoa > Chordata > Chondrichthyes > Orectolobiformes > Hemiscylliidae > Chiloscyllium > Chiloscyllium plagiosum. Next base: position 80,493,506 of record NW_028270154.1, read on the forward strand.
TGCTGCATTAGATCAATTAATTATACTTTTCAATGCATCCATTTCAATTATACTTGAGAAAAAATGAGGCTTGACATGTAACTTTTTTAAAAACTTGCTTTTAAGGCTCATAACCTAAAAAATAGGAAAGAATGAAACTTTGCATCAATGTGAACAACACTTATGGTTCTAACAGTGGCTCAGTGGTTAGCACTGCTACCTCACAGCACCAGAGTCCTGGGTTTGATTCCTGCCTGTCTGTGTGGAGTTTGCACATTCTCCCCATGTCTGCGTGGGTTTCCTCCCACAATCCAGAGATGTGCAGGTTAAGTGAATTGGCTGTGCTAAATTGCCCACAGTGTTAGTCAGGGGTAAATATAGGGTAGGGGAGTGGGTTTCTCTTTGGAGGGGCGGTGTGGACTTGTTGAGCTGAAGGGACTGTTTCCACACTATAGAGAATCTAATCTAACTCTGGTTCGTCAAACTGCCTCAAATGTTTCATCTACCAACTCCCAATAAAATAATGCTTTACGGCGGATTTCAACATGAAATTTTTGCTGCTATTTTTCAGGTGGTGCAGTGATAACTTCACTGGAATGCTAACCTCTAACCTTAGGTTCATGTTCTGAGGTCATGGAGTTACGTCCCACAAGGACAGATGATAAAATTTGAATTCAATAAAATCTGGAACTCAGAAACAAAAATGATGGCCTAATAACTACAATATAACCATTGTTGTAAAAACTCATCTGGTTGTTAGGAAGTCTACCATCTTCTCCTACTTTGGCCTAGTCCATATAACTGTGGTTGATTACTTGCTCTCTAAAATGGCCTCAAGAGCCAATCAGTTCACGGGATAATTAGGGATGGAAAGGCTGTAAATGGAATTGCAAGGTCCTACGATAATTGCAAAACTACTTGCTATGGGATTTTCTTTTTCATTTTTGTCTCCACTTTTTGTGAAGATGCTGACTCAACCTCATGTGGATGCTAATGGATATCCATAAATATTTGTTATATGTGCCAAATTCTTACACTTCGTAGTGTGAGACCAGTCACTGACTATTTGACTGCAGAATATGTCACAGGTGCTCCTATTCCTGCTCTCTACATGGAGTTGACATGCACACTTATGCATTCTCGTATACATTCAAATGTGGTTTCAGACAACAAAGAAAAGAAGTAAAGACATTTCTTTTAACCTCCATCCAATAGCTATTGGAAACGATTATAACAGTCGAGTGGTATAGCTTGCCTAGCACGGATAATAGGGCAGCACAGTGACTCAGTGGTTAGCACTGCTGCCTCTCAGCACCAGGGACCTGAGTTTGATTCCAGCCTTGGGCGTCTGTGTCAGTTTCCTCCGGGTGATCTGGTTTCCTCCCACAGTCCAAGGATGCGCAGGTTAGGTGAATTGGCCATGCTAAATTGTCCATAGTGTTCAGGAATGTGTAGGTTCGGTGCATTAGTCAGGGGTAAATGTGGGGTGGGGGAGTGGGTCTGGGTGGGTTTCTGTCTGGAGGGTCAGTGTGGATTTGTTGGGCCAAAAGGCCTGTTTCCACGCTGTAGGGATTCTATGATTCTATACCTTGGATCTTCTAGAGTATACAGATTAAGAATTCACTGGAGAGAGCTTTGAACAAATATTGTCACAATTACTTGTTGTCTTATGTAGCTCATCATGGTGTTTACTCGGGACATAACAGGCTCAGGGAAAATGTACCAGAATATTAGTTCACAAGTCACAGCTTTTCCAGCATCATTTCTCACCCGGCTCAGAAAATAACTTTGCTTGAAGCTCTATTTACTAGGATTCGAGTTGATGGTATTATAAGGGACTGAATCAATAGGATAAAAAAGTATGTGATGCTCCCAGAATTGGACTTACAAGCAAAATGTTTGGATCGAATTACAGAATGTAATCAGAACACCTCTTACTCTCCTGAAATTGAAGATCAGTTTAAGCAGATTGTTGCTTCAGTCTTGTAGAGAACCATAGTTGTTCCTTGGGTCTTCTGGAGAATACAGAGGTTAGCCATTTGAACATGATTTTCTGTGATCTGTTGCAGCCTGTCATCATGAGAACATAACAGGCTCAGGGAAAATGTACCAGAATACATTTGGGTTTCCTCTGGGTGCTCTGGTTTCCTCCCACAGTCCAAAGATGTGCAGGTTAGGTGAATTGGCCATGTTGAATTGCCCATAGTAGGGGTTCAGTGATGTGCATGTTAGATGCATTAGTCAGGTATAGATGTAGAGTAATAGGGTAGGGGAATGGATTTCGATGGAATACTCTTTGGACTTGTTGGGCTGAATGGCATGTTTCCACTCTGTAGGGATTCTATGAGAATGACACAGGTTCTTGAGTTGGACTGTGTCAGCTTGGCTTGGAGCTAGCCATAACTAGGTTTACAGATTTGTACAGTTTCAAAGCGGGCACAAGTTTCTGACAAAAGCCATCAAGTATGACAGTTACATTCAAAGCCTTGTAGATGAGGTCAACTTCTGGAACTCTTAATTTGTGTGCTTTTCATATTGACAGCAAAAATGCTGCATGCACTCAATCACTTTCACAAATCCATCGTAACACTACCCTTTGTGTTAAGTTCTCTGAGTACCAGGAACTCCAAGGAGAAGAGTGCAGGTTCTGCAGCTGTAGAAGTATTGTGACCATTCATTCCAGAAATCAACCTCCTAATAATAGCTTGTAACAGATGGTAAAGGACCTTACTTAACAAGTAGACTTTGGAAGCACTGACCTACCCATATGTCAGTGAAAGTAATTTCATGGCAGTTGTGAGACAGGGAATTTCACTTATTTTAAATCAAAAGTGTTTAAGTTTAAGTTTACGTAAAGCGGTCAGATGAGCTCCCAGGTGGTCTACTGATTTAAATGTAACATTTAGTGCATTGTTAAAGCTTCTAAGTTTAATGCTTAATCTGTGCTGATTCCTACTTGCATCCAAAACTATTCCTCTCTCATGAAGTGGCTCATTTTTATTTGGGTTTGGTTTGACAGGCTGCAACAGATCACAGAAAATCTTGTTCAAATGACTCGTGAGCACAGTAACTAACACCAATCGAGAATCAAGGAGAGTGGGGGAGAGAGCAAGTTGTGGAGGCGGGGAGGGTGGCAAGGTATGGTCATCAGAGCCAAGCTGATCCTGTCCTCACCCAATTAGCACACATAAATCTAGAAGACATTTTTCAGCAATGGTCATTGAATAGTCAACTGTGACTTCCTTATCAATAGACCAGAAATGGGAATGTTCCTGTGAATGTCAGAACTAACCTTTTGCAGGACTTTTTAATACATAGACCAGCCTTATCTGAAGAGAATCAAATGGAGGCCTGCCTGGTGTGATACATTGCAAAACACTGCCTGTGCCCTGCAAACTGAAAAGCAAGTGGCTGAACTTTAAAGTATTATTTTACTTTTAAAATTTATTCCTGTATCTGACAATGGAAAACAGTACAGTTCCAAATATATTCCAGTCACGAGGGCAGTGTTCATAACTCCATCATGACTTTGTGTCAGTTGTGAACGATCAGGTTCAGTATCCCACTGTGTATCCTCCCCTGAATCTATAATAAGAGCAAATTCATGTTAATAAAAATGGGTTTTTTTGGTAAATTAGAGTTCATTTTATGAAGCCTTCACTCCACTTAGATTTCTGCTGTCTGGAGAGTCTTAACATGAATCTTTCATAGCTTCAGAAAAAGCAGTGCTGGACCCATCAAAAAGGCAGCTGTTTCTTAAAATGAGAATACTCCTGAGGTATCTGATGTACCCATCTGTATGGAAAAAATATGGATGTAGCAAAGGATTTTAACAGCAAAAATTCAGATATTGATCAATCAACCTCAATCTCATTAACAATGCTGATCTAAAAAATGACATAAGTTTTGCAATGTAAGGTGTGTGATTTATAAATATTCCAATTTAATTTATTTTAAAGATTTGATTTTGAACTAGCAGCACGTGGGTTTTGTCTGTGCTTATGATGGGGTTTAATGATTAACCTGTAAGCAATTCTGTAGCCATGGTGATTTCTTTTAAAATACATTATGAGAGAGCGAGAGAGAGCAATTCCCTGGAGATTATTTGTTTAGGTGGGGTCAGTTTTATGAGGGCAAACAGAGTAAACAGTTGTGCATTAAGCTTCAGGTGGTTGCCTTTGAAATTGTTTTTGTGGCTTAGCAGAAACACCCATAGCTTAAAGAAAACCATTTTGGTTTCAGTTCTGTTGAGATCTTAGCTGAATTTTAAAGACAGTTACTGCTAAAGGGATGGGGGTAATTTAGAACTGTAAAGAAATAGATTAGCTCAGTGTAGACAATTTAGTTTAAAACTCAGACCAGCAGACCAAACTTACACATACTCCCTCACATACACTCATCGCACCCCCACCACCACCACACACACACACACTTCCTCACATACAGTCATACCAGCAGAAAGTGAGGACTGTAGATGCTGGAGATCAGAGCTGAAAAATGTGTTGCTGGAAAAGCGCAGCAGGTCAGGCAGCATCAAAGGAGTAGGAGAATCGATGTTTCGGGCAAAAGCCTTCTTCAGAACTTATGGTGGTGGGGGTGGTACAGTCATACCACCCCCACCACCACCGCGCGCGCGCACACCTACATGCACATACACACATATATAAGTTTGTGGGGTGAATTTGTACTTGCAGAATTACATTTTATTGTGCTCAAAAACTGGATGGATCAATGTAAGATTCTGTAAATCCCTTTCTTAGATTAGAATCAGTCTGGACATTGTGGCACAGACAGCCTCACACAGGGCACCTCACACCTTCAGTGCATTATCTGGGCCAACATGACACCTATTATTAAAGTTCACTTGAGAATGTAACTTTAAGAAAGTTCTGGAATTTGCATATGAAAGAATTGAAACCAGCCTGCCCAATCTAAAAGATGAGACACTCAACAAACAATCTAGGTCTTTTTCATTATATAATTTCAGTTACACCACACTGTAAACGTTTGCTATAAATTCTTTGTCCTACGATCTCATACTCCACAACCACCTGATGAAGGAGCAGCGTTCCGAAAGCTAGTGCTTCCAAATAAACCTGTTGGACTATAACCTGGTGTGGGATTTTTAACTTATTATTAGAAGTTGAGAGAATCCAAGCTCATTTTTATGAAGACTCAAGGAAGAAGTGATTAGATGCTTTTTTAACATCTTTTTAAACTCCAAAAATATCCAGTTCCTTGTTTTTTTCTTCCTCAATCTCTCAGTGATATTAAATAATTGTGGTATATACAGTTCCATCCTTGCCAACAGCCCTTCATTATTTCATTCAACTGATGATTCTTAAAGTGAGCTTTTGCAGCGATTAAGTTATCATTCTGCAGTTTGTTACAGACAAAATCCAATCCTGTTTGTGTCCATTAGGTGCGTGTGCACACTTTTCAGATGATATCACTGGACAGCAAGTGGAATGGTAACTCTGATTTACCAATAATTTTCTCTCCTTAACTAATACTGCATCCAGCCCCATTCTTGTACTCCAGCACGCCTCTAATCCATCTGAAACCAATGAATTCAACACAGAATTTATATAAAAGTTAAGGGCTTTATAGTCTGAATGAACTGGTAGTCTAATGGATACATAGTGTACCAGGTGGTATTAAACTGTAGGAGCATCTAAAATTAGATGGCCATTCCCTTGATTTTAGGACAAAGTGATTTTTTAGAACAGATTTGGAGAAGGGAAAATGTCTTGTAATTAGTGGGCAGAAATGTAGATTGTTACCAGCAAATGAATAATTTCATGTAGCTGAAAAACTGGATTATCCTATAATAAAAAGAAATGTACAATTGTCAGGAAATTTGAATTAAGCAATTTGATTTAAAAATAGACAATTTTCCCATTTCCTAAACATCACATTCTTACACTAAACCCCGGAGGAAAATAAAAGGCACTGTGGAAAATTCATAAAAAGACAATCGGAAGATTGCATTCCAAAATTGTGGAATAATTAAATCTTCTTTGGTCAAAAGATTCATTTTCTTTGACTTTTTCCCTTTCATTATTCAACCCAGCTAAAGATGCCATTTGCTCCTAACATTTTCAAAGAAAAAAGCTCTTGGAGGGATCAGCACTTTTTAATACTTTATCAAAGCTTCAACAGTTTTGTAGAAAAGTGCATGCCAGTTTCTGACATGGCTCATCAGTAAAAAGCTAAATAGTTTCTGAAATATCTGATTGCCAAATGGCGCTCCTATTCAGGCGTCTCTTTATCCATGGATGGTTTCATTGAATGTGCAACTGTAAGTGAGTTAGGTCCCCTGGGTGAAAGACTCGCGGTGAGTTAAGTGCTGTCTCTTGTCAACTCGCATTTTTGTACAGATAGACACTCTTGCCATTGCGCGTCTTTCAGTCTATAGCATTACTCTCTGTGGGACTTTACATCAACCTTATATATTTCTATATTTGACTGTTACTAAAAATCAATCCTTCACAGGCTTTGCAAAGCATCGCTCATAAGGCAGTCAAGAGCTTGTCATTACTTCCTACTGTCACCATCACAGACTTCCACTTTTTCTTTGTTGTCTATAATTATTCGTAGACAGTTTACAGACTGATAGCTAACTCAGTTAATCAACACGTTCACTCTTTGATAATTAATAACCCCATTCTATATATAGATATCCGCACATAGCAAACACTACAAACATACAAATTACTTACAGGAGTAGGCCTTTCAGTCTCTTGAGCTTGCTGTGTAATTTGATCATGGTTGATCTGATTGTGGTTTCAACTCCAATTCCCTCCTGCCCCTCACCTCACACCCGATAAACATCAACTCCCTTGTTGGTAAAGAATCTACCTATTTCTGCTTTCAAAATATTCAATGATTCTGCCTCTACGGCTCTCCAGAGAAGAGAATTTCAAAAGATTTGCTCCCCTCTGAGAGAAAAAAAATCTCCACATCACCTTCTTAAAATCCCTTGTTTTTAAAATGTGTCTCCAAGTCTAGTCTTTCCCACACAGGAAACATCCTTTCAGCATCCACCCTGTCAAGTCTTCTCGGGACCTTACGTCTCAACAAGATCATCTCGTATTGTTCTAAGTTCCAAAGTATACAGTCCAACTTTTCCTCATAAGGTAATAGTCACTCATCCAGGTGTCAGACAAGTAAACCTTCCCTGTATTGCTTCAAACACATATATCCTAATTAAATATTTGAGCTGAGTGTATCAAATTTATCAAATTTATTTTGGATGTCAATTATGAAGTACACTTCTTATAAACTGTCACTTATGGAGTACAGATTCCTATAACAATTTACTGGCATTGTCAATAAATGCCAAGTCCTGTTAATGTTTGATGATATACCCATTTATCCAAATGCAGCATGATGTTTTATTATACCTTTTCCTTCTTCACGCATCTATTCTTTCTTCAGCAGGCGTCATGACCACTGTTCAGAACTCCAAAGTACTGTGGACATGTTTAATTTGTAATTCCAAAATGCATTTTTTTAAATTAAATGGCCAAAAATAGTTATAGATGCGAATTAAGTGACTGTCGAGAGGGACACAGGGCTGTGAACAGAACGTCAAAAGAACAGTCTTTCAAAAGGTTTGATTTGGAGATGCTGGTGTTGGACTGGGGTGGACAAAGTTAAACATCACACAACACCAGGTTATATTTGAAAGTACAAGCTTTCACAGCTGCAACATTCAACTGCCCACTCTTAGCGAACAATTCAAAGACTGATCCATATCGTTTCTTAACTTTTATCTGATTTCTATTCTGGGACTAGAAGTTACTAATTCTTCTCACATGTAGTAACTGGTTACCTGGTGAAGGAGCAGCACTCTAAAACCTTGTACTTTCAAATAAACCTGTTGGACTGTAACCTGGTGTTGTGTGATTTTTAACTTGCAAAAAGTAGGCAGGAGAGAAAAGTCAAAACAGACTACACTGAACCAAGATTGCTTGTGACTACAGAAGTATCAAGAGGCTGATGATCTACTGTTCAACACCCCTTGCAGATTATGTCCCAGCTACCCTTGCAGATTATGTCCCAAATTGCAAACATATTTTTTTGTTTTTCTCTCTCTGAAGAATACACAAGAATAGCTGTTATAAAGCCAGCTTCAACTCAACTGGAGTGGACTAGAGCAACTGAACGTCCTTGTGTGTACCAGCCTATATTCGAGTGTTTATGTTCTATGCAGGTCACAGTTGAAGAATTACCTCCTAGGTGAAGGGGGAATCTCTTTCACTGCGAGTGCTGCAAAATAGTCAAAAGGAAGCAGGACAACAAAGGAAACTCTCTCAGCCCGAGTGCTGGGAATTCAAACCTGGTTGAAAGGAAGCAGCACTACAGAATCTCAACCAATCTACAAAACTGAGTTAAAAATCACACAACACCAGGTTATAGTCCAACAGGTTTAATTGGAAGCACATTAGCTTTCGGAGCGATACTCCTTCATCAGACAATCACCCGATGAAGGAGCGTCGCTCCGAAAGCTAGTGTGCTTCCAATTAAACCTGTTGGATTATAACCTGGTGTTGTGTGATTTTTAACTTTGTACACCCCAGTCCAGGACGGGCATCTCCGAATCATGACTACAAAACTGAGGACTGTGAAACGGACTGTTCGCCGACCAATGGTATTTTCTTTCATTCACAGGATAAAGTGTCATTGGCTAGGCCAGCACTTATTGTCCATCCCTAATTGGCCAGAGAGCAGTTAAGAGTCAACTTATATTGTCACATGTAGGCCAGACCAAGTAAGGATGGCAGTTTCCTTCCCTAAAGCACAGTAACAAACCAGATGGGCTTTTCCTGACAATAAACAATGGGCCCATGGTCATGATTATACTCTTAATTCCAGATTTTTATTGAATTCAAATTCCACCATCTGCCGTGACAGGATTCAAAGCCAGACCCACAGAACATTATGTGGGTTTCTAGATTAACAGTCTAGTGATAATACCACTAGGCCATGTTAACAATATCAATAGCTTCCACTGTAACAGCCACAACATTCAACTATCCACTCTTAGCAAACAATTTAAATACTAATGCATGTACTTTTTCTTCACTTTTATCTTATTTCTCGTTTAGCAGCACCGTGGCTCAGTGGTTAGCACTGCTGCCTCACAGCGCCAGGGACCTGGGTGAAATTCCAGCCTTGGGCGCCTGTCTGTGTGGAGTTTGCACATTCTCTCTGTGTCTGTGTAGGTTTCCTCCGGGTGCTCTGGTTTCCTCACAGAGTCCATATCTTTGGTTAGGTGAATTGGCCATGCTACATTGCCCATAGTGTTCAGGGATGTGTAGGTTAGCGCAGAGTAAATGTAAGATAAAAGGGGAGGGGAATAGGTCTCAGTGGGTTACTCTTCAGAGGGTTGGTGTGGACTTGTTGAGCCGAAGGGCCTGTTTCCATGCTGTAGGAATTCTATGATTCATCTGTGACTAGATGTAATGTGACTAATTTTTCTCACGTGTAGTAATTATTAAATGTAATCTCTTCGTTAGTTCAGGAAAGTTTGACAAAGTTGGCTTGTTTTAAACACACAAGTTCATTTGGGTCTGGCAGAAATGTATCCAAAAGAGAAGGGACCCTTTTTAAATTGGTCTTGCTTTCACCAGGCAAAAGGGTGGGCGAGTAAAGAAAGGGAGCCAATTCATCTCTCCTCATCTATTAGTTTGGCATATTCCATCTGGAATGGTAATGAATTGGGGAAATTCACTCCAATCAAGTCCTAACACAGAAAACCTTCTAATTTAACAGTTTAAACAGTTTTAGAGAAGTCCTGAATCCCTGTCCTCAGATATTGCCTGTAAATCAAGATGAAGCAAGAACACACAGCATCTGGTTAGGGCAGGTTATTCCACTAGTTGGATGTGTTTGCTTTGTTTCCTACCTTGCCAAACGCACTGAACAAGTTGGATGTAGAGAAGTGTCAACATGGAAGTCAGAGTGGGTACCTGGCACTTTCAATTCAGTGCTGGCTGCAAGAAGCCTCTATGTTATTCAGCACCAAACAGCATCTTAGGGTACAATCCATGGGCACCAGCTGCATGCACTCCTCAATCACAGACATTGCCCCTCATGGTCTGCATGGTAACTCTCAGATCCACTTACAAGTCACTTTGGAATCACAGGTTTGAATTGCAGGCACATTGGCCAGTAGCACTGAAAGGCTGCAGCAAAGACACTTTGCACATAGGGGCAAAGACACAACTCATAATTTGGACCAGGCTGCATCTCAGGGCTGTTTGCTTACTCTGCTGGTATTTACTCACTTAGCACCTACCTCTTGCACCATCCATGCCTTGCCCTGCCAACTAGCACAGTCATGCAAACAGGAGGCTTATCTTTTTGACAATAGCTGTCATTCAAGGGGCGAATACCTTGCTGTACATGAGTGTGCTCCAGGTACACAATCCTTTATCTGAAATCCCGAAATCCGAAAAGCTCCACTATCCCAAGATTTTCTCGTGAAGTGTTTTTCTCCATAAAAATGTTGTCTGGGGTGCAAACAGTCAACCCAACTCCACGCCCACTCGACCTATGCCAATCAGATGTGCTGTGGTGGTATGGCCCAGTACTGGCAGGCATCAATTCTGTCTCAGGACTCGTAGTATTCCCAGGTGCGTCTGCTGTTTGGTAAGAATTCTTCTATTTCACCGTGAAACAGTCACTTATTCCGAAATTCAAAAAATTCCGAATTTCGAAAACCAGCTGGCCCCAAGTGTTTCAGATAAAGGATTGTGTACCTGTACTTCAATTTATACGTCCATGTGCTACTAGCTTATGCAGCAAACACATTGCACGTGCAGCAAGCCAACAGCCATGTCTAAAAGTCTTAGATGGGTAGACCTTACTGAAGTGCATAGAGTAGCCTATCAGTCGAGGGTCCCGGCATTGTAAGTCAGAGGCAGCTTCTCATACTAGTCCAAAGGGTTGACCATGATTAGAGGTCTGATGAGGGTGACTTTTGTCTAGGACCTGTGCCTTAGCAATTCAGGGAGTGGGTCACAATCAGTACTGTGGCTCCACAGTGGGCAGTGCTGGGGGAGGGGGTGCGCTATTTGGAGTGACATACAAGTATCAGTCAGGGATCTGGACATTTCTTGTTCAGTCCTGTCTGATCAGGGTTGCTCAAGAAGGGGTTGGCTACAGCTAGTTCTTGGGTCTATCCACATAAACTAAAGGGAAAAATGAATAGGGGCAGAGGAGAGGGGAGGCTGGAGGAGCTGCTGCTGTGGGGAAACTTGGGAATCTATTGCTCAGGATTGGGGAATGAAGGCTGGGAGAAGGGGATGGTAATTGTGAAGGGAGGGAATAAAGTAAAGTAAGGATAGGAATAGGGTCCTGGGAGAGGGGTGTTTGTCCGCACTCAGGAACTGCCAGGCTTCAAGAGGGGACGGTGTATGAACACACTTGGAATCTACACCTTATATACCAGGAACTGGAGGCAAAGTTGGGCAGTGTTATGTATGTAGTCGCATGTATGTTGCCCCTTTAAGAGAGTAGGTCAGATGACCTGGAGACAGGTGTTGGAGAGACTTTGGAACTGAGAAGGGACAGACAATAAAGTTGTCCCTGTTCAAGTTTACTCTCCTTCTCTCTTGAGCCACAAACATTATAGACAGGTGCAGGCTCATGTAAACTGGTTAAGTGAGTGTGCCAGGGAAGTCAAAATCTATGGGGTTGTTTGGATCTGGATGTTTGGGGCCTCACCAACACCTCGAGGTGGAGACTGGAAGTACTGACCATCATGCTGAAAATCGAAAGTGCACAATAGGAAGGAAAACAGCTAAGATGACATTCAGAGTGGGCAAGGGAGTTGTCACAACCTGTGAGGTTGGGGGCTGCAGGACCCATTGATTTTAGTCATAGAGCCATAGGGCATGGAAACAGACCTATTGGACCAACTTGATAACACCGACCACATACCTCAATATGATCTCGTCCCACTTGCCAGCATTTGGCTCACATCTCTCTCAACCTTTCTTATTCACCCAGATGCCTCTTAAATGTTGCAGTTCATTCTATGTACCCAATATGCTCTGTATGAAAACTTTGCCCCTCAGATTACTTACAATGTGGAAACAGGCCCTTCAGCCCAACACGTCCACACCGACCCATTCCCCTACATTTACCCCTTCACCTAACACTATGGGCAACTTAGCATGGCCAATTCACCTAACCTGCACATTTTTGGACTTGTGGGAGGAAACCAGAGCACTCGGAGGAAACCCACACAGACACAGGGAGAATGTGCAGCCTCCACACAGTCAGTCGCCTGAGACTGGAATTGAACCCGGATCTCTGGCGCTGTGAGGCAGCAGTGCTAACCACTGTGCCACCGTGCCACCTTTTTAAGTCTTTCTCCTCTCACTTTTAACCTATTCCCTCTAGTTTTGGATTCCCCCACTCTAGGAATAAGACCTTGTCTATTTACCCTATCCATACCCCTCATGATTTTGTAAACCTCTATAAGATCACACCTCAGCCTCCGATGCTCCAGGGAAAACAGCCCCAGCCTATTCAACCACTCCCTATAACTCAAACCCTTCAATCTCCCAAACATTCTTGTAAATCCTTTCTGAACCTTTTCAAGTTTCACAATATCTTTCCTATAGTAGGGCAACCGGAACTGTACGCAGTACTCTAAAGGTGACCTCAACAATGTGAGCCGCAACATGATATCCAGACTCCTATTCTTAATGTTCTGACCAATGAAGTTAAAAATCACACAACACCAGGTTATAGTCCAACAGGCTTTTTTGGAAGACTCGCTTTCAGAGCACTGCTCTTTCATCAAGTGGTTGTGGAGTATAAGATCGTAAGACTCAGAATTTATAGAAAAAGTTTACTGTGTGATGTAACTGAAACTATATATTGAAAAAGACCTAGATATTTTGTTTTTAGAATGAACACGCTGGTTTCAGTTCTTTCATATGTAAATCGCAGAACTTTTTTAAAGTTACATTATCAAGTGAACTTTAACAATTGATGTCATGCCAGCCCAGATAATGCATTGAATGTGTGAGGTGCCCTGTGTGAGACTGTCTGCGCCACAGCATTCAGACTGATTCTAATCTAAAAAATGGATTTACAGAATCTTACATGGATTCATGCAGTTTTTGAGCAAAATAAAATGTAATTCTGCAAATACAAATTCAACGCACAAACTTACATGCGTGTGTGGGGGGGGCGGGGTTATGAGCGTTTATGAAAGAGTGTGTGTATGTCTGTGAGTGTGAAGGGGTATAAATCTGTGAGAGGGTGCGTGTATGCGTGAGAGCGTGGGAGTGTTTGTGTGAGCGTATGAGAAAGAGCTTGTGTATGAGAAGGTCTGCATGAGTGTATATGTCTGAAGGAGTGTGTGTCTGTAGTAGTGTGTTTGTCTGTAGGAGTCTCTTTGTGTCTGTGTGTGTCCGTGTCCATGTCCATGTCCATGTCCGTGTGTGTGTGTGTCTGTCTGTCTCTGTCTGTCTGTGTCTGTGTCTGTGTAGTGCAGTAGGGTCACTTGTATTGTGACATGAATCCAAGGTCCCGGTTGAGGCACTGGCATCTCCAAATCATCACCAATGAATGTAAACGTGACAAATGTCTTTTTCACCACCCCGTCTACTTTTAAATCCACTTTCAAGGAACTATGAAGCTGCATCCATAGGTCGCTTCGTTCGACAACACTTTCTAGGGCCCTACCATTAAGTGTATAAGTCCGCCCTGACTTGCCTTAACAAAATGCAGCACTTCACATTTATCTAACTTAATCTCCAATTGCCACTCCTCGGCCCATTGGCCCATCTGATCAAGATCCCATTGTACTCTGACATTATCTTCTTTACTACCCTGCCTATTTTGGTGTCATCTGCAAACTTCCAAACCATACCTGCCATGTTCAAATCCAAATCATTTATGTACATGATGAAAAGCAGTGGACCCAGCACTGATCCTTGTGGCACACCACTGTCACAGGCATCCAGTTCAAAAAGCAACTCTCCACCACCAACCTCTGTCTCCTATGTTCAGGCCAAAGTTGGCTAACTCCCCCTGGATCCCATATGATCTAACCTTCCTAATCAGTCTATCATGTGGAACCTTACTGAACACGTTGCTGAGTCCATATAGATAACCTCAACTGCTCTTATTCATCATCTTCATTGTTACCTCTTTAAGAGCTCAAAAAACTCAAGTTAGTGAGACACACTTTCCCATGCACAAAGCCATGCTGACTATCCCTAATCAGTCCTTGCCTTTCCAAATGCATTTAAACCCTGTCCCTCAGAATCCCCTCCAACAACTTACCCATCGCTGATATAAGGCTCACTGGTCTATAGTTTCCTGGCTTTTCCTTACCACTTTCTTAAGGAATGGCACCACACTAGTCAGCCTCCAGTCTTCTGGCACTTCACTGGTGGCTGTTGAAGATACAATTATCTCAGCAAGGGGCCCAGCGATTTCTTCCCTAGCTTCCCATAAAGCTCTGGGAAACATAAATCCTGGGGATTTATCTACCTTCATGCATTTTAAGATCTCCAGCACTTCCTTTTTTGTAATATGAACTCTTTTCACGGCATCACTATTTATTTCTCCGAGTTCCTTAGCTTCCACATCCTTCTCCACAGTATGTACTGACAAAAATATTGGGATGGCTCAGTGGTTTGCACTGCTACCTCGCAGTGCCAGGCACCTGGATTCAATTCTAGCCTTGGGTGACTGTTTGTGTAGAGTTTTCATGTTCTCCCCATGTCTGTGTGGGTTTCCTGTCACAATCCAAAGATGTGCAGGTTAGGTGAATTGCCCATGCTAAATTACCCATACTGTTCAGGGATGTGTAGGTTGGGGATAAATGTAGAGTAGTAAGGGGGTGGGTTACACTTTGAAGGGTTAGTGTGGGCTGATTGGACCAAATGGCCTGTTTCCATGCTGGAGGGGTTCTATGACTAAAATATTTGTTTACTATCTCACCTATCTCCAGTGGTATCACACATAGACAGCCATGTTGATCTTTAAGGGTTGCCATTCTCTCCCTAGTTCCTCTTTTGCCCTTAATGTACTTTAAAAAACTCTCTGAATTCTCCTTAATTCTATTTGCCAAAGCTATCTCATGTCCCCATTTTGCCGTCCTGGTTTTCCCCTTAAGCATACTCCTACTGCCCTTATACTCTTCTCAGGATGCACTCAATCCCAGCTGTCTACACCTGATATATACCTCCCTCTTTTTCTTGAACAGAGCCTCAATTTCTCTCATCATCCAGGATTCACTACACCTACCAATTTTACCCTTCACAATAACAGGAACATACTGTCTCTGAACTCTCATTATCTCATTTTTAAAGGCGTCCCACATCCCAGCCGTCCCTTTACTGTGAATAACCACCCTGCCCCAGATCAACTTCTGAAATTAATAATGGATTTTTGAGAGTGTTTACGCCAGATGAAGAGATATACATGAAAGGCAGGCATCAATTGTATCATATCTTCACATATCATCTTGTTTCAAAAATGTCATTCAGTATTTTAGATCTTTCAGAAAAAAGTTTAATTCATGTCCATCAACCAAACATCAGTAACCGTAATTTACTACAACCAGGGAAATAGGGTGTACAAAAGAAATACCTGCATCAATCTGCAATAAAAAGGGAAAATGCATGGTAAGTTCATCAGCATTTGGAAAAGGCTGAAATATTAATGATTTATATTTGTCCCTTTACCAAAATTTAAAGTCTTGTGTACAGTACTTTCAGATTTTAAACATCAAACTAGATGAACACAGTAAGCCCGAAAAGACAGATTAATGGTCTGGTGCGGATTATTCAATTTCCATTTCAGATTTGCACAAATTACTGACTTAGTTTTACTTTAGCATTTGTTATTATTCACTTGTTACTTTTATATTGTGTGAAACCACAAAATTTACATTCATGCAACACATTTAACACACTAAAAATATCCCAAAACACTTTTCATCAGCACTCTTGTTGTAGTGTCAACCAAAGTGTGACAATAAAACCCTTCAAAAATATTTCTGAGAGGGGTAAACAGACTTAGGGAGGAAGTTAAACAGTTTAGGATCTTGGTACTTCAGGGATGGCCAATGGTGGAGCAATTAATATCAATGATGTCCAAGGGCCAGAAATGGAAGAGCCAGTGCAAGATTTCCATAATTGCCTGTGAAGAATAGAAGTGCATCCATCTCAAACATATGAAGTTGGTGTGAACAATAACAAAAACACATAAAACAAAATGAACAAAAGAGAAAGTGAAAAAAACTCATGTCACTTATATCACACTTATGAATGACCCAAAGTGTTTCAGTGCTAAAAGCACAGGCTTTGAACTACAGACTTGTGTAAAGTACGAACTGAGGCAACTAATTTGTGAACATTGTAAACAGAAATGTGATAATGTCCAGAAAGACTGTTCAAACAAAACTGATTGCTGGATAACAGTGGCCTGAAAGCACCAGGGACCCGGGTTCAATTCCAATCCCGGGTGACTGTCTGTGTGGAGTTTGCACGCTCCCCCTGTGCCAATGTAGGTTTCATCCCACAATCCAAAGATGTGCAGGTTAGGTGAATTTGCTGTGCTAAATTGCCCATAGCATTCAGGGATGTGTAGGTTAGGTACATTAGTCAGCGGTAAATTTAGGTTAATAGGGTTGGGGAATGGATTAGGGTGGGTTACTCTTCAAAGGGTTGGTGTGGACTTGTTGGGCCAAATGGCCTTATTCCACACTGTTGATATTCTATGATTCTAGAAATATTGGCCAATTCACTGGAGATTACTCCCCTGCTCTTCTTCAATATGATGCTGTAGAATCCTTGATACTAACTCACTCTGTTAACATTTCATCTGAAAGATGACATCTCCAACAGGGTAGCATTCCCTTTGCACCACAGTGGAGTTTCAGCTTGGATGTGTGTTCAGGTCTCTGTAATGGAACTTTAAGCCAAGTCTTGGTCCTTTAAAGGAAAGGACATGACACACCGACCCATGCTCTGTACACAACACAGATCTGTGGGTCCCAAATATCTGGCCATCCTATTGCATGAACTCCCTGTGTGCTGCACACTTCCTTACCCCAGATGTTGCTGAGCACTTCATTCGCCTCATCACCCTCAGATACAGAGGCCAGGAAAGTATAAGGGTGTTTTAGGACCTGAGGCAAGGTAAGCGCAGAATCTATTGCCCAAGTATGCATCGTTCATCTTGTTCCCACATGTTGCAGCAGACTCTTAGCGTAGACATCGATCCATGACACATCTTGCATTGACAGGAAATTAGGCATCATCATGCCACATCCACATGCAAGTCCATACAGAGTAATGCAAAAACAATCATATTTATATAAGTTTGAGATTTAATGTACAGTGCAATGCTATCTGTAGCAGCAAAGTGCCACTCGATGGCTTCATCTTTCTCTCCCTCCTTATTTCTCACCGTTCTCCATCGTTTTTCAGAGGGACTCTGTTGGTCCCGAAGGTTTAGGCAGGCGACCCTGGAGGTATTAATGTCTGACTGGCCCTAAAATGCTGAGGGTCCCCTTGTCAGAGGCAAATTGACCCTCATCGGTTTGAATTTCTAAGGGTCGGAGAGAGGCAGGCAGGTGGAGATGGAGGGCCAGTCACTTTTGGAGTGCACTAGGTGGAGACCTTCAAGAGGCTGTGTATGGTTCCTCCTGGGGCTGGGTGCCTCCTAGCACCACCCTGTCTCCTTGTGAGGAAAGGCCACCTGAAAAGCATTCTATGTCCCCTGGAGGCAATACCTTAAGTCCACAGGGCTATTAACTGGGCAACAGAGCGCAGGCGTTAGCACCTCTCTTGCAGCTCTTGACGATGCTGGAGCTAGCTCTCCATGCCACATGCCGACCTGTCCATAGAGGCAGTCAGACATCTGCAAATGTAGATGCACTCCCAGGCAATGAGGAATCATACGATGACACATTACCTGTTTGTCCCTGCTGTCCATCCCAGTGCATGTGGAAAAGGCCCTGATTGGTGGCACCATAGGGTCATCTCCTGTCAGGGTCTGAGCAGGTACCTGGGTTGCGCTGTTCTTTTCTCAACCAGCCGTAGAACTGTCACAATTGGGTGCTCACCAGATTGTGTTCCAAATTTTCGAACGCAGAATTTCCCACCTTAGCCATCAGAATCCCAAGCTGATGGCGGATGCAGGAGGCAGCCTGGCCAGTGCTTTCTTTGAGGCCTTGGTACTCTTGTCCTCAGCGGTCTATAAAGAGGTGAAAATATAAAGGGGTGCAAGACAAAAGAGAGTAGGCCTTCACAGCAACATGGTTCAATGGATAGCACTGCTGCCTCGCAGCACCAGGAACCTGAGTTCAATTCCAGCCTCGGGCGCCTGTCTGTGTGGAGTTTGCACATACTCCCCATGTCCGTGTGGGTTTCCACCAGGTGGTCCAGTTTCCTCCCACAGTCCAAAGATGTGCAGGTCAGGTGGATTGGCCATGCTAAATTTCATGTAGCGTTCAGGGATATGTCGATTTGGTGAAATAGTTCGCAGTAAATGTAGAGTAATAGGGTTGGGGAATGGGTCTGGGTGGGTTTCTCTTCAAAGGGTCTGTGTGGACTTGTTGGGCCGAACGGCCTGTTTCCACACTCTAGAGATTTTATGATGATTCGCATAGCAGTTAGAAGTGGTGGCTAATGAGTGAGACTGACGGCAGGTTTACTGTGTGAGTTGCAGCAAAGTGAAGAGAGGCATGTCGTCAGTTGGTGGGACATGGAAGCCTCAACATCTTGCAGGAACAATCCAAACCTTCTCCTGCAAAAGTCACAAATCCCTCGTCTAGGGATTGAAGAGTTCAGCATTAAGCTCCCCCCCAAGAAATGTTCTGCCCTATCTTCTCCTCTTCTCCTGTAATGAGATAAAGAGTGGAACTACGTGAGCTGGAGGTGCATAGCACATCTGTTGGTGCAGATGGACGACATGTTGATATGATGACATGTTCCAAGGTAGCGAGTAGGCAATGTAGAGTAGTTGCAAGGTTAGTAGCATGGGAGATTGGGGTGAAATAAGAACAAGAGAGTTAAAATGTTGCAGACAACTATAAGAGTGGTAGAGTATGAGCCTTGATGGGAGGACAGTGTGGTAGCAGAGGTAGGGTAGTGTGTTGGGTTAGCAGCCTGAAGACTGTGGTACTTACCCCAACATGGCTGGTTGTTTCTTCACCGCATTGAGAGCACACGGACACCATTGGTGACCTCAGACCAGGCTGCCAAGGGTGTCAAAGCTTCCTCTACTGGCCCATCAAGAAAAGGATAATCCTCTTTTGTACTATTCCATTCACCATCTCCCTCTTCTCTGACTTTATCCATCTCAGCATCCGTCCACCACTAAGCAAAACAGTTTCACAGTTTGGAGGTGCTGGTGTTGGGCTGGGGGTTAAAAATCACACACCACCAGGTTATAATCCAACAGGTTTATTTGGAAACACTAGCTTTCGGAGCGCTCCTCCTTCATCAGGTGGTTGTGGAGTATAAGATCGTAAGACACAGAATTTATAGCAAAAGTTTACAGTGTGATGTAACTGAAATTATATATTGAAAAAGACCTGGATTTTTTGTTAAGTCTCTCATCTTTCAGAATGACCATGTTGGTTTCAGTTGTTTCATATGTAAATCGCAGAACTTTTAAGTTACATTCTCAAGTGAACTTTAACAATAAGTGCCGTGTCAGCCCAGATAATGTATTGAAGGTGTGAGGTGCCCTGTGTGAGACTGTCTGTGCCACAATGTTGAGACTGATTCTCATCTAAAAAACAGATTTACAGAATCTTACATGGATTCATGCAGTTTTTGTCCAAAATAAATGTCATTCTGCAAGTACAAATTCACAATGCGTTATCTGGGCTGACATACACCCCAGCTGAAAATGTGTTGCTGGAAAAGCGCAGCAGGTCAGGCAGCATCCAAGGAGCAGGAGAATCGACGTTTCGGGCATGAGCCTGAAGAAGGGCTCATGCCCGAAACGTCGATTCTCCTGCTCCTTGGATGCTGCCTGACCTGCTGCGCTTTTCCAGCAACACATTTTCAGCTCTGATCTCCAACATCTGCAGTCCTCACTTTCTCCTCGACATACACCCCAGTCCAACACCAGCATCTCCAAATCATTCTAAAAGGTAGAGACATAACAAACAATCCTGGTCTTTTTCAATATATAATTTCAGTGACATCACACTGTGAACTTTTGCTATAACTTCTGTGTCTTACGATCTTAATTCTACAACCACCTGATGAAGGAGCAGTGCTCCGAAAGCTAGTGCTTCCAAATAAACCTGTTGGACTATAACCTGGTGTTGTGTGGGATTTTTAAAAGTTCCACAATGCCAGTGTTCATCTCAATCTTATCAAACAGTGGCAGTTAAATATGGAGCAGACACCAGGGATGCTGGTCTTTTTGCAGACATCTATTGATTGTCAAGCTGTCTGGGAACGGCATGTTGTAAGATGGGGCGAGAATCAGGCTCGAGAGAATGCATGTGTGGTTAATGAGATGATTTTATTGAGATAGATAAGAAATCTCACTTGGCCCCACTAAAAGCCTTCTAAAAAAAACCTCAATGCAACCAGCACTTAGCCAAAAAGTAATTAAGTTTCAGACACTATTTTTTTATTTCAAATCAATATCAACCCCTTTTTTCTGGATATTACTGCTGAGGAATGGTGCCAGCACATTCCAGTTTCTTGCTCAGTAGCTATACACCATGCATAGAACCAGATGATGAAATTTAGGACTCATTGAATTGAATTGAATTGAATTGAATTAGCTTTATTGTCACATATACTCAAAAGCGTACAGAGAACATTTCACAAGGGGCCACTTACAGCGCCAATGTAGTTGCGAAGGTACCTAGGTACAGCATCTTCAGTTACAAGAGTTGGTGAGCAATCTAGTTGAGACTGATCCTAGGATCATCTATATCAGGTAAAGCAGGAACCATGCTCCAGCCAACCTCCAATCCAGACTAAGCATCCTCGCTGAATCAAAAGCTAGGGACAGCGCATTTACCACAGAATGCAGTTTGAATTATAAACATTGTTAGTGAGTTGCTTCAACATTTTAAGTTTATTGAGGAACCCATCAGGGCATTGCTACGTTCTCAAATTATTGCGCAGGTTGCTTCACCTCTGTAATATGGCTAAAGAATACTTTCCCACAAGATTCTGAATGAATCTTTACAATCAAGTTTTCATTTGTACCTATAAGGATATAAGGATAAACCTTCAAAAAAATTGTTATCGGCAGCCAGGTTGATGCCAACTTTTATTATCTGGTTGAAAACAAAGGCTTAGCTAAAATGTAAGAACATAAGCACTAGGAACAAGAGTAGGCTGTCCGACCCCTCGAGCCTACTCTGTCATTCAATAAGACCATGGCTGATCTTTTCGTGGACTCAGCACCACTTACCCACCCTCTCATCATATCCCTTAATTCCTTTATTGTTCAAAAAAAATCTACCTTAGCTTTAAAAACATTGACTGAAGGAGCATCAACTACTTACTGGGCAAGGCATTCCACAGATTAATAACTCTCTGGGTGAAGAAGTTCCTTCTCAATTCAGTCCTAAATCTGCTTCCTCTAATCTTGATGCTATGCCCTCTTGTCCTAGCTTCACCTGCCAGTGGAAACATCCTCTCTACTTCTATCTTATCTATTCCCTTTGTAACTTTATATGTTTCTATAACTTGCCCCCTCAATCCTCTAAATTCGAAAGAATATAATCCCAGTCTACTCAGTTTCTCCTCATAAGCAACTCCTTCAACTTTGGAATCAACCTGGTGAACTTCCTCTGCACCCCATCAAGTGGCAGTACATCCTTTCTCAAGTAAGGAGACCAAAACTGCACGCAGTACTCCAGATGAGGTCTCACCAGCACCCTGTACAGCTGTTACATAACATTTCTGCTTTTAAACTCAATCTCTTGAGCAATGAAGGACAAAATTCCATTTGCCTTCCTAATTACTTGTTGTACCTGCAGACCAACCTTCTGATGTCAAGCACAAGGACACCCAGGTCCCTCTGCACAGCAGCATGCTTCAACCTTTTGCCATTCAAGTAATAATCCTTTTTACTATTACTCCTACCAAAATGAATGACTTTAAACTTACTAACATCGTATTCCATCTGCCAGACCTTTGCCCACTCACTCAATGTATCTATGTTCCTCTACAAAGTTTCACAGTCCTCTGCACACTTTGCTCTTCCACTCATCTTGGTGTCATCTGCAAACTTAGACACACTACACGTGGTCCCCAACTCCAAATCATCTATATACAGAGGAACCTCGGTTAGCCAATCGAGATGGGCAGGCACTATTTTGTTTGAATAATTGATTATTCGGTTAATTGATTTCCTCTGGGGCTTGGAGTTTTGTGTGAAGTCTGCTCCCCGTTCAGGTGACGAGGCAGCAGCACACTGTGAGTGAGCCCTGCCCCAACCCCGTCTGCACCCACTTCACCCCCAAAACACCATCTGCTGCCATCCTGCACCCCCCCAAACCTCGTCCGTCCCCAACCCGCTTCTCCTGCCCACCCCCACACCCCAATCCCGTCTGGTCCCACCCTGCTCACCCTCATCCTATTCACCCCCACCCCCGCCCGCCCCCAACCCGCTCTCCCCGTCCACCCCCACCCATCGTTCTATTCCGACCCACGCCCCCCGCCGCCAGCCGATTGCCCCCCCTCTCCCCCAGAGCCCTGGGGCAGCTGGACTGGATGCCAACAATAAGACTGCTGCTGCCTTGTGGGGTAAGTCTCAAATTAGCATACACACACACACACACACACACACACACACACACACACACACACACACACACACACACTTTACCCCCACCTCCATCCAGGCAAAAGTGAGGAAATCAGAGTATAGATTAGAGTGGTGCTGGAAACGCACAGCAGGTCAGGCAGCATCCGAGGAGCAGGAAAATCGACTTTTCGGGCAAAAGCCCTTCATCAGGAAAACGTTGATTTTCCTGCACCTCAGATGCTGCCTGACCTGCTGTGCTTTTCCAGCACCACTCTAATCTAGACCTCCACCTCCATCCACCTATTGCACTCTCAGCTACCTTCTCCTCAGCCCCACACCTCCCCCTTTTATCTCTCGACCCCTGATGAAGAGCTAGTGCCCGGAATATCGATTCTCCTGCTCCTCAGATACTGCCTAACCTGCTGTGCTTTCCCAGCACCACACTAAACATGAATAAATATTGATCAAGACTAATGTGCTGGTCAATTTTTCTCTCTACTCTGGAGTACTGAGGACCATTGTAGCAACCCTAATCTATGACCTGGAGATTAGATTCCCTACAGTGTGGAAACAGGCCCTTCGGCACAACCAGTCCACACTGACCCTCCAAAGAGTAACCCACCCAGACCCATTTCCCTCTAGAAACTGGAGCACCCAGAGGAAACCCGCGCAGACATGGGGAGAATGTGCAAACTCCACACAGTCACCCAAGGTTGGAATCGAAACTGGGACCCGAGAGCTGTGAGGCAGCAGTGCTGACCACTGAGCCACCCTGCCGCTCTGGTGTTGGACTGGGATAGACAAAGTCAAAAGTCACATGCCACCAGTTTCTAGTCCAACAGGTTTATTTAAAATCACAAGCTTTTGGAGCGCTGTTCCTTCGTCAGGTTGAGTCTCCTGCTGGACAATAACCTGGTACCATGTGACTTCTGACTGTCTATGAATCAGATGTGGGAACATCCCAGGTCAATTTGGCTCAGCCATTTGCTGTAGCTGAGCCACTGGTGCAAACACATTTCATACTTCTCTGCGTGAAGTGGATGCTGGTCTGGAATTTTCCAAGACAAATTCCACAACATCAGGTACAATGCTAACACAAAAGGGCACAAACGTAGTTGCACTGATATAACATTACTCACATTCAAAGTTTGTGCGAAGATTTGTAGCTCGGGTGCTCGTTGTTGTGGTTCTGTTCGCCGAGCTGGAAGTTTATGTTGCAAACGTTTCGACCCCTGGCTAGGCGACATCATCAGTGCTTGGGAGCCTCCTGCGAAGCGCTTCTTTGATGTTTTGGTGTACTGCAGTGTGTTGTGGCCCTTTTGAATAGTGTCCTGATGCCCGCGCAACTTCATCAACAGATGCCTAAGAGAAAGACCACGGAATGAGGACATACCACAACCAAAAGGACTAGCCACACTACCATACATCAGGAGCATCTCAGAACAGACAGCCAGACTACTGCGACCCCTAGGACTCATAACGGCACACAAACCAACAGCCACGCTCAGACAACAACTCACCAGAACGAAGGACCCGATACCCAACATGAGCAAAACTAATGTGGTGTACAAAATACCATGCAAGGACTGCACAAAACACTATATAGGACAAACAGGAAGACAGCTAACAATCCGCATACATGAACATCAACTAGCCACGAAACGACACGACCAGCTATCCTTAGTAGCCACACACGCAGACAACAAGCAACATGAATTCGACTGGGACAACACTACTATCATAGGGCAAGCCAGACAGAGAACAGCCAGGGAATTCCTAGAGGCATGGCATTCATCCACAAACTCCATCAATAAACACATCGACCTGGACCCAATATACCAACCACTACAGCGGACAGCTGAAACTGACAACCGGAAGCGGCAGGGACAGACCACTATAAACACCGGAGGAAACATCAAAGAAGCGCTTCACTGGAGGCTCCCAAGCACTGATGATGTCGCCTAGCCAGGGGACGAAACGTTTGCAACAAAAACTTCCAGCTCGGTGAACAGAACCACAACAACGAGCACCCGAGCTACAAATCTTCGCACAAACTTTGAACACTTATGGGCGAGAGGCGCTGAGACAAGCCAGGAAATGGGAATCCTGCGCTAACCGACTAAGCGCCACATACGAACAACTCCGGTTCCTACACGAATGCCGAAAGAATCGAATCCTTCCACAATGTGTCAGATACAGACCACCAGTCAACAACCCACAAGCCAGGGAAACAGCCAAGCAGAACTGATTCAGGATGATCCAGGTAATGATTACAGACGCACACAACCGACTTCACAGATACAGACATGAAATTGCGCGCCAAAAGTCGTTAATTTCAAAAACCACGAATCATGAATGGACCCGGACCATAGAACAGGCTGTCACCATAGGACAGAACAGGACTACACTCCGCAAAAAAACGGCACTAAAAGAAAAAATGGCCAAACTAACACACAACAGAGAGGACACCACAACACACACCTGGGTTAAAAACCTCTCCCACAGACAGCTCACAGACACGGAAAGAACAATACTGGCCAAGGGACTCAACTACAACCACAGGGACGCCAAGACAGCAGACTTCCTAGCAGCACTAGAATGCACACTCAGGAACAATGGACTGACAGAAGAGACACAACAAACAGTGAGACAAAGTATCGTACCTTTGATAACAAGGAAAAGACAAACACATAACCTCAACACCAAGGAGAGGGAAGCACTGAAATCACTAATAAACGATAAGAACATAATCATACTACCAACAGATAAAGGCAGAATGAAGGTCATCCTAGATAAATCTGATTACATCCAAAAAGCACAACAACTACTTGCAGATATCAACACCTACCAAATGAAGGAATTTGACCCCACACCACAACTCACCAATAGGATAAATAACACACTAAGGAATCTACAAAAAAACGGACAGATAACCAGAGCTGACCTACAAAGAATGAAACCGGAAAGCAACAACACCCCAAATTCTATGGATTACCTGAAGTACACAAACCAGACATCCCACTCAGAACCATAGTATCACTGCCAGGGACACCATCATACAAACTGGCCAAAGAACTACAACAGAAACTGAAACACCTGGTCAGCGGATCCAAACACTCTATACAATCAACACAGGAATTCTTGGACATCATCAGAAATATACACATAGACAAAGAAGAAACCATGATATCATTCGACGTGACGGCACTGTTCACTTCGATTGACAAAACCCTAGCCAGAGAAATAATAGCCAACCTACTGGACATACAGAACAGAAAACAGAACGCTGAACCTATCAACAAAGACGGCATACTTAAACTACTGGACTTGTGCCTCACAACACACTTCACATTGAACAACCAGATATACGAACAAATCAACGGAACACCCATGGGATCACCAATCTCGGGACTCATAGCAGAGGCAGTTATGCAAAGGTTAGAACAAACAGTCCTACCACAAATTCAACCCAAACTCTGGGTCAGATATGTCGATGACACGTTTGCAATCATTAAAAGCGGCAGGGACAGACCACTATAAACACCGGAGGAAACATCAAAGAAGCGCTTCGCAGGAGGCTCCCAAGCACTGATGATGTCGCCTAGCCAGGGGACGAAACGTTTGCAACAAAAACTTCCAGCTCGGCGAACAGAACCACAACATTACTCACATTCTCCCAACATTCTAAAGCAATGTGCAATCCCTGTTATACGGGTAAACTCATTTATTAATTTACACATGGTAAGGTTCCACAAAATATAAATTAGATATACATTAAATTTGTTTAATGTGATGAATTTTTAGCAGTACATTTGAAGAACTTTATGGTTTTCTTCAACATAAAGTACCTTTGGATTGTTGCCAATATCAACACAACCTTATCTCAATGCTTTATCTACTAATATGGCACTTACTCATTGCTACTAAATGCCGATCTTGATCATTGTGCCCAATATATGGAGTCAGATTGAAACCTCTCTGACTCAGAGGAAAGGAGCACATGAACCAAGCCAAGCTGGCAAATTTCAAGCCATATTTGTAAAGCTCTAAATGTAGTCTTTGCCGAAAGAAGATGACATTGCACAGCAACTGCATCACTGAAGTTTGTCTCTGTAAAAACAAGGAGAGTTCACTATCTTCAGTGGAAGTCTCTTTGCCAGCAGAGGTTATAGCAGCATCATGTTTCTATGAGGCCAGTAGGGGAGAACTAAGTCATTAATTAAATTTGCCATTGTCACAGAGGACTGCTCTCTCATTAGAGAGAGATAACTGGTGGTGTTTTAACCTGAGGGTCACCACACCCCAGGTGAGGAGCAGGGTCAAGAAAGTGGGACCTTCATGGTGACCTCAGCTGATGTGGGAAATGAACCCATGCTGTTATTCTGCACTACAAGTCAGCTATCCAGCCAGCTGAGCTAACCAACCCTGGCTCTAATCCACAGGCAGTGTTTGTATTCTTCACTGCATTAGCTCATCTGCCCAGTTCCTGTTGTCAGGAAATGATTCAGCACAATGACTCAGCTTCTTATCTTCCACCGATAAAAAATAAGTTACACTTATTTTGGAAACTGCATTGCAGGTTGTTCAATTACTATATCTCCTCTCACCCTGTCAGCTTCTGTAGAAACCAGAAAACACTTCAAACCAGCTGTTTTGGCTGAACAAACCTTGCAAAAGCTATGCATTGTCGCTGTAGCATTGTTTGAAGGGACAGACTGTCAGCACAAGGGTTGTGTCAAGCTGAATACTATGTTGAAACTGTGCTAGTTCGTTTACAATGATTTCAGACTGACAATATGCAAAGAGGAAGCTGTTAAATTACCTGCGTAAATAGTATCAGGTACTGTTCCAATGAGGAAGCAGAAAGTCACCAACAACAATTTGCATTGTTATAGCTCCTGAAATGCAATAAAACATTGGGACTGAGTAGGGACTGAGCCTGCTTTTGTCGGAAGGTATTCAGTCATAACATCCTTTCTTTCAAAGGAATTAAACACACTGAGGCCCAATGTAATAAAACTACTAACTTCTAGATAGAATTGTCTAATTCAGCACATAAACATATACCCTATTGGTCAGTGTGGTTTAATACCACAACATCAAAAGTAGTATGCATTTAACAAGGAGGTTGTTTAATGGTGGATTATGCATTCCTTCCAGTAAAACAGATGTCTGTTGGAAATCTTGCAGCCAGCCACTCTTCCCACTGAAACAAGGACCGAAAAACTTGTGTAATTTATTTACTTAGCAAATGCATACTCAGAAGCCAAGTAATAGCCTCCTCATTTACTGAGTTTAAGGTGATTAACATGTCACTTAGTCTATAGAGGGGACTCTCCTCAGTGAAAGGCAGCTTTGTTCATATTGTCTCCACAGGTGCATGATGGGTTTGTGGTGGAGTTTGACTGCGCAGAGATACTGATTTATCCTGAACCTGTTCAGTAATTTGATCCCCACTGTGGTGATTCAAGGCCTACCATTTAACAGATGGGATTTGTCAAAAGATGTGTGTTTGTGACCTATATTCCCATTCCTTGATTCAAAGAATGTATGCTGATGGATCTTGCTCATAAAGGTTACTTTCTAGAGCATTGACACGATACCAGGGCAGGAATGTATAATGGAGAATTCCATTTATAAATTACATTGTTGTGTTCAATTGACTGTCAACAAGATGTGTGTGTGTGTGTGTGAGAGAGAGAGAGATATATATTTTGCCAGAGAAGTGCACATTACTGGGCTGCAGAGTATGACAGGGAAAGTGCTGAGGTCCACAGTCTTGTGGTTCAACATGGCCCCAGCAGTTTTGATGAATAGGTTGTATCCGGTTTTAATCTTTCTCGCTCCCAAGTATGTTGGATTGGGATTATACTACTACCTCTATTGAACTGTGAGGAGAACAAAGTCTTTTCCCTGGGGTCAGGGAGTCTAGAACTAGAGGGCATAGGTTAAGGGTGAGAGGGGAAAGATATAAAAGAGACCTAAGGGGCAACCTTTTCACACAGAGGGTGGTACGTGTATGGAATGAGCTGCCAGAGGAAGTGGTGGAGGCTGGTACAATTGCAACATTTAAGAGGCATTTGAATGGGTATATGAATAGGAAGAGTTTGGAGGGATATGGGCTGGGTGCTGGCAGGTGGGACTAGATTGGGTTGGGATACCTGGTCAGCATGGACGGGTTGGACCGAAGGGTCTGTTTCCATGCTATATATCTCTATGACTCTATGACACTGGTTTTGTGGAGGTCAATATGGTCTTGAAGGGATTCAGCATGAGATGCCATGCGCTGCAGTAGCTTCTCGACATTGTAACAACTTTATTAAAGATCTGGCACAGGGTGCAGAAGGATGGCACTTGGGTGGCACCACCGATGTTATCAGCAGAGATAAAATTGCAGTATATGGATGTTTGCAGGTTATTTGGAGACTTGTTCAACAGGCTAACATTGAATCCCATGGCAGTCCATTGACAAATCATCTCTATGAACGTTTTTCTTGCCCAAGGTAAACTCTTAAGTCATCAATTGTGAAGGAGTATTTCACTAACTGTCCTAATCCAGGTTGGAAGCCATTTGGATAGCATTAGGAGCAGGGAATTGTGCCTCATGTTCTGATCCCAAATGATGGTAATACTGGATAAAAGTCAGATCTCTTTTGTAAAAAGTGCCTCTTTAACTAAACTGTTGGTCATCTGCTTTATATGATCTGGTATCATTCTTTGCTTTCTAATGCTCCTGTGAAGCACTTTGGGCAGTTTCATTACTTTAATGAAACTATAGAAATATAAGTTATTGTTGTTAATATTACATAATAAATTATCGCTTAATTTTGTTTTCCTAAGCCCTGGTGACATAACATTCCCCGCTCTAGATGTTCAGTTGTCTCTGATCGTATGACAGTGGATTGGATTGATGCTAATGGGATCCTGAGGCATAAATAGTTTTTCTGGATTACCACCCATTGCAGAACCCAAATGATTTTTTTAACATAGTGTTCAACAATTT
Source organism: Chiloscyllium plagiosum (assembly GCF_037043375.1). Classification (NCBI taxonomy): domain Eukaryota; kingdom Metazoa; phylum Chordata; class Chondrichthyes; order Orectolobiformes; family Hemiscylliidae; genus Chiloscyllium; species Chiloscyllium plagiosum. Next base: position 80,523,270 of record NW_028270154.1, read on the forward strand.
ATGGGCAGATCCATGCAAACAATTCCATGATGTTCCACATTAAATGTTCCATACTTTTCAACCTTGCTTTACTATCAAACCCATAGAAAATGAGAACCAATATTGGTGGATGCTCTGGGAAGATGCCCAATATCAAACTTAATAGTCATAATTTTATTACCATTTATTTATTTTACTGTTACCAACAGCTTGATCAACTGCCTTTGTGCCTTTTTAACTTAAAAACAATAGAGTCATAAAGATGTACATCATGGGAACAGACCCTTCAGTCCAACTCATCCATGCTGACCAGATATCCTAACCTAATCTAGTCCCATTTGCCAGCACTTGACCCATATCCCTCTAAACCTTTCCTATTCTTATACCCATCCAGATGCCTTGTAAATGCTGTAATTGTACCAGCCTCCACCACTTCCTCTGGCAGCTCATTCCATACATGCACCACCCTCTGCATGAAAAGGTTGCCCCTTAGGTCCCTTTTATATCTTTCCCCTCTCACCCTAAACCTATGCCCTCTAGTTCTGGACTCCCCCACCCCAGGGAAAAGACCTTGTCTATTTATCCTATCTATTATGCTCATGATTTATAAATCTCAATAAGGTCACCCCTCAGCCTCCATTACTCCAGGGAAAACAACCCAACCTATTCAGACTCTCGCATTAGCTCAAATCCTCCAACCCTGGCAACATCCTTGTCAATCTTTTCTGAACCCTTTCAAGTTTCACAACATCCTTACAATAGAAAGAAGACTAGAATTGCATGCAATATTCAAAAAGTGGCCAAACTAATGTCCTGTACAGCCGCAACATGACCTCCCAACTCCTATACACAATAGCTTTCCAATTTTCTTTCAAACAGTATTCATTATAAGTAGGAATTTGGAGTTGAAGTATGATTTTAGTAAATGTTAGTGCAGATTAGAGGGGCTGAATGGCCTGCTTATAAACTCTATGTTCCTCTCTCTAATTTGGTTAGAGACAAAAACCTGCAGATGCTGGAATCCAAGGTAGACAAGCAGAAGGCTGGAAGAACACAGCATGCCAGGCAGCATCAGGCGGTGGAGAAGTCAATGTTTCAGGTGTGACCCTTGTTCAGGACTCTCTCTCGAGTTTGAACAGCTTGTTCCCATTGCTTCCCAAAGCTGAGGAACAAAGGCGAGGCACCGAGTGGCAGAGGCTGTACTGCAGATGCACAGCATCTTCCCATTGATACTGCATACCACATGGTGTCCAAGATGAGGTGAAGAACTGAATGATGCTGGTAAAGACCAAACTGAGCATCAGCAAGCACATTATTGTTGCATAATTGATAGCACTGTCGACAACCCTTTCTATCACTTATTCATGATTCAGGGTAACACTGCTGGGCAGCGATTAATGACCGAATTGGGATTGTCCTGCTTTTTGTGGTCAGGACTAACCTGGGAAAATTTCCACATTGCCGGTGGATGCCAGTATAGTAGCCGCTCTGGAAAAGCTTGGCTGGGCCTCAGTGCATTCTGGAGCGCAAGTCTTCAAATATTATTGTTAGAATATTTTCAGGGCCGTTGGCTTTTGAGGTATCCAGTCTTCTTTCAATGCCATGTACAGTGAATTGAATTGGCAATCTGTACTACAGGGACTCGCAGAAAGCTGAGATGGATCATCTATTCAGTACTTCTGGCTGAAAATGCTCACAAATGCTTCAGCCTTGTTTTATTTGCAGTGATGTGCTGCACTCCACAATCACTGAATATGAGGCTATTGGTGTAGCTTCTTTCCATTCTTGTAGTATATAGATTAGCACTACTGGAAGTTGCAGACCTACAGAGCTCAGCTCTGGTCTTTTGATTCTGGGTTTGTTCAGTTGCATGCTGTTTATGTCGTTTGGCTTGCGGGTGTTTCAATGTTGCAGTTTCACCAAATTGCAGCCTCATTTTTATGGTACGCCGGTACCATTCCTGGCATGCCCTCCTATACTGTTCATTGAACCAGGGTTGATCTCCTAGATGAAAGAGAGGACTGCAGATGCTGGAGATCAGAGCTGAAAATGTGTTGCTGGAAAGGTGCAGCGGGTCAGGCAGCATCCAAGGAGCAGGAGAATCGACGTTTCAGGCATGAGCCCTTCTTCAGGAATGAGGAAAGTGTGTCCAGCAGGCTAAGATAAAAGGTAGGGAGGAGGGACTTGGGGGAGGGGCATTGGAAATGCGATAGGTGGAGGGAGGTCAAGGTGAGGGTGATAGGCCGGAGTGGGGTGGGGGCGGAGAGGTCAGGAAGAAGATTGCAGGTTAGGAAGGCGGTGCTGAGTTCGAGGGATTTGACTGAGACAAGGTGGGGGGAGGGGAAATGAGGAAACTGGAGAAATCTGAGTTCATCACTTGTGGTTGGAGGGTTCCTAGGCGGAAGATGAGGTGCTCTTCCTCCAACCGTCGTGTTGCTATGGTCTGGCGATGGAGGAGTCCAAGGACCTGCATGTCCTTGGTGGAGTGGGAGGGGGAGTTGAAGTGTTGAGCCACGGGGTGGTTGGGTTGGTTGGTCCGGGTGTCCCAGAGGTGTTCTCTGAAACGTTCCGCAAGTAGGCGGTCTTTCTCCCCAATATAGAGGAGGCTACATCGGGTGCAGCGGATGCAATAAATGATGTGTGTGGAGGTGCAGGTGAATTTGTGGCGGATATGGAAATATCCCTTGGGGCCTTGGAGGGAAGTAAGGGGGGAGGTGTGGGCGCAAGTTTTGCATTTCTTGCGGTTGCAGGGGAAGGTGCCGGGAGTGGAGGTTGGGTTGGTGGGGGGTGTGGATCTGACGAGGGAGTCACGGAGGGAGTGGTCTTTTCGGAATGCTGATAGGGGAGGGGAGGGTGGGGTCCGTTTGGAGGTGGCGGAATTGACGATGGATGATACGATGTATATGGAGGTTGGTGGGGTGGTAGGTGAGGACCAGTGGGGATCTCCTGGCTTAATGGTAATGATGGAATGAACTGAGCAGGAGGATACAGGTTGTGGTTGAATATCATTCTGCTATTGCTGATGGGCTACAGCACCTCATGGATGACTGGGTTTGAGTTGCTAGATCTGTTCAAAGCCTTTCTCATTTAGCACTGAGGTATTGCCACATGTGAAGATGAGCCTGGTTAATATTGGTGTGGTGGTTCTCCAGTCTTACTCATTTGATGCCGTTAGATATTTTAATATCTCATCTGAAAGATGGTACCTCTACCAGTGCAAAATTCCTTTAGCCCTTACTTCATCAAAGTGTTAGCCTCAATTGATATGGTCACATTCTGAGCATAGGCGTTGAGAGCGTAACCCTCTGATCCAGAAAGGAAACTGTTACCACTGATAAAGTGACAATTACTTGGGATACAGGGAGAATATACAGTTTAATAATGGAACAGGATCTTCAGTAGCCCTGGAGAGATGCATTCTAACGTCCCCCATTCTCACCAGCTCTGGGAAGTCACCAGCTATTGCTCAGAGAATTCTCCAGTTTGGAGATGTCACCTGACACCGACCTCAGAGTGGCACCCCCCACTGGTGGGCAGTTGGGATAGCATTGAGGTGTCAGGATTTGGGAGAGTCTGGAATCCCAGTGGCCTCAACAAAGGAGGCAGGCACTGGGGTGGTTGTGGGAGGGAAGCACATGAAGAGAGTTACCTGGGGGCCAAAGGGCCTGTTCCCATGTTTTAACAATAACGATAAGGGACTGGAATAAGAGAGGGGATAATCAGGGCTCTGGGAGAGGAGAGTACAGATAGGAGATTGGAGAGTGTCAATGCTAGGAGAAATTTGGGGTATCAGTGATGGAGGACAGAGTCTGGGAAATGTAAAACCTTCTCACCTTTCCTCCTTGTATCTGTATGTCCTGCAACCTAACCACTGGGGAGCTTCTCTGCAACATATCAACATTCCTTTAAGTCTAAGTTATTTCCCTGACAAAATGACCACATCATCTTGTTCTAATTGGTGGGGCATCCAAAGATGGGTGCTTAATTGATCATTTTCTGTGATGAGCTGACATTCTTGTCATCACATTCCTGAAAATAAAATGGTCCCAACGCTTCACCAAAACTAAGGCTGTGAGATGCTGTACCTGAAGGCTTAGCATGCATCGACTTTGCTTGAGTTTTCCAGTTCAGAGTTGTCACTTATACGTGGAACCAGAGTCCAACTCAAGGTCGATACATTAGTGAGGAGCATGGCCTGTTAACAGTAATGCGAACTGAGACGCCTGGTCACACCTTGTATAATATATGAACATTGTTTGCAAAGCCAGTATTCATTGCCCATTCCTATTTTCTCTTGAAAAGGTAAGCTCTCCTTTGGGAACTGCTAAAGTCCATCTGATACAAGTACAACTATTGTGCTGCAAAGCAAGGAGTTCCAGAATTTTGACCCAATGACAGTGGTGGAATGGCAAATGGGAACATTGCAGATGGTGGTTTTCCCAAGTCTCTGCTCCCTTTGCCATTCTAGGTAAAGAGGCCATGGTGTTTTTGGGAAGGTGTCATCAAAGATTGAATTGGTGAGTAAGGGACATTAGATGACGGATGTCTGAGAAATAACACTGTCCTTTCCTAGATTAGCTGGGATTTGTGACACGTGGAGACCAGCGATTGAACTTTTGAAGATGTAGGCAGTGGTTTTCAGCAGTTTGGGGTGAAACTGTGAAGGGGTAATGCTTCAGATGTGGACGAAGATTGTCTTGGCAGATGTAGTATTGAGAGATGAAGAGAATATCATAGTTGCCACCAGTAGACTCACCCTGATTCAAGTACAAAAGGGAGGTACATACACTCAGAGGATCTAGTTTCAGAGACGGCTTCAGCTTTGACCTCCCTATCTGTCTTTACAGATCAGCCAGGCAACTGGGACGTGGCTGGCTGCACAGAACTTCCTGAGTCAGCAGGAAAGCAATACAGTACATTAAAATGCTCACAACTATCAAACTATCGCAGTTCAGCAAATTGCAAAACCACTTTTAGTAGACAGCTCTGTGATATTAAACTGACATTGGTGCCCATAGAGACCTGAAATAGTAACGTCAAGTAAATTTGTAAATAATATTTTTACGTTTATTTCTTAATTTTTCTTTAAAGGAAACTCTCCCTTCCAAATACCTTATGATTAATGGACGGAAAACTCCCTTGATATCTGGTTCCCAGCTCCAGTTCATATTTCATCCTTTCACTCGCCCAGTAGAATTAATGTTCACAGTTAGTTCGGAGGGTAGAGAGCAAATTTCCAGTTGCTGAGATCAACCACTGATTGCTGGAAGAAAGGTCGTTAGGAAATCATAACATCCTGCTACCTTCTACTGGCTGAAGGAAGTGTCATCCCTGATGTTTCTTCGAGCAACAGTGACTACAGTAACTGGTTTTGCTGAGAACACTTTGACATTTTTCAAATGCCAATCATAAAAACCATTCCTAGAAAATATATGGGAATAGGATTTAGTTTGACCATAAGACATGGATGTTGAAGTAAGGCCATTGGGCCCATTGAGTCCACCCTGCCATTCAATAATGGCTGATTGGCATTTCAACACCACTTTCCCACACTCTCCCCATATCCCTTAGTTCCTTGCGAGATTAAGAATTTATCAATTTTGCCTTGAAGATATTTAACGTCCCGGCCTCCATTGCACTCCGTGGCAATGAATTCCACAGGCCCACCACTCTCTGGCTGAAGAACTGTCATTTCCATTCTAAATTGACCCCCTCTAATTCTAAGGCTGTACCCATGGACCCTACTGTCCCTGCCTGATGGAAACAAATTCCCAGTGTCCACCCTTCTAAGCCAGGCATTATCTTGTAAGTTTCTTTTAGAACTCCCCTCAACTTTCTCAACTCTAATGAATACAATCCCAGGATCCTCAGCCGCTCAACGTTTGGCTCTGATGTCACTGCAGCTGAGTGGTCCAACCTTCAAGTCTAAGCTCTCTGGTGGTTGAAAAGGGCTACCAAATGATTACCATCACCTGGATAACAATAACCAGCAAACCTCAGAATGTTATGGTCAGAAAAGACTTGAGAACAGGGGCAACTGAATTTTGAACAGTGCCCCTGAGGATGACTGATTGTAAGAAAAAGCATTCTTAAAAATGTTTTGTTGAAGGATCACGCTGCTGCTTCCCAAGAAATGTTTAATGAGAGGCATTTTTAATTATTCAAGACTCATGTTCCAATTCAAAACAATCCTTGCTTTGTTACCTACATGCTATTTTCCCTTTCCACTGGAGGAAAGGAAATCCTTGATGGTGATTGAAATCAAGAGAGTGTGATAGTGCCAGCAGCACATTTCAGAGAGACGAAAAAAAAACTGCAGATGCTGGAATCCAAAATAGACAAGAAGGAGGCTGCAAGAACACAGCAAGCCAGGCAGCGTCAGGAGGTGGAGAAGTCAACGGTTTGGGTATAACCCTTCTTTAGGACTGGAAGTGAGGGTAGGGGGAACTCTCAATAAAGGGGGTAGGGGAGGGTTTGGACGGGGAGAGGGGAGAAAGTGGTGAGGTAGTGATAGGTGAGATGCATCATGAGACATGATGTGGAGGTGCCGGTGTTGGACTGGGGTATACAAAGTTAAAAATCACGCAACACCAGGTTATAGTCCAACAGGTTTATTTGGAAATTTCCAAATAAACCAGTTGGACTATAACCTGGTGTTGTGTGATTTTTAACTATGAGGAGACACAAAGTGAACTTTGTTTTAATTGTCAGATGACAAATACCATTGCTCTGTTCATGATTTCCTTTTGGGTAAAGTTGGTTATCCTGGTTACAGGATATTCATTGTTTATATCCTTATAAAGGCAAAGGGGGTGGTTAAGGCTGTCTTTCCAATTAAAACACTACCACAATCATTTGCGTAGTGCAAATGTTAAATCATTTGCCATTCACCAAACCTAAAATGGCTCACAGACAAACGTGGAAATTATGCTACCGAATTACATAGACTAGAAGAGTAGTTAGTGCAAACTCCCAATCTGTGCTGAGTTAGCGGAGCCCATCCACAGCAGAGACAAAGCCACTACAATTGACGTCTGTATACTGGAGAGCGATGGAGAGTTAGAACAAATCAGGCAAGTTCCTCATTCTTGATTGTAATCCATTGGCTTTTGATGGAAGAACGCCAGTACACATGGTCAGTGAGAATGTGGTTCATCTTACCCTCCCAGAGTTCAAACGGCTGCAAATCCTCATTGTGGTGACCCACAGATTTAAAATTAAATGCAATTTTGGTCAGGGACAGTAGGGTAGCCAACTGCAGAACCTGTTACAAAAGATCACGGAGAGAAGTGAAGCAGAACAGTAAGAAAGACATCACTGTGCACTCATGTGCACATTAGGAAATAATAACTAATAATCTCTGGAAAACCCAGCATTAAATAAGTCAATTATGACAGACTCATTTAAATGAAGTGTCAAAATAACATCAGAAAGTGTCCCAGCAAACCCTGTGGTTTATAAGGTTGCCTACAGATCCAATTTTCAATAGTAACATTGTTGAGTTTAAGCATGGCAACTAGGCGGTGATAAATTGGACCGTACACTGCAATAAAACCTTCACACCTTTTTCAGTAGCTCATCGCTTCTCCTCACTCTCATTTGAGTTGGCCACATTTGCAAAAAAAGGCTTGCCCAAACATATGACATGACACCCATGAGGCTGAGGACTACAAAATCCAGAAATGACTTGGAGGAGCCGGTGTTGGACAGAGGTGGACAAAGTTTAAAAAAAAACACAACAGCAGGTTATAGTCCAACAGGTTTATAACCAGGTGTTGTGTAATAAATCCAGAATAAAATCCAGAAAGGCAGCAGTTCTTAAAGGTCTAAAGCTTGCCATTAATGGGAAAATTATGATGAGGTCAGAAAAGTTCACAGCAGAAATATTAGGGTTATTCACAGCAGAGATATTCACAGCAGCGATATTAGGGTTATAATTCCCCTTTGTTATTGAAAAGTTTGAAGTCCTCCCACAGAAAGTGCTGTCAAGGAAAGAGGTCCTATCCAAAGCCAACGTCTAACAGAGGCAAATGAGCTGACTGCACAGAAGGAGGTGTGATATTTTTAACTAGATTACTGGTACCTCTACCAGTCTATAGCATTGGGTACGAGTCATTTGAGGTAATTCCTTGACATCGGTCTAGTAGAGGTTTATTAGATGGATACTTGGAATGAGTGGGTTGTCTGATGAGGATAATTTAGACAAACTAGGCATATTTCCATTGGAATTTAGAAGAGTGAGTGGCGATGGGATTAAAGTGTATAATATTTTGACAAATACAACGTGGGAAGAATCTTTCCTTTTGTAGGTGAGTCCAGAATTAGGGGACACTGTTTTTAAAACTATAGGTTTCCCTTTTAGGACTGAGATGATGAAAAATTATTTTCTTGCAGAGGATTGTACGACTTTGGACCTCTCTCTGCAGTGTCAGGGCAAGTGAGGTCATTCAATAACTGTAAGGGGGAGCTAAACAAGTTCTCCTCAGGCAGGAGAATTAATAGTTATCAGTAGTAGAACGAAATGGGGAATTTGAACCACCACCAGATCACCCATGATCTTACTGAATGGTACAGCAGGTTGGAGTGGCTTGATTGGCCTACATCTGTTCCTAATTCTATGTTTGTTTTTGTTGCCACCCTCAGATTGTGTGTGACATGAACAGAATGAGAGAAGTCAATAACCCCTTGAGAATAATTAAGCTCTTCAGAATCATTACGTTGTTCAACATTGCTCTTCAAGCATTTTTCCCCAGAGTTAAGAAATATATACAATAATGTACATAACTATATAACAAAAGAACATCAAAGTTTATTTCATATAAAAGCAAAAGATGTTATTTTTATACAACTATTTGAAACAGACTTGATTGTAAATATTAGAAATAACTTATCAACATTTTATACAGATTTCACTTCAACATTAATAATTTTCAGGTTAAATACAGGATTTTCTATAAGAGTTATTTTCTACACAAGTCCGCTAAACTATTTACAGTGTATAAATAATTAGATAAAGGTCTATACAGAACCAGGCGAAAGTGAGTACTGCAGATGCTGGTGATTAGAGTCAAGAGTGTGGTGTTGGAAAAGCACAGCAGGTCAGGCAGCATCCGAGGAGCAGGACAATCAACGTTCCCTCCCCACCCTCCCCTCCCGGCACCTTCCCCTGCCACCGCAGGAATTGCAAAACGTGCGCGCACACCTCCTCCCTCACCTCCATCCAAAGCTCCAAAGGACCCTTCCACAAATCAAAGTTTCACCTGCACTTCCACATATGTCATTTACTGTATCTGTTGCTCCCGATGTGGTCTCCCCTACATCAGGGAGACAGGGCAGCTATTTGCAGAGCGCTTCAAAGAACATATCCGGACACCTGCACCAACAAACCCCACCACCCCGTGGTCGAACATGTCAACTCCCCCTCCCACTCTGCCAAGGACATGCAGGTCCTGAGCCACCTCCATCACCACTCCCTTACACCCGATGCCTGGAGGAAGAATGCCTCATCTTCCACCTTGGAACCCTCCAACACCATGGCATCAATGAGGATTTCACCACATTTCAACCACCATGGGTGACACAATGACTCAGTGGTTAGCGCTGCTGCCCAAGGTTCAATTCCAGCCTTGGGCGACTGTCTGTTTGGAGTTTGCACATTCTCCTCATGTCTGCATGGGTTTCCTCTGGGTGCTCTGGTTTTCTCCCCCGGTCCAAAGATGTGCAGGTCAGCTGAATTAGCCATTCTAAATTGCCCATAGTGTTAGGTGCATTTGTCAGAGAGAAATGGGTCTGGGTGGGTTACTCTTCTGAGGGTTGGTGTGGACTTGTTGGGTTGAAGAACCTGTTTCCATACTGTAGGGAATCTAATCACCACTTTCCTCATTTCCCCTCCCCACCCCCATTATCCAGTTCCAACCTTCCAGCTCAGCACCATCCTCACGGTCTGTCCCACCTGTCCATCTTCCTTCCCACCTATCCGCTCCACCCTCCCCTCTGACCTATCACCTTTACCCCCACCTCCATCCACCTATTGCACTCTCAGTTACCTTCCCCCCAGCCCCACTTCCCTCCTATTTATCTCTCCAACGCCGAGGATCCCAGCCTCATTCCTGATGAAGAGCTTTTGCCCGAAACGTCGATTCTCCTGCTCTTCGGATGCTGCCTGACCTGCTGTGCTTTTCCTGCACCGCACTCTTGGCTCTATACAGAACCATTCTACAGTAAGACCTTCTACCACTGCCCATCATGTGACCTGACATCACTGCTGGAGATGCCATCTGCTACCCAAGCGATAGCTGCTTCTCTGAGTTGACAATTTTCAATGTTGAGCACAAGTTGACATCAGAAATCTATTCTGCTGTAAGAACTTATTACAGTGTACATTTTGCAGCCAAACTGCACATTTTCATATTGCCAATTGAATGAGCAATTAGGAGAAGCTGAAAAAGAGATTAATTTGAGGATCTACAAGGGGTATGAATATTTACAGAACTTCTCCCCAGCCTGTAATTTATTAAAGACCAGAGACCGGGAATCCTCTCCTATGACTTCGTACTTTGTATATTCTGTTCATTCGTCCACTGAACCATCTGGAGAGCACACAAGTCCCACTTTGACGGCTAGGAATACAGGTAGCGCAGGACATTAACATAATAACATGTACCAAGCTGAAGCAGAACATGTTAATGCTCAAAATTTTACAAACTAAGAACTTTTCAATCTGAGTGAAGTGCTGAGTGATGGCAATGAATGAAGGCTTAATGCCGTTCCTGTGTAAGGAATCAAAAGATTAACAAGCCGATTACACAGTGGGTGGCCAATTCAAAAGCCTCAATTAGAAAGATCTGAGAACAAGTCTCCAGGTCAATGTTGATGAGGCTGATTAGAATGATGTGCGCTCACATGGTAGTGGAAAATCAGCAGGACAGAAAAAAAATAGTTTTTACACTATCTATTGTGGTGAGACAATCCTAGACCAGATTGTCAATTTATGTTATGCTCTGGGTAGAGACCAGTAACTTTTTATTTTTAAAGTAGGCACAGAATGAAATCTGGGGGCCTTATTAGTAAAATTAAGATGAAAGATTTCATAATTTTCAAAGAAAAGAGCAATGGCTAGCTGGTGAAATGTCAAAGTTTGCACAGAGTAATGTGTCAGTTTTAGCGCTTATTTGCAAAGAACAATGGTGCTTACTGGGTCACTGGCCTACTCTTGAACCCCATCACCACATGCATGTTTCTTGGTCTTCTCCAAGTAGCTCGGCAGCCTTTTTCCTCCAACACACTGAGCAGCTTGATTTATGTCAGCATCAACTCCATCCTCACCCCTCACCCTGTCAGTCTTGGCCCTTTGGTCAAGTTTTCTACAAAGAAATAAAGAGAAGGGTTAATTGTGATGGTGTTGTGGGCAATAGCAACTAATGGATGTATATTGACATGCCAGGTGCTGACATATTCCTAGTGTGTGTGTAATAAGTACAAAGAGCAAGAGCAGTTATTAGTCTAAGAGAATGAGTTGGGTGTGAACCCTTGAGTGGACATGATGCATTGGATGCAGGCCAGATGGGTATGATGGGATAGCATCTTGATTCTATTCAGTGGGAAGAGGGCATCTCATCTTTCTGTGGCTCCATCCTGTCACATCTGCAAGGCACATTTGGTAAAGGAGTAAGCCAATGGATGATTTTTGGCTTCATTCTCTTTGTTGTAGGAGCGACCACCAGGGTCTAAGAGACAATACGTGGATTGCAGCATCTGAGGTGCTATCCAACTGGCCTCTAAATAGGTGGTAGATGTTTGATTCCAAAACGTATGGCCAGTGACAAGGACATCTGTCTTGCTCACCATGTTACTTTCCAAGTAGTATACACAAAATCTCACTTGCTTAAAAAATTAGAAGTGCACATTTGGGCAGCATAACTGATCTTATGCCATAATGAATATGACACCATCCAATGCAATTCTTTAACATCTGCCCAATTTCTGGAAAGTTCTGCCCAAAGTTTTCATTTAGCTTTTCTGCTATTTCCTTCTTGCCAATTATAAATTCTCTTGACTTTGCATTTAGTGGATCCCCAGTTATTTTTATTAATATTTTCCTTTTTAGTCCTGTATCAGCTTTTACCTTCAAATGTTCAGTTTCTTATTAGGTTCTCATTTTATTTTCCTTTTCTTAATTGTTTTCTTGGTCCTCCTTTGCAAAAGTCTAGATTCTTCCCAATCCTCAGGCTTAATATTTTTTGAAAACTTTATAAATATTTTCTTTTGACAGAATACAATTCTTGATTTCATGGCTGAGACATTGTCCTTGTGGGGATTTCTATTTATTTTTGTTGTGGGCTATTTACCTTTCTTTAAATGTTGGCTATTGTCTTTTTGCCATCACACCTTCTAATCCACTATAACCAAATTTCACCTCATTGCTTTATAGTTTTCTTTGTTTAGATTTCAATTTCTGGTTCCTGATTAAATTTGAAAGTGTTGTACTTTAATATAAAATGCTATCACATTACTGTCAGTTTCTCCTAAAGAATCTTTAACAGCAAGATTACTGTTTAGCCTTTTTCATTGCACAGTACTAGATCTAGTTGGTTCCTTAATACATTACTCTAGAAAACCAGCTTGCAGATATTCCAAGACTTCATCCTCTACAATGTCAGTACTAACTATGTTTACCAGATCTATATGTCAAATGAAATCTCATTATTATTGAGCTACCTTTGTTATCTGCATCCCCAATTTCTGATTAATATTATTGTTATTGTTTGGTGACCCATAAACAACTCTACCAAGGTTTCCTGCCCTTTGCAAGCTCCTAGTTTCCTCATTCCACCCAAACTGATTCTACATCTTGAAATTTAGACATAAGCTTATTTTTTGCTACAGTACAAGTGGACACTTCTTCAGGGGAAAGTGAAGACTGCAGATGCTGGAGATCAAGAGTGGAAAAATGAAGTGCTGGAAAAGTACAGTAGGTCGGGTAGCATCCGAGGAGCAGGAGAGTCAATGTTTTGAACATGAGCTTTTCATTCATTCCTGATGAAAAGCTCATTCTTGAAACATTGACTCTCTTGCTCTTCAGATGCTGCCTGACCTGCTGTGCTTTATCAGCACCTCACTTTTCGACTTCTCTGACAACTGTTGTTGAACCACACGTTCACTGTAATTTCCTTTAACCCATGCCAACACGTATATGGATCCGGTAGTAATCATCAGCTGATTATATTTCAATATCTGCAATTTAAATTAACGCCTAACTCCTGTTATTCCCTAGTCTCACATATGTCATTGGAACCACATGCAAAATGCCAATTGGATCCTTCCCTACCACTATAACCCAGGCACCAGTTGGCCAACACTGCTGTGATGGTGCTTCCCCTTCAACTATTGTTCTTGGGGTTTTTCAAGAGGGGTCATAAAGGCAGAGGTGCCGATATGTCTGGAGTTGGCTACTTTAAACAATGGTAGGGGAGTGGCCGGTTCTTCCAGTTCAGGTTTTCTTCAAGTTTGGTTTGTTTTAGCAGGAAGTCAGAAACTGCTGGTAGCAGACAAACTGTTATTGCAAAAAAAAGGTTCCATGCTTCAATCGATGTTTCTTGCCTGACTGTTCTCCCTGCAATCTATCCTGCCTGTAAGAATCTGAGTTTGAATTTACCCATTTGCGAAGGGGTGTGGTTTTGAGATGTTGCGGGTACTGGAACTGCTCCTTTATTAAGTTGCAATTTCGAGTCAGTTGAGTTTCCAAAACAGCTAAGTTATTCTAAATTCCGTTTTCTTTTGCTCGTGTTTTAACCATAGTGTGTAAATAAACTATGTTTTGTTTAAAGCTGAGTGGTTTGACCAATTCCTGGAATATCCACTTTACATCTGCCTTTAAATAAGAAAAAAGTCTGTGTTACCTTCTGAAAGTGTTTAGAGGGGGTCTGGCCTGGTCCATAACACAGCCTTCTAGATTCTTCCTCTCAGCTGCACAGAATAGTGTCAATTCCATCCTCTTATACTATCCCCTATTACCACTATTTCTGTTTAACTCCTTCCACTTTAATGGCATCCTGTACTATGATGCCATTGTCAGTCAGCCCGTCCACACTGCAGCCCTGAGTCTCAGCCATATAAGCTGCAAGAACCTAACCCTGTCGTGCAGTTGGAAGAGCTGAGACTCCACTGCTCCCAATGTCTCACTCCCCTTACCTGCCTGATTCACAGTCACAATTTCCTGCCACTGACCGCCGATCAAATCAGGGATGCTAACATAAGGGATGCTAACATAAGTATCCACAGAGCGTCTCTGTCCCTGATGTGTCACAATACCTGAAGCTAAGCTTCCAGGTCAAGCCTCCAAGCTGCAGACAGTTACTATAGATGTTGTTACCATGGATTGCTTTGCTATCCAGGTACTCCCAAGTGCTAAGCCATGACACACCTCCTGCTTAGTCATCTGTGATATATTAATTACATTTAAAGGGGTGGCTGCTCTGTAGTCTTGGCTGCTCTGCCAGGAATGATACCCACTGCTGGTGTAACATCAGCCAAGTAGCAATAACAAAGGAGGAAGCCTGGTGAAGAAATTGGGAATGGTTACTGAGGGTGGGCTAGGTTGGTGGGGTTAAGGGGATGCGTGTCCATGGAAGTGGCACTTTCAATGTTATGAGGTGGGACCAACATGAGCTACATGGTGCCCTTTCAGATCATTGCCAACCTATATGAGATAGCCTCCCCATGCGCCATAGGACCCCTCTCCGAACTGGGCATTTGTCGGTTTGAGTGAGACGAGATCTTCAAGTGATCCTTTCTCTGGATCGGAATGCTGTCCTTGACCTTCTTGGCCACTGGTCAACCCACATTGACACTTTAGCCTGGTCACCCATCGGGTGTAATTCTTCTTTGGCAGCATGATAGCATACTGGAACTTGAAAGTGTTCAGAAAATACTTTTTTTTAGATTAGATCAGTTACAGTGTGAAAACAGGCCCTTCGGCCCAACAAGTCCACACCGACCCGGTGAAGCGTAACCCATCCAGACCAATTCTCCTACATTTACCCCCTCACCTAACACTACGGGCAATTCAGCATGGTCAATTCACCTAACCTGCACATTTTTGGATTGTGGGAGGAAACCAGAGCAAACCCACACAGAGAATCGCCTGAGGCAGGAATTGAACCCGGGTCTCTGGCGCTGTGAGGCAGCAGTGCTAACCACTGTGCCACCGTGCCGCCCACTAACAAGGAGGTTGCCAGGGTGGGAGGATTTGAGCTACAGGGAAAGCCTGAATAGGCTAGGGCTGTTTTCCTTGGAACATTGGAGGCTGAGAGGTGACCTTATAGAAGTCTACAAAAGCATGGATAGGATAAACAGACAAGGTCTTTTTCCCTGGGGTAGGGAGTCCAGAACTAGAGGAAATAGGTTAAGGGTGAGAGGGGAAAGACTTAAAAGTGACCTATGGGGCAACTTTTTCACACAGAGGGTCTTCTGTGTATGGAACGAGCTGCCAAAGGAAGTGGTGGAGGCTGGTACAATTACAGCACATAAAAGGCATCTGGATGGGTTTATGAATAGGAAGGGTTTAGAGGGATATGGGCCAAGTGTTGGCAAATGGGACTAGGTCAGGTTAGGATATCTAGTCAGCATGGACGAGTTGGACTGACGGGTCTGTTTCCATGCTATATGCCTCTATGACTCTATGTGGAATGACAACAGTAACAATAGACAATTAGGACAGTGAGCCTCACCACATCTCCCACCCATGGTGGAGTGTCTCTCATTCTACTCACTGCAACTAATACCACCCATATTTTCTCTTACCTGCCACAAGCAAATGACATCAAATGGGCAAGTGGTGCTGGAAGAGCACAGCAATTCAGGCAGCATCCGAGGACAGGCTGTGCTCTTCCAGCACCACTGATCCAGAATCTGGTTTCCAGCATCTGCAGTCATTGTTTTTACCTCATCAAATGGGCAAGACCTATTTTCTTGTTTTCAGACATTATTAGAATTGGTGTCCAAGGGCATCACGTTATCCTAAAGTGCAATGTTTAAAAAATGACAAAAGATGGCCTTGTAATTCTCTCCTTACCAGAAATCCCAGCGACTTATCTACTAAAAGCTTTGACCCTGCCCAAAATCTCCCTTGGAATCAGCCAAAGTATCACTTTTTCCAGAACATCTGCTTTTTGTTGAGTATGCAGCACTGCTGAGAATCTGTGCCTTCCACTTTCAAATGCATATTTTGAAGTAGAATATTATTCTGAGTTATTTGTCAAGGAAAGATAATTTAGTGCCATCTTGTGGCCCAAGCTTGTAATGAGAGAGGGACAGGTGCCAGTTTATGGGAACATTGAATGGGGAATACATAGGATTTTACAAGATGAAATTACTATAAATCATGATCTGCTGGAATTGCATTCATTATGAACTATTAGTTTTCAACTTCTTCATCTGATGGTCATCCCTGGGACTCTTCGTGGACTGACATTATTTTTAAAAGGAAAGAATGCCTAAAATGGCTGCCATGATCACATGATCTCAGATTGAGACAAGTCAAGGAAACCAATGTGAAATTAACAAAGCCATCTAACCAAACTTACACATTTAGCCAAGAACATCTAAACTAGTCAGTTGAGGCAGGCATCCAGAAACTCAGAGCTGTATCTCTTATTTTATGTCATATTTACTTCATAATTTCAAATATAGAGAGATGAAATGTTTACTTACCAGTTAGCCAGCTTTGAAAGACAATAAACCCAGATTTAAGAGTATATATCAAACCCAATTTCGATAGCAACTTCTGGCCAGCAGAGTAAAAAGAAAGAAAAATGAAGAGTTGGAAGTCTCTCTCTCTCTCTCTCCTACCTGTTTCTCTCAGCCTCCCCAAGGACAAAGTAAATTTGGGAAATAACCAATTACCGAGAATTTAAAAACATTGACAAACTTTACCACTACTGAGGATATAAGTCAACAAGTAAACACCTGTGGTCTCAGATTAAAAATCTAACACCCGAAGGACTCGAAGGACTTTAAAACAATATAACCTTTGTTCTTGTCTGTCCCAGATACTCACTCTTTTCGTAAACAATTACCTGCTAGTTGTGTGTATTTGATGGCAAGTAAGTAATAAAATTCTTCTTCTTTTCACTCAAGAAAACTTCATAATTGGCTACTTGATTTTGAACTAATTAATTACATTCCGAATTGATTTGTGATGTAGCTGCATGCTGTAAAAAGAAATAAAAATATTTATCATGACTGACCAAGAGGGCATAGTAAAGAGGGGCAATGAATAATCTTTCCTTACCTGGTTGTCACAGACAACAAAAAACCAAAAATGGGAAATAAAATTTCCAGATGGAAAGGGATGAAATTTTACCAAATAGATTCAGGAAATTTCCCAATCGGCGAGTGTTCTGAGGAAGGGTCACTCATTTCTCTGATTTCTCTCCACAGATGTTGCCAGACCTGCTTAGCTTTTCCAGCAATTTCTGCTTTTGTTTCTCATTAAAAAGGTCCCTTGCCCAATACGTGGAACTTCCAGGAAGATGGTAGCAAAACATGGTCAGATTCGCTGTCTCTGGAGCCAGTTTGGAGGTAATCACTGAGATGGGCAAGTGTTGAG
Source organism: Chiloscyllium plagiosum (assembly GCF_037043375.1). Lineage (NCBI taxonomy): Eukaryota > Metazoa > Chordata > Chondrichthyes > Orectolobiformes > Hemiscylliidae > Chiloscyllium > Chiloscyllium plagiosum. The sequence goes on from NW_028270154.1 coordinate 80,540,857, forward strand.
GGAAGCTAGTTAAAAGGCCCATCTTGGTTGTGTGTGACACCAACCTTATTGTATTAAAGCTTCTAGGATCCATCCTCACACTGCCTGACACCACATTGCCCCCTCTAATAACATCTCACGTTGCTATGCACAATTTATGATGCCTTATACTCACATGCTTCCCCTATGTCTTGTCATGCTTCCACACCGCACCCCCCAGCTATGTCTCACTCTGTCCTTCATTGCCACTCACTAGGTATTCACAATGGACAGATTTCAAGAGCTATGCGGTGATGAATAAAATGGAACATCTAACAGTTTAATAGAGCTTGCATTCAAAACATAAAATGAAACATCCTTGAGCAAATCTGTTGTAACAATAAACATCTATTACACTGAATCACTTCAAAGGCAGCTAAGCCTTTAATAACCACTTAAAGTCTGTCAATTGAATGTCTGCAGAGCCCCATATTGTGGTAAGTGGTTCTGAACCTTTGAAACTCAACAAAGCATTTAAATTGCTAACTCAGATCTGGTTTGACAGAAAGGTGAAGTGATGAAGGAGCAGCACTCTGAAAGCTTGTGATTTCAAATAAGCCTGTTAGACAATAACTTAGTGTCATGTGACTTAAGAATTACAGTCAATTCTTCTATAATGCGATGGTTGCATTCTTATGTGGCCCCACACTATATAAAAATTGCAAAATAAAAATAAAAGTGATGTAATTGCATTGTAGCCAACATACGTTTTAAAAGTTCACACTTTAGAAACAGCGTTCCTTATTCAACAATTGTGTTACAGCCATTTTGTGTTGACATGGGTTATAGCAGAATGACCTGCACTATTCATTACAGGCAAATAGATTCTTGCTGGACATAAATAATTATGAACTTTCCAGGTTATAACTCTAACCCCCTTGAGCACACATTAAAGTCAGGCACAGACAGAAACAAAATAAAATTGGTATTAGGAGTGGAGTGAAAACTGGAAAGATATATCAACTTCCCCTGTTGAAGGGATTCATTGACACTATCCTTTTGTCTTATCAGGACTTGCTCTGTGTTCACTATCTGCTCTAGATACTGTCACCTGCCTGCAGAAGGCATAGGGAAACTGGCTTACAGCTTACAAAGTCTCTGATTTATTGTGAAAAGTAAAAGCTTACAGCAATTGGTGAGAGAAAATAAATTGTCTTTCTTCTGTGTTTTTTTTTGCTGCAGAAACAAAGACAGCATCTTTCTTTCCAAAGGTTCTATGACTTCTGACCAAACATCACACCCACATGCTGTTCAGATCCCTGGGAGCCAATCATGTAATTGCTGGCAAGCAGAGGTCTTTGTCATCAGTGATTGGTCACCATTCCACAGACCAATCAGCTACTTATTGCTAGCCGAATCTCATTTGTTGCACTCCCTCTGTTTCCAGCTTGTCTGCAACTAAACTTTTCTCACTGTTTGAACAAACTGCAGTGTTCACAGAACTTAAAGTGAGCAGTTGTAGCAACTTGCTTTAAGAATGTGCAGCAATCCTTTCCACATTCCTTTGTTTTTAGAACAGTCCCTTTTTTTCTATTTCAGTTCCACAAACAAAAATGCAGAAAAGTTAAAAGATACAGGCTTTACACATTGTTCTGTCGTGTTGTATGGTGTATTGTGGTAACATCATTTTATCACTATCACAAAGCCATTTATTATCCACAAAGAACAACTGGGTAAGGAGGGAAGAGGAATGAATGGTGAAGTGCAAACTAAAAGCAGTCTTAAGTATGATAACTTATGAAAATCACAGGTACAGTGTACATATGAATATTAGGTTAATAATTTGCTTTGATTAGTTCCACCTAACATTTTTCACTTTTGCAAAAGACACTATTCATTAATTTAAAATGTGCATTTCATCTCTGATATTTCTGATTTTCAGTTTTTTAGGACAACAGACTCCTGGATGACCAAAATCATGACACAATATAACTCATGCACTGAAGCTCCAATGCCTCATGCTGTATCTCACACAGAGAGCGCAGTTGAAATTCACCCTTTACCGAGCACAATGTTTGGAGCAGATGGTTGAAATTGAGAGGGATGAATAAAAGTCTCAGTTGGTGTTCAAGCCACAGTTTATTATCTCACAGCATATTAGTGTCATCAGTTACACAAGAAGTGAAATAACAATTGCAACATTTTTGACATATGTCAAGATCAGAAACATGTGAAACAAAATATAAATTTATGGTGGAATTCTTTTTTTAAAGCCACAACATATTTAAAAAGTTTCTGTTTGAGGTTATGACAAGACTAATGACAAATTCAGTGACCCTGCATTCCCAGCAGGCAGTTCACTCAAGAGGAGAATGGGTCAAAGACATGATGCAACATTGCCATTCTGCATTCCCATCAGGCCATTGTAACTTTACAGCATCATTGAACAAACACATAAAACTAAAATGGACTTATTTCTGGACATATCAAAGTTAGGTACAGAGCAAAGTTCCCTCAGGTTCTGCCTGAGCTGAAAATGTGTTGCTGGAAAAGCGCAGCAGGTCAGGCAGCATCCAAGGAACAGGAGTATCGACGTTTCGGGCATAAGCCCTTCTTTAGGAATGAGGAAAGTGTGTCCAGCAGGCTAAGATAAAAGGTAGGGAGGAGGGACTTGGGGGAGGGGCGTTGGAAATGCGATAGGTGGAAGGAGGTCAAGGTGAGGGTGATAGGCCGGAGTGGGATGGGGGCGGTGTGGTCAGGAAGGAGATTGCAGGTTAGGAAGGCGGTGCTGAGTTCGAGGGATTTGACTGAGACAAGGTGGGGGAGGGGAAATGAGGAAACTGGAGAAATCTGAGTTCATCCCTTGTGGTTGGAGGGTTCCTAGGCGGAAGATGAGGTGCTCTTCCTCCAACCGTCGTGTTGCTATGGTCTGGCGATGGAGGAGTCCAAGGACCTGCATGTCCTTGGCGGAGTGGGAGGGGGAGTTGAAGTGTTGAGCCACGGGGTGGTTGGGTTGGTTGGTCCAGGTGTCCCAGAGGTGTTCTCTGAAACGTTCCGCAAGTAGGCGGTTTCTCTGAAACCTGCTGCGCTTTTCCAGCAACACACTTTCAGCTCTGATCTCCAGCATCTGCAGTCCTCACTTTCTCCTCAGTTCTGCCTGAAACATGTTCTACAAACCCAAACTCTGAATAGTACCCCTACAATACCAGTCTGGGTTTCCTTTGAGCATATTTCTGTGGCTGCTGTCTTTAGTGACTATTAGTGTCAAATTGGGATTCTCACCATTAAGTACGGAACCATTCTGAACTACAACTGGAAACCATTTTGTAATCACCTCCCCTCACTCTCACAGTCTCTCTGTTCCAATGAAACATTTTCTTGCTTAAATATTTCCAAAGTGACACAAAACTTGAACCAATTGCTGGATATTTGCCTCTGATAACACTCTTGGCTCGGGGTTAGAAAGTCGCTAACCTGTTCAAACTTTGTCCCTCCAAGTAAAAAAGAGAAAAATCTGCAGGCGAAATTCAACAGGTCTGGCAGCATCTGTAGAGAGATCAACAGAGTAAATGCTTTGAGTCTAGTACCATTTATCAGAACTGAAAATAGCTGGGAAAGAGTGTACTTGTGCTGATGACATGGGTTGGGAAGGTGGTAGTGTATAGGGAGTGAATAGGATACAAGGAGTCGGCGCCCAGAGAGTGTGAGAAATGAGGGATAGGCATACAAAGGTGTAGCTGATGATAAGCCAAGAGAGAAATGAATGCAGGGTAGGGTGCCAAGAAGAAGTGCGAATGGCAGAAAGTGTGTTGATTATGCTGGGAGCTGCCCAAACATATCAGAATCTGGGATATGGGATTGGCGAACAAACATGGAGAAGGAGTTCACATTCTTAAATTGTTAAACTCAAAGTTGAGCTCTGAAGGCTGTAACGAAGATGGGGTGTTGTTCCTTCAACTTTTATTGATCCTCATTGGAGCACTGCAGCAGGTCTGAGACAGAAATGTTGGCATGGCAACACAATGCTGTGTTGAACTGGCAGACAACTGGAAGTTCAGATTGTTTTTATGAACAGAGCAGAGGTGTTCAGCAAAGCAATTACTCAGTCTGCATTTTGTGTCCTCAATGTTCAGGAGACCACATTGTGAGCAGTAAACACAGTAGACTGGATGGAATGAAGTACAGGTATATCACTACATCTGGAAGATATCCATGCAGCCTTGGATAGTGAGGAGGGGGGAGGTGAATGGGAAGATGCTGCATTTTCTGCAATTACGTGGGGAGGTGATGGTAGTGAAGGAGGAGTGGGCTAGGGTGTCCCAGAGGGAACAGTTCCTTCAGAATGCTGACAAGGGAAGGGAGGGGATTGTGTGTCTGGTGGTGGCATCCCACTGGTGGAGACAGAACTAGTGGCTAATGAAGCTTTTCTCTCATTTGGATATAAAAGATCCCTTTGTCTAATTAGAACAGTAGGGAAATTGTTTTAGATTAGATTACTTTACAGTGTGGAAACAGGCCCTTCGGCCCAACAAGTCCACATCGACCCGCCGAAGCGCAAGCCACCCACACCCCTACATTTACCCCTTACCTAACACTACGGGCAATTTAGCATGGCCAATTCACCAGACCTGCACATCTTTGGACTGTGGGAGGAAACCGGAGCACCCGGAGGAAACCCACGCAGACACGGGGAGAATGTGCAAACTCCACACAGACAGTCGCCTGAGGCAGGAATTGAACCTGGGTCTCTGGCGCTGTGAGGCAGCAGTGCTAACCACTGTGCCACCGTGCCGCCCACAAACATTTTTCTAAGAGGCCTAGCTATCATTCCTCATTGAACCAACACCATTATATATAGATTAGCTGGCATTTTTCTTAATGTTGTTTATGAGTCCTTACCATGTGCAAACAAACGTTGTTTGCCTGTCTTATGACAATGACAATGCATCAAAGTACTTAATTATCTGTGAAATGTTTGTAAGGTTGTGAAAGATGCCACATAACAAGCTTGTTGTCAGAACTTACTTGGTATGGGATGGGATTGGTGCCTGTTGATGGGTGTCAGAGCAAAGTGTTAGAACTGCTATCTCTACTGTCACTCATGGCTTAGTTCCAATGCTAGCAATGAAATCTTTTGACCTGATATATATTTCTTCCAGATTCTATTCTCTACACAAGGAACTGATCCCTGCTGAATTCTTACTTTCCAGCATTCGGTCTTTACATTATGTAACCAATTCAAGAAACATTATGGTCTTTACAGCTTATATTGTTATTTATCATTTTGCATTCATTAGAACAGTTCAGGAGAAATACTGATGTAGAACAATACTGTATGAGCAAACGTGCTGATTTGTTGTCAAGAGACTCTGAATGGATGAGATGTTGCCATAGAGAATGCCCCAGTTAGACATTGACAGTTAACTGCCAAGCTTTGTTTAAATTTAAACTAGGAATGTTAACTTTGATTGATCAAAGAATTACGCTAATGAGTAATCTCAAGAATAGTTGTCATTTGTTTTGTTGATTTGAAAGAGGTTCAATATGGGTATATGTTCTTTCTATCTTCAAAGAACAAAGCCCCTCTACTGTCGACTGAATGCAAGTCATGGGACCGCCGCATCACATCCTGTATCGAAGAAGTAGTGATTGACAGCGATAAATAATATGCTCCCTTAAATTTGCATGTGTATCCTATGACAAACAGAATCATTTAAAATGTCTAGATTCAGCAGTAAACAGGCAAAATGGCTCATTTGCCTATGATAAAACTTGTACGGTTTTTGTCCCATTGATGTCAATGGAAAAGACATCAGGCAAGTCCTAGACTTGGGAACTATCAGCTCCACTATGATACTGCCCATGTAACAAACTTGAAATTAATCCATTGTGTTCCAACCAGTTCATTCCTTTCCAATTTTCCTCATAATAGTGTACCAAACTAGGTCTTACCTCATTCTCTGTTAAAGAGGTTGATTGATACAGCGTATAAGTCTGTTTCATACATATCATGTTACTTTATTGTAATTATAAATTGCACACACACTGACTTCCGCTAGCCTAAGTGTTCTATTGTTTTCTCCTCTCACATACACTGTTTATCCAGCATCAATCATTCATCTGCATAGCAAATTTCTGAAGCAGAAGAACAAGCTACCTGAGAATGTCTCATTCAGGTGCACTCTCTGCTTCTTTAATGTTGGCCTTACATTTACCCTACATGTCATTGTACATTATGCACTGTACTAAAAAGGATGGTTAAGGTTTACATTTCAATTCTGTAGACTCCCCAAAATACAGAACAAAGCACAGTGCAGTGTCCTCGAGCTTCTCCTGGCTCAAGCTGAATGACACATCTCAGTGCATAATATTTAAAGCACAGAGGCCTTCAATCAATCAACTCCAACTGCAGATTTCAAATTTCAAACCTACAGAATAGCTGCCTTATTTGTAAGAACTTTGTCTTCAGTTAATTTTCTCTACAAGCTACAGAATACATATTCCAGTGCAATTTTGTGTAATTGTTCTGAACTGCTGTCTTTTTATCCACTGCCTGCCTTGCACATATCTTGCTTAAAGTCCCATTACACCCTGTATGCCATCATCTGTCCACAATTCCTCTTGGCTTTCTATAACCCTTTACACTCGAATTGCTATACATTGTGTTACAATACAGCAGTGAACCTTTCTGTTAAGTTAACCAAACACCCAAAAAAGCTCACCTCGCCTCATAATCTGTTAAAATATGAGTGACAGAGAACTCCCAAATTCCACTATTTAAAGAAAATAACATCAGTTTATTTTTGAACTGTAAAAGTCGACATTAAACAACAGCTATTCAGAACTCGAAGCTCTCCTTTCACCAAACTGCAGTAGGAGTGTACTTAAGAGTGAAATCAGGAGGGCAAAAAGGGGACATGAGATAGCTTAGGTAAATAGAATTAAGGAGAATCCAAATGGTTTTTACAAATACCTTAAGGACAAAAGGGTAACTAGGGACAGAATAGGGCCCCTCAAAGATCATCAAGGCGGCCTTTGTGTGGAGCCACAGAATATGGGGGAGATACTAAATGAGAATTTTGCATCAGTATTTACTGTGGAAAAGGATATGGAAGATATAGGCTGTAGGGAAATAGATGGTGACATCTTGCAAAATCTCCATATTACAGAGGAGGAAGTGCTGGATGTCTTGAAACGGGTAAAGGTGGATAAATCCTCAGGACCTGATCAGGTGTACCCTAGAACTCTGTGGGAAGCTAGAGAAGTGATTGCTGGGCCTGTTGCTGAGATATTTGTATCATCAATAGCCACAGGTGAGGTGAACGTGGTGTCAGTGTTTAAGAATGGTGGTAAGGACAAGTCAGGGAACTATAGACTAGTGAACCTAACATTGGTGTGGGAGAGTTGTTGGAGGGAATCTTGAGGGACAGGATGTACATGTATTTGGAAAGGCAAGGACTGATTAGGGATAGTCAACATGGCTTTGTGTATGAGAAATCATGTCTCACAAACTTGATTGAGTTTTTTTGAGGAAGTAACAAAGAGGATTGATGAAGGCAGATGTTCCATATGGACTTCAGTAAGGCGTTCGACAAGGTTCCACATGGGAGACTGGTTAGCAAGGTTAGATCTCAAGGAATACAGGGAAAACTAGCCAGTTGGATACAGAACTGGCTCAAAGGTAGAAGACAGGGCGTTGGTGGAGGGTTGTTTTTCAGGTGGAGGTGTAGTGGACAGCGAAGAGGGTTACCTCAAATTACAACAGGATCTTGACCAGATGGGCCAGTGTGCTGAGAAGTGGCAGATAGAGTTTAATTTAGATAAATGCGAGGTGCTGCATTTTGCGAAAGCAAATCTTAGCAGGAATTATACACTTAATGGTAAGGTCCTCGGGATGTTGCTGAACAAAGAGACCTTGGAGTGCAGGTTCATTGCTCCTTTAAAGTGGAGTCACAGTTGGATAGGATAGTGCAGAAGGTGCTTGGTATGCTTTCCTTTATTGATAAGAGTATTGAGTACAGGAGTTGGGTGGTCATGTTGCAGCTGTACAGGACATTGGTTAGGCCACTGTTGGAATATTGCGTGCAATTCTGGTCTCCTTCCTCTCGGAAAGATGTTGTGAAACTTGAAAGGGTTCAGAAAAGATTTACAAGGATGTTGCCCGGGTTGGAGGATTTGAGCTATAGGAAGAGGCTGAACAGGCTGGGGCTATTTTCCCTGGAGCGTCAGAGGCTGAGGGGCGACCTTATAGAGGTTTACAAAATTATGAGGGGCATGGATAGGGTAAATAAGCAAAGTCTTTTCCCTGGGGTGGCGGAGTCCAGAACTAGAGGGCATAGGTTTGGGGTGAGAGGGGAAAGACTTTGGGGCAACTTTTTCCACACAGAGAGTGGTACGTGTATGGAATGAGCTGCCAGAGGAAGTGGTGGAGGCTGGTACAATGGCAACATTTAAGAGGCATTTGGATGGGTATATGAATAGGAAGGGTTTGGAGGGATATGGGCCGGATGCTGGCAGGTGAGACTAGATTGGGTTGGGATATCTGGTCGGCATGGACGGCTTGGACCGAAGGGTCTGTTTCCATGCTGTACATCTCTATGACTCCATGACCTGCCTCCAACTCTATAACAATATGCTGTACCAATAAGACACTTACTAAATTATATCAACTTTATTTCAAAACCACACAATGGCTCTTGTCTTCGGTGTCTTTCCTCTTCCAGGTAAAGATCTCCCTGGGCCACCTTCTTTCTTTTTACTGTGAATATGTTTCATATGAAAAGGTACCTTTGACAGAGAGTGTTTCCTAATTTCTTTGGGTCTGTCTTTGTGGCAGTTGATCTCTCTACAATTTTCAAAATGATCGCATTTTTATACGCCCAGCATTGAATCATCTCATTGGTTTGATATTAGCAAAACAATAAATTCAAACTCGATTGGGTTTTAGTATCCTGGGGCATAATTTAAACTGATTGGTCAAATTCAAATTGTTGTCAAAAAAGCAACCTAAGCACAGGTTTCACAGCCAAATGTTACATATTTTCAATTTTCCAGTGCACTCTGGGACACAGGGGCTTGTAATCTCTCAGTTCAGAAGAGTACTCACTCTCTCTTAAAGGTACAGTACACACCTTCAACTTCATAACAATTGCCATCATTACCCTTAACACCACCGTTTTTTCACAACACTTCTCTTGTTTTGCTATTGCTTCCCTTTCTCTTCAGTCTAATGATTAATTCTTTTGGTAAGGATTTGTTGTGTTCAGTTCACAGGCAATAAGTGAATTGTAACATGCAGAGCACAGAGTTTCAGCAGCTGTTTGGAGGGAATATTCAATTCTACCCTGCAATATGGGTGGGGCATACAGCAAGGATTTTGCTAGGTCAAAAGGTGTGGGGGGTCACTAAAGAGGAGTTCAAAGGTTACAGGAAAAGAATGAGGATATGTGAGGGAGAAGCATACTCTATGTTAATTGTCAAAGTTAAAAATCACACAACACTAGGTTATAGTCCAACAGGTTTTTTTTGGAAGTACAAGCTTTCAGAGCACTGTTCCTTCGTCAGGTAGCTAGCTGATGAAGAAGCTGCACTCCAAAAGCTAGTACTTCCAATTAAACCTGTTGGACTATAACCTGGTGTTGTGTGATTTTTAACTTTGTCCATCCCAGTCCAACACTGGCACCTCCACATTGTTGTGGTTCTGTTCGCCGAGCTGGGAATTTGTGTTGCAGATGTTTCGTCCCCTACCATACATCAAGAGCATTTCCGAAATGACAGCCAGACTACTGCGACCACTAGGACTCATAACAGCACACAAACCAACAGCCACTCTCAGACAACTCACCAGAACGAAGGACCCGATACCCAGCATGAGCAAAACCAATGTAGTGTACAAAATACCATGCAAGGACTGCACAAAACATTACTTAGGACAAACAGGAAGACAGCTAACGATCCGCATCCATGAACACCAACTAGCCACGAAACGACACGACCAGCTATCCTTAGTAGCCACACACGCAGATGACAAGCAACATGAATTCAACTGTGACAACACTACTATTATAGGACAAGCCAAACAGAGAACAGCCAGGGAATTCCTAGAGGCATGGCACTCATCCACAGATTCAATCAATAAGCACATCCACCTGGACCCAATATACCGGCCACTGCAACGGAGAGCTGGAACTGACAACCGGAAGCGGCAGATTCAAACCACTACAAATGCCGGAGGAAAGATCACAGAAGCGCTTCACAGGAGGCTCCCAAGCACTGAGGATGTCACCTAGACAGGAGACGAAACGTCTGCAACACAAATTCCCAGCTCGGCGAACAGAACCACAACAATGAGCACCCGAGCTACAAATCTTCTCACAAACTTTGAACACCTCCACATTATGCTAGTTGTGCTGTTGTTAGCTATACTGCTGTGAAGGCAGCTGAACTACTCAAGTTCTGCCAGGGAACTCAGTGAGGAGTAACTCATAGGTGAAAGTGAGGACTGCAGATGCTAGAGATTAGAGTTGAGAATGTGGTGCTAGCAAAGCACAGAAGGTCAGGCAGCATCCGAAGAGCAGGAGAATCAACATTTCAAGCAAAAACCTTTCATCAGGAATGCGGCTGTGAGCCGAGGGGGTGCTGAGATAAATTGGAGGGAGGGTGGGGCTGGGGGTGGAAGATTGCTGGTAGTGCAATAGGTTGATGAACGTAGCGGTAGTGATGATAGGTTGGAGAGGAGGGTGGACCGGGTAGGTGGGAAGGTAGATTTACAGGTAGGACAGGTCATGAGGACAGTGCCGAGTTGGATGAACATGAGAAAGTGTAGATTCAGACTCCAGACCTCCACAGTCCAAAGGATATCTCACTCCTATATTGCTATTATTCCCTTTTCCTCATTCCATTCTCTCCCATCCATTTTCCTCAAGCTGAAGAAAATATGATTTGGAGATGCCGGTGTTGGACTGGGGTGTACAAAGTTAAAAATCACACAACACCAGGTTATAGTCCAACAGGTTTAATTGGAAGCACACTAGCTTTCGGAGCGACGCTCCTTCATCAGGTGATGAAGCGGCAGATTCAAACCACTACAAATGCCGGAGGAGCGTCACTCCGAAAGCTAGTGCTTCCAATTAAAGCTGTTGGACTATAACCTGCTGTTGTGTGATTTTTAACTCTGAAGAAAATAAGTATTCAAGTCATTGAACTGGCTAAATAGTACAAGTGCGGTTTGGACATTTGATACCTGGCAACACTCCTACTGCACAATTGGCATTCAGGTGTCGAAGTCACAGGTCTAGAATAACTGAGTGAATTCTCAATGGCAATGCATTGCTAAACTTAAGATTGGGGTGGAAACCTTAGCCATCTCTCTGAATCCTAGACCTGTCTTTCAGGTAAGCTGTAACCAGAGCTAAGGATCTCCTTTTGATATTGATATTTCCATATGATTTCTTTACAGAGCAGTTACCAATGAAGTACACAACCTGTGTAAAGTTTTAATATATGATTTTGCACATTAAAGTCTATTTAATTACAGCATGTGTCATTAGATGTTTATCCAGAAGAAAGTACATTCATACTATAATTAGAAGTGTAATTTCTGTAAGTTTATGATATTTGGGTAGGGGTTATTGCTAGCTGGCAAACAGCAAAACGTAGCTGCAATATAGTAAAGGACAAATAGTTTGACCTGGAGGTGCTGGAAATATATTGTAGTTTAAATGTTTGTGCTTAAAACAAGTCTTATTATTGCTCACAGCAACTGTTACGTTTCTGTCTCCCAATTAAATATCCCTGAAATATTAGAGTTCATTGTTACTCTTTCCTGTCTCATTCTCTTTTCTCTTAACTTTTGTTAGCTCTCGGAGCTTCCCTTGGCCATTTTTTTACAGCAGGGCCATCTAGAAAACAAGAGATTTACAAGGATGTTGCCCGGTTTGGAGGGCTTGAGCTATAGGGAGAGGCTGAACAGACTAGGATTGGTTTCCCTGCAGGGTGACCTCAAAGAGATTTATAAAATCATGAGGGGAATGGATAGGAAGAATAGAATGGGTCTTTTTCCTGGGGTGGGGGAGTCCAGAACTGGAGGGTGTACATTTAGGGTGAGAAGGAAAATATTTAAAAAGGAACTAAGGGACAACTTTTTCACACAGAGGGTGGTGAGTGTATGGAATGACTTGCCAGACGAAGTGGTGGAGGCAGGTACAATGACAACATTTAAAAGGCAGCTGGATTGGGTATATGAATAGGAGAGGGATATGGGCCAAATGCTGGCAAGTGGGACTAGATTAGGTTAGAAAATCTGGTTGGCATGGACAAGTTGGACCCAAGGGTCTGTTCTGTGCTGTACATCTCTATGACTCTATGTCTAAAGACCAGAATAGAATTATGCAGTGAGTAACTCTCTTCCTGAATCTCAAATTCTGTGCACCATCTATAAGATTAGTCAGAATTGTGATGGAATATTCTCCATGTGCTTCAGCGAATGCTGCTCCAACCACACTCAAGCAACTTGACACTACCAGAAGAAAGCAGCCCGATTGATTGACATCCCCTCCACTATTTTAAGCACTCACCCACTTCACCACTGATGCATCCTAACAGCAGTTTGTACAATAAATTAGATGCACTGCAGCAAGTTACTGAAGTCTATTCGACAGTAGAAGGGCAATAGCATCAGATATATGGAAACACCTCCACCAACAAAATCCCCTCTGGGGGTACATACCCATGGATTGCAGCAGTTCAGAAAGATGGCGCATTATTATGTTCTCAAACACAAACGCTGCCAAGCCACCAATGCCCTCATCCCAGACCTTCTGACACTGTTGGATATCGGATCATTATGATTTGGGGTGGCACAGTGGCTCAATGGTTAGCATTACTGCCTCATGTACCGTGGCCTCCTACAGTCCAAAGATGTTCAGGTTAGGTGGATTGGCCATGCTAAATTACCTACTGTATCCAGGGATGTGCAGGTTAGGTGGATTACCCATGGGAAATGTTGTGTTACAGGGATAAGGTAGGGGAGTGGGTCTGGGTGGGATGCTCTTCAGACTGTTGGTGTAGATTTGTGCTGGATGGCCTGCTTCCATACTGTAGGACTTCTATGATTCTATGAATGAATAATTTTAGAATAAGTACAAACAACGACAAGCAAGGCCGTATGACTGAAAATCTGGTTATTGACTATCGGAGAAAACCTTATTTTGTGGTGATTGCTCATGCCAAATTGGCTATGTTTCAATCAATCCTATAGTCTGAACGGTCCAAGAAGAAATGGCACTAAGGCAGAGATTCCAGAGGGTTACCAGTGCCTGTATTTATCAATGTGCTCGATATTCCACCACTTACAGATTTTCTGAAATATGGACCAGACCGTTAAAGAAACAAATAAACACCTGAAAGCCACACATTTCGAAGTGTCATCTGACTGAAAATGTTAACACTCTTTCTCTCTCCATCAGACCAAAAATGTAGGAACAGAAGTGGAACATTGAGCCCATTGAGTCTGATCTGCCAGTCAATGAAATTTTGGCCGATTTGATCAAGTGCATTTTTCTGACTTTTCCCCATAACCCTCGATTCCCTTACTGGTTAAAAATCTGTCTATCTCAGTTTTGAACACATTTAATGAATTGACTCTCATAGTAAGGAACTCCACAGTTTCACTACCCTCAAACATCTTCTCGCATCCCTAAATGGACAACCCCGTATTCTGAGATCATATCCTCTGGTCCGAGACTCTCCCACAAGGGCAATCAATCTTTTCACATTTACTGTAAGTCCCCTAAGGATCCTGTATGTTTCAATAAGGTCACCTCTCATTCTTCTAAACCCCAATGAGTACAGGCCAACCCAATCCACTTCTCATCAATAGACAGTCCCTCCACACCCAGTATCAGTGTAATCAATCTTCTCTGGTCGACCTCCAATGCCAATATGTATTTCCTTTTGTAATAGGCCCAAAACTGCTCACAATACTCCAGCTCTGGTCTAACTGGTGCCTTGTTCAGTTTTAGCAAGGATTCCCTTTTTTTTAATCCCAGTTCCTTTGAAGTAAAGGTCAACATTTCAGTTATCTTCCTTATCACCGGCTGTACTCGGATGCTAGCTTTTTGCGATTTTTCTGCGGGATGTTGCCAGACCTACCAGGCTCTCCAACGCTTTCTGTTTTTATTTCAGCTCTTCACCATGCGCAGTAGTTTGCTTTGGTTTGAGAAAAGAAGGATGTAGCCTGTACAGATTCAGTCAAATAAAGTTCTGAACACTTTGTTGTTAGGTTTGTAACACTATTTTTTGTGAAGTTTGAAGAAATTAGGGTGAACTCTCTCTCCAGGTATTTTTTACAATTTCTATTTTATTTGCTTAAAAGAAGCTTGCAAACAGATAAAGGGAGTAAACAAGTCTTTTGGTGAACTAAAACAAAACCTGACAGTAAGTCTCTGATATAGCATTTCAAGCTGTTAGTTCTCATTGAGCAAGAGCCCTCCAGCAGTAGGAATAAAATATCAAGTGAAAACTGCAAAGAAGGTATTTTGTTCTGAAGACGTAAGAGTGTGTTAGAAGAACCTCCATCACTTTCTTTAAGATTGTTCCCTTAAGCTGTTAAGGCATAACCTTTGGAAATAATGGCTATCATGAAGGGTATCAATAGCAAATCATGCTGGTGACCTCTGCAGCAGGAAACATTTAATTTTAGTACAATGACTTTCCAGACTCTAATATATATACAGTCACTTAACAATGGCATCACTCTGTGCTGAATGCCAAGGGGCTTTTAATCTTTGCAATAACAAAGTATCAGATAGCAGTAACTTTAAACCGTAACCCTGGAAAGATTGCACTGGCAGATGAGTATGTAAAACACAAGGCTGACGGGACCGATAAATAGGCAGACAGGCATGTAGGTAGACAGATACATAGATCCCTGGATAAACACTTGAGTAGGTTGATCAATATATGGACAGTTAACAGATAGGTAGATAGACTAAAGTTTCATCATGGTAATATACTCAGTGATTGAGGTGATATTTTTCTACCCAGTGATGTTCATGAGAAAACAGCCCTAGTTATTCTATTTCAAGCTATCAACAGGATTTGTTTTTAAAAGGAGTTACTTACTTAGGAAGAAATTGGCATCTAAGGAGGATAATTTTTCCACTTTCTCCTCCAATAGTGAGGAATGGCTTCTGCAATGCTTTACACAGAAAGCTATTGCAGCATGAAGATCTTTAAAATATTTTGAGATGATAAATTGCAACATAAATGTCAATATTTATTCTAGAATTATAGTATGGTATAAAAGCAGACATTCAAGCTATCAAGTCTGCATCAGCCTTTTGAAGAGCAATACACTTTGTCCCATTTGGATAAATTACCATGGTTTGGTAATGGTTTTCCTCACCCCCCAGCCAACCAATTGGCCTGACTCCAGGTACCCAATGCCTCTTGGCTGCTGGCCTCCTCTCTAGACTTGACACATCCTGTCTGCTGACCTGAGACCCTCCAAACACTTGGCAAACATGACCAAGACTCCTACCCTTGCCAACAGTTTCAACCCCATTGGTGGACCTGAAACACCACATTCCCCAGATGACTAACCACTCCTCCATCACTGGATCAAATGTCCCCCTCAACCCACCAGCCTGACACCACTCTCCATTCTGAAAGCAACTCCCTGACTCCTATCTATCCTAATTAATCCATCATTTAATTTCCACCCTGACACTTTGCCCATCTGGCAACCTAGCTTCCTTGCATGATACTTCCCTGGCAACATATCTATCTAGCACCGTACTTACCTTGCATCCTACTTACCTGACATTCTAACACACTAGTTGGGCCAAAGGGCCTGTTTCCACACTGTAGGGAATCTAATCTATCTACCTTGCACTCTCTTAGCCTACTGGCACCCCAACCATACACTCACCTTACACACTTACCCTTTCACAACAGCTGTCAAAGTGACTGCTGGGCATTTAGATCACAGATCATGGCATACTACCTGATGGGGGTATGGTTTCTACAATGATTGTCTTCTGTGCTGGGTTTGTGGACTCCTGAACCAGGTCATAACAGGAGCCCCCATCCAGCAATCCCAGCACAGAAGCAATTTAAAGTTAAGTGGATACATTTCAATCCAATCAGGGATGGAAATAGGAGTTGCGACCTTAATTGGAATATGTGGGCCACTCTTTCCCTATAGAACAGGCTTCTCATCTCCAGAACAACTTGTGTAAAATATCTTTACTTCCTGTGCAATAAAAGATGTCTGGTTTTAATACAATGGCATATGTGGCTGTTTGCTTATCTGAAGGGCTTAAAAATGTACCTAAGTGAGTCAGTCTTTCCAAAGCAGTGACTTAACTGCACAATAACAGACCCTTCAGTCCAACTCGTTCATGCTGACCAGATAATTTAGTCCCATTTCCAGCATTTGACCCACATCCCTCTCAACCCTTGGTATTCATATACCCATCCAGATGCCTTTTAAATATTGTAGCTGTAACAGCCTCCACCATTTCCTCTAGCAGTTCATTCCATACACACACCACCCTTTGCATGAAAAAGTTGCCCCTTAGGTCCCTTTTAAATCTGTCCCCTCTCATCTTAAACCTATGTCCTCTGGTTTTGGACTCCCCCACCCCAGGGAAAATACCTTACCGATTCACCCTATCCATACCCCTCATGATTTTATAAACCTCTATAAGGTCACCCTCAACCTCTGACACTCCAGGGAAAATAGCCCCAATCCAAAATGCATCGGTAAGTAAAGATCCCCTAGAGTGTGAATGGAAGATTGTATTTACTGTCCTGGTTCATGACGAGGAGTGCAAGTATTGAAGGTCATTAGCCTGTATTTGATTCAGAATAATCAAGGATTGATTTTAACTTAGGAAATCCAGAAATTATAAGCTTTTGGACAGTTTGGAAGAGGCCTGACTGGAGACAGATATAAAAAATTGGCATGAGGGAGAGGTTGGCTCAGGTAGCCTGGGAGAAAAGACTGTATGATGTTACAATTGAGGAACAATGGAAGACTTTCAAAGTGATTTTCCACCAAAGTATATGCAAATGAAAAGGAAATACTCTAGGAAAAGGCTTAATCAGCCATGGTTAACTGAGGAAATAAAGGAGGGTATCAAGTCAAAAGCTAATGCATACAAAGTTGCAAAGATTAGTGAGATTTGGAAATCTTTAAAGGTGAAAATAAAACCCCCAAAAAGCAATAAAAATATGATAGATTATGGAAGTAAACTAGCTCTGAATATGAAAACAAAGGTTTCTACAAATATAAAAATGAAAAAGAGTCACTAAGGTAAATCTTAGTCCTTTAGAGGATGGGAAGGGAGAGTTGATAATGGAAAATGAGGAAATGACTGAGGTGTTGAACAGGTATTTTGTGTCGGTCTTCATAGTGGAATACATGAATAACATGCCAGTAATTGATGACAAGGTGGTTATGGCAGGTGATGACCTAGAAATGATCATTATCACTAAAGAAGACAAGTCTCCTGACCTTGGTGAAATGCATCCCAGGGCTGGAGAAATAGTAAATATGCGGGTGGTAATTTATCAAAATTGACTGGAGTCTGAGGCAGTTCAGGCAGATTGGAAAACAGCAAATGTGATGCTATTGTTTAAAAAAGGAGCTAGATAAAAGGCAGGTAACCTTTGGCTCATTAGCTTAACCTCTGCAGCCGAGAAAATACTAGAATCTATCATCAAGGGAGAAGTAGCTAGACATCTGCATAGAAATTGTCCCATTGGCCGACACAGCATGGGTTCATGAAAGGCGAGTCATGTTTAACTAATTTACTGGAAGTCTTTGAGGACGCTACCAGTGCGATGGACATCTGGGAACTGGTGGATGTGGTGTATCTAGATTTCCAGAAGGTATTCAACAAGGTGCTACACAAAAGGCATCTGCATAACATAAAGGTGCATGGCATTATGGATAATGTATTAGCATGTATCAAAGATTGGTTAACTAACAGAAAGCAAAGTGTGGGGATAAATGAGCATTTTTCCTGGTTGGTGATTAGTCGCTAGTGGCATGTCTCAGGTATCAGTGTTGGGCCTGCAATTGTTTACAATTTACAGAGATGATTTAGAGTTGGGGACCAAGGATACTGTGTCAAAGTTCACAGATGAAACTAAGATGAGTGATAGAGGTGTATGAAAAGACTACGTGACTGAGCAAGGGTCTGGCAGATGGAGTACAATGTTTGTAAATGTGAGGTCATCCATTTTGGTAGGAAGTACAGCAAAATGGACTATTATTTAAACAGTGAAAAATTGCAGCATGCTGCTGTGCAGAGGGATCTGGGTGTCCTTGTGCTTGAATCGCAAAATATCGGTTTACAGATGCAACAGGTAATTAAGAAGGCAAATGAAAATATCATCCTTCATTGCTAGAGGGGTGGAGTTTAAAAACAGAGAGCTTATGCTACAGCTTTATAGGGTGCTGGTGAGGCCACAGCTGGAATGTACAGTTTTGGTTCCCTTACTTGAGAAAAGATGTGTTGGCACTGGAGGGGATGCAGAGAAGGTACACTAGGTTGATTCCAGAATTGAGAAGTTTGGCTTATGAGGAGAGATTGACTGGTCTGGGACAATACTCACTGAAACTTAGAAGAATGAGGGGAAGATCTTATAAAAACATATACAATTATGAATGGAACAGAGAGGATAGATGTTTCCACCAGCAGGTAAAACTAGAGTTAGGAGGCATAGCCTCAAAATGAGGGGAGAGTAGATTTAGGACTGAGTTGGGGAGGAACTCCTTCACCCAAAAGGTTGTGAATCTATGGAATTCCCTGCCCAGTGAAGCAGTTGAAGCTACCTCACTGAATGTTTTTAAGGCAAAGATAGATTTTTGAACAGTAATGGAATTAAGGGTTAAGGTGAGAGGGCAGGTAAGTAGAACTGAGTCCATGAAAAGGTCAGCAATGATCTTATTGAATGGTGGAGCAGGATCAAAGGGCCAGATGGCCTACTCCTGCTCCTGGTTCTTATGTCCTTATACTCTTATGACAGTTAAGGGAAAGCATAGTTACCTCATGAGAAATGTTAGTTTGTGTAAATTTTCATTCGGGAGTGTCTGAGAAAATCTAAACTCTCTGTTTTGCCAATATTCATGTGGAAATTCTTCAGAGTTCACAGAAAGAATTGGTGAGAATCAGTTATATTGAATTTAAGGAATTAAGCTGGAGGGATAATTTCTCTGGATTTGAAAAACTGTAAAGAGGTGATGCTGGGAAGACGGCATGAGATTTTGTTTTGCTTTGTGTTTTAAGATCTTTCTAATTGTATTCTGTATCTAGATAATTTAAAATTTTCTTTTGTTTTTGTCTTTTGTATTGTTAAAGAAATTCTGGGGTCTCATGTGACTAAATTTCAGCAAAAGACATTCTCATCAACTAAACAAAAAAACCTCACAATTTATCAAGCCAGATTACATTCTGGGATCTGTATTGTCCAGATGTACAACAACAGGGTTCATAACAATGTTCTGATGCCAATCACTTTAAATTGCTTCCCTCTGGTTATTGACCAATCAGCCTTCATTGGAACTAATATAACACAGGATGTACCTTGTTATCCAGCAAACTCAGATCTGACAACTTCTCTTGTCTAGCACTCTAAGTAGTTCCAGTCCCCCAATAGAAAGGGATAAAAAAATAAGCTGAACGCAATCAGGTAACCAAGGTCTACTTTTCATTGTCTTCCATCAATTTGTGAAACATTATTAAAGCCTAACTGGTGAAAGGTAATTAGAATGGAAGTCTGAAAACGTCCACATCATCTTACCTGGTAACCCTAAGTAGAGATGAGTCATGTGATTCCCCTAAGTATTTGACAAACACAGGATGAAGACCCCATCACTGGTCACACTTTAGCACTTTCATTTTTCCTCAAAATCTCAAAAACAGCCTTTGCTTTTTCAAATGGACTACAAGGGATTCTCTAACTAATGTTACATGAATAGATTTTCTTCTTGGATGTTTGATTGCCTTTAAATAAAGGTTTCTTTGAAGTATGTTACCTATATAATGCTATAAGGTCCTTGTACAACTTTAAACTTTATTAACTTTGAATGTACACAGGATAGAAACAATTTATAAATGGCTTTTGAAAGCATGATGTACAAGGTCTTTCCTTAATGGTCATGTTGTTAAGGCTATGTCCATTTCTTTTCATTCTATTTCAGATTTTGAAACTAAGGCTACAGTAAAACAAAAAGTGTTTGTTATGGTTAGCTGAACTAAAGGTCATAACCTGTGTGCGAAGAGAGTTCACTGGATGGTCTGGGAGATGATGGTTTGGTGGTGGGAGGTGGGGTCATGGTCAAGGGGGCAGTAGGAGGAGGTGTCTGCGAGCTGGCGTTTAGCCTCAGCGGTATAAAGGTCGGTGCGCCAAACTACTACTGCGCCTACACCGCTGAGGCTAAACGCCACCTCGCTTACACCGCTGAGGCTAAACGCCAGCTCGCCACCTCCTCCTACTGCCCCCTTGACCATGACCCCACCTCCCACCACCAAACCATCATCTCCCAGACCATCCATAACCTCATCACCTCAGAGGATCTCCCATCCACCGCCTCCAACCTCATAGTCCCACAACCCCGCACTGCCCATTTCTACCTCCTGCCCAAAATCCACAAACCTGACTGCCCCAGCCGACCCATTGTCTCCGCCTGCTCCTGCCCCACCGAACTCATCTCTGCATACCTCGACACGGTCCTGTCCCCCTTAGTCCAAGAACTCCCCGCCTACGTTCGGGACACCACCCACACCCTCCAACTCCTCCATGATTTTCGTTTCCCCGGTCCCCAACGCCTTATCTTCACCATGGACATCCAGTCCCTGTACACCTCCATCCCCCATCACAAAGGACTCAAAGCCCTCCGCTTCTTCCTTTCCCGCCGTACCAACCAGTACCCTTCCACTCATGCCCTCCTTCGACTGACTGAACTGGTCCTCACCCTGAACAACTTCTCTTTCCAATCCTCCCACTTCCTCCAAACCAAAGGAGTAGCCATGGGCATCCGCATGGGCCCCAGCTATGCCTGCCTCTTTATAGGATACGTGGAACAATCCATCTTCCGCAGCTACACTGGCACCACCCCCCACCTTTTCCTCCGCGACATCGATGACTGTATCGGCGCTGCCTTGTGCTCCCACGAGGAGGTTGAACAGTTCATCCACTTTACCAACACCTTCCACCCCGACCTCAAATTCACCTGGACCGTCTCAGACTCCTCCCTCCCCTTCCGAGACCTTTCCACTTCTATCTCGGGCAACCGAATCAACACGGACATTTACTATAAACCGACCGACTCCCACAGCTACCTAGACTACACCTCCTCCCACCCTGCCCCCTGTAAAAACGGCATCCCATATTCCCAATTCCTTCGTCTCCGCCACATCTGCTCCCAGGAGGACCAGTTCCAATACCGTACAACCCAGATGGCCTCCTTCTTCAAAGACCGCAATTTCCCCCCAGACGTGGTCGGCGATGCCCTCCACCGTATCTCCTCCACTTCCCGCTCCTCCGCCCTTGTGCCCCACCCCTCCAACCGCCACCAGGACAGAACCCCACTGGTCCTCACCTACCACCCCACCAAACTCCATATACAGCGTATCATCCGCAGTCATTTCCGCCACCTCCAAACGGACCGCACCACCAGGGATATATTTCCCTCCCCTCCCCTATCAGCATTCCGAAAAGACCACTCCCTCCGTGACTCCCTTGTCAGGTCCACACCCCCCACCAACCCAACCTCCACTCCCGGCACCTTCCCCTGCAACCACAAGAAATGCAAAACTTGCGCCCACACCTCCCCCCTTACTTCCCTCCAAGGCCTCAAGGGATACTTCCATATCCACCACAAATTCACCTGCACCTCCACACACATCATTTATTGCATCCGCTGCACCCGATGTGGCCTCCTCTATATTGGGGAGACAGGCCGCCTACTTGCGGAACCTTTCAGAGAACACCTCTGGGACACCTGGACCAACCAACCCAACCACCCCGTGGCTCAACACTTCAACTCCCCCTCCCACTCCACCAAGGACATGCAGGTCCTTGAACTCCTCCATCGCCAGACCATAGCAACACGACGGTTGGAGGAAGAGCACCTCATCTTCCGCCTAGGAACCCTCCAACCACAAGGGGTGAACTCAGATTTCTCCAGTTTCCTCATTTCCCCTCCCCCCACCTTGTCTCAGTCAAATCCATCGAACTCAGCACCGCCTTCCTAACCTGCAATCTTCTTCCTGACCTCTCCGCCCCCACCCCACTCCGGCCTATCACCCTCACCTTGACCTCCTTCCACCTATCGCATTTCCAACGCCCCTCCCCCAAGTCCCTCCTCCCTACCTTTTATCCTAACCTGCTGGACACACTTTCCTCATTCCTGAAGAAGGGCTTATGCCCGAAACGTCGATTCTCCTGTTCCTTGGATGCTGCCTGACCTGCTGCGCTTTTCCAGCAACACATTTTCAGCTCTGATCTCCAGCATCTGCAGTCCTCACTTTCTCCTTGTATAATTATTAGAAAACCTATAAAGATTTGGCAAGTCTCATATGTGCAATGCCAGAAAAAAATAAAACAAACCAACAAAATTCACATTTTTTACCATCAAGTAATTAAATCAGTATTCTTTGAATGTTTCTTTTGTCTAAATTTCTCTGAAGAAAGAATTGACAGCTGCTGCAGAACTAGCATCCCTACAGAACCAAGTGTTACAAAGAATTACACAGACACATACTGACTATTCATCCAAGTGATCTATCTCAACATTTATGCTGGACCAAAGACACTTGCATCCAGCTCCATGAACATGTCATTCTATTCCATTGGCTCTTGTGCTTTTTGAGCTTTCCTTTCAATATGAGTACCTAAATTAGAAGCAGCGCTCGGTCAATCGTGCACTTGGGTCTGCTGTACCATTTAATAAAATTATGGTTGATTTCATATGGCGTCAATTCTACTTCCCTGCCTACTCCCACCATCCTTTGACTCCTTTATTAGTCAATAAATACATCTATGTTCCACAGCTTAACCAATCTTGTGGAAGTGAGTTGTACATTCTCACTTCTGTTTTGAGTAAAGACTTTCACCTGATTTTCATATGCAACAACTTTTCATGTATCAATCTGCAGGTAATACTTCACTTAAACAGTATTTAAATGGAGGAGAAAATGAGGACTGCAGATGCTGGAGATCAGAGTCAAGATTAAAGTGGTGCTGGAAAAGCGCAGCAGGTCAGGCAGCATCCGTGGAGCAGGAAAATCGACGTCTCAGGCAAGAGCCCTTCATCAGGAATTTAAATGTAACCAAACTATCTAACTAGAGCCATTTGTTATGACTATGGCAGCAGCAGTGCAGTGCAGCCCCACTATCCCACTACCCCACTAGTTGCATCTTTAATATAAATTTGTTGATTCACTTACCAAATTGGCCAATTGAGTCTCTTTTGTACAACTGTCCAGAATAAAAATAAATGTCTACCAGTCTTCTGTAAATAACTCCAAATAATCTGTTCATTTTGAACAAAACGTATTCTGAAAGCAACTGGTTACTACTGACGAAAAAGATATACACAAATACACACAATATTAAAAGGAAAATCTCTGCAGAGATGTTGATTTCTGTATTTAGAAAGACAAAGAAGAAAGAAACAACTCCTCTGGGCCAATGGTCTGAAAACAGATGATGTGATGACTTCTTATTTCCACTGTTGACAAACTGAATTGCTGACAGCGATAGATTAATGGTTGATATCTGTTCTGACTGTAATCAACTAGGATTCAAGTTGGTAAGAATTAGTCACAGTACAGTTTTCATGTTTTACTAGGTAGACAGAAATACTGATATTTGGAAATTCTGTCAAGCTGCCAGAAGCTGCTATGGTGAACAGGATTTCAGGACAGAATTTTGCGAAGTCTGGAATGTCTTATTTACTCACTTTTACTCTGTAGAACTGAACTCTAAGTCTAAACAGGGTTGTTCGCAAACATTAACATGGGAGCCCTTGTCCACTCAGTTCTTTTTTCCAGTAATTGTGGCAAAAAACCCTATCTCTTATCTCCTTGAAAATTGTGCCATAGAGTCACAGAGATGTACATGTGCTTTGCTGTTTCTAAGCTTAGCTTGATTCCCTGTTAAAGCAGCAGGTGGATAACAGTACATGTTAAAACATCAGCTACATTTCCAAGAAATGGCATGATTAAACCCTTTTCGATCCAGAGAATATCCAAATAGCTCAAAATCCTCCAGACAGTCTTCAAGTATAAATGTGAATTCCCAACACAGTAGATGAAATTAGGAGCATAATCCTTACAAATATTGCCTTCCCTAGCTTAAGAATGCTGGACCGAATTATGTTAATCAAATTGAACCACATTAAGTTTTTATCGAGAACACAAGAATATAAAAAAAATTTAAAAAGGTAGGGAATAGTTCATTTGCTCTAACAATCAATGATTTAAGTGTTTGATCTTCACCTCAACTCTATCCTAGAGCAAGGATTCTCTCATGTTTTGCAATGCCAACCACTACCAGCTTGTGGTTGGGGCAATTTGCCGTCACCATCTTGTTTCCCTTGACCAGGTTTAAGGGACTAATTGGATTATAATGGTAGAGGAAAGCCGCTAATGAGTTTTAACAATAAGATGCTCTTTCTGAAACAAAATGTCATTCGTTATGTGATAGTAGGACAGTCACTGTCACTAAGATTATGGGAGATTTAAGATATAGGTCTTCATTCTATAAGATCCTAAGCTGTTCTGTATTTCCACATTATTAAGTCCATATGACATTAATATTAAGTCCATATGACATTAATAAGTTGGGTCAAGTTTAAAAGGTCTTCAACTTTAACTCTTTCCAAACCTAATGCAACATCTCCTCTTAAACATTTTTTCTAGTTGTTGACATTTACACAGTCATGAGCATAATTATATTTCCTGCTACTCCTCCTCCCCCACTTATTTGATTTCACAAATTCAGGGATCTGGAAGTTTCACGATTCTTTCAGAATGCATTTTCTCCTGCCTTAGAAGTACTTCTTTGACTTGAGGATTGTTCACCTTGATTGTATTTATCACCATTAGGGCCTGTAAAACAGTATTGTTGTGACTTTGACTGGGTTAGTGTCGGAGAAATTTGCCCAGTAGGTTAGAGATTACAAAACACAGCTCGAAGTGAAATTGACAAACAGTTTATTGCAAGCGATATTGCTGGAGGAGAAAACAGACTAGCTGACACAGAACTGACGGTCTGCACAGAGAATTTGATTTCTCCTCCCAGAGCTGAGGATGAGACCAGTTTTATACTAGTGCTGCACAATGACACTGATTAAGAAATGGGAAAATACAATGTTTCTGAAAATGGAGTAATTTAGTTGCAATGGTGCTAATTGGAAAATAGTTTATCGGATGAATGTCCTGTTCCTTCACACAATGCAACATCCTGACAGTATCATGGTTCCATTCATCTTCACAGGTAGGTGTTTTCTGGAGTGATGAGGTGCTTCCATTGTCCTGTGGTGCCTGTCTGTTTGTCCTACTCTTTGTGTGGCTTTGCTGTTGCTGGGTTGTGAAACTGCCCTTAGGGCTTTGACCCTCTGTCATGTCCATGAGAGCTTGAAAGCATATTCCATTATCTGCGTGCCGTCTGACCCAGGTCGTGAGCTGCTCGGGAATTCTGGATGTCCTGGTACAATTTGGCCAATTTGCTTTTGTGGGCCTCTCGTGGGTTAGCAAATCTTTTCCCACAGCTAGTCATAGGCAATTATTGGTATATGATTGTTCAATAAAGAGAATAAGTACCTGTGGCTCCTACATACAGGTCTTCAGTCATACAAACAATATATCATCACTTTCTCTTGAATTACCACACTTCTCCTTTTCAGGTCCTGTATCCATACCTGTTGCCGTTAGCCCAATCGTTGTCTGTCGTGCATGGTGATTATATATTATGGGAGGCAGTTGCTCCCTGTAAACTGCTCCTTCACACACGTTTATTATAGTCATATGAACAAGAACTTTTTTTTACCAATATGTAAATGTTTCTACTAGAGAAGGAGCAAAACCTGACCTTCTCTTTGGAAATAAGGCAGGGCAAGTGATTGAAGTCTAGATTAGAGTGGTGCTGGAAAAGCACAGCAGTTCAGGCAGCATCCGAGGAGCAGTAAAATCAACGTTTCGGGCAAAAGCCCGAATATAGGCCTGTATTCCTGATGAAGGGCTTTTGCCCGAAACATCGATTTTACTGCTCCTCGGATGCTGCCTGAACTGCTGTGCTTTTCCAGCACCACTCTAATCTAGACTCTGGTATCCAGCATCTGCAGTCATTGTTTTTACCAAGTGATTGAAGTGTTAATAGGGGAGCACTTTGGAACTAGTGATCATAATACTATTTGTTTTAAGGTAGTTACGGAAAAGGATAAGTATTCCATAAAAGTTAAAGTTCTCAATTAGAGTAAGGCAATTTTTTATGAAACAACAACTTGATTGGAGTAGACTGTTCACAGGTAAAGTGATGACTGACAAGTGGGTGGCTTTCAAAAGTGTGATAATGAGAGTTCAGAGGCAGTATATTCCTGTTAGAATAAAAAGCAAAGATGGTAAGATTAGGGAACAATGGATGAATAAAGATATTGAGGTTCTAGGCAACAATAAAAAAGAATCGTACATTAGATAGGGACAACTGGGATCAGCTGGAGCTCTTGAGGGCTATAAATTGTTTAAGGGCATTCCTAAGAAGGAAATTATGAAAGCAAAGTGGGTATATGAGATAGCCTCGGCAGATAAGGTTAGGGATAATCCAAAAAGATTCTATAAAATTAGTAAGAGCAATAGAGCAATCCCTGAAAGATCAATGAGGTTGTCTTTGCGTTGAACCTAAGGAGATGGGAGAGATATTAAATTAATATTTCATGTTAGTTTCTACTGTTGAGAAATAAATGGAGGCTAGAGAACTCAGTGAACCAAATATTGATGTTTTGAAAACAGTTCACTTTACAGGCGAGGAAGTGCTGGAGGTCTTAAAATATAAAGGTAGATAAATCCCAGGATGTTGTGAGAAGTTAGGGAGGATATTGTGGGGTCTCTAGCGAAACACTTGTATCATGTAGAAACACAGACAAAGTACCAGAGGACTGGAAGGTGGCTAATAGTGTGCTACTGTTTAAGAAAGGCTGTAAGCCTGGAAACAATAGGCCTGTGAATCTGACATCTTTTGGAGATGCCGATGTTGGACTGGACCTGGTGTTGTGTGATTTTTAAATCTGACATCTGGTTAAGTTGTTGGAGGTAATTCTGAAAGATAAGATTTACAGAAGAACCTCAATTATCCAAAGGACATTGGCAGGCAGTATTTCATTTGGTTAACTGAATTCCGGATAATTGAATGCCAGATAACATAGTTTAGCCGAGCATCGGGATCTTGCAATCTTGCCAGATAATCCGATATTCGGATAATCGAATGCCGGATAAACGAGGTTCCTCTGTATATGCATTTGGTGAGGCAAGGATTGATTCACGATGCTCAGCATAGTTTTGTGTGAGGAAAATCGTGTCTCACAAACTTGATTGAATTTTTTAATGAAGGAACCAAAAAGACTGATGAGGGCAGAATGGTTGACTTTGTCTACTTGGACTTCAGTAAATCCTTTGAAAAGGTTCTGCATGGTAGACTAATTAGTAAATGTAGATCACATAGGATCAAGGTGAGACTGCCAATTGGATATAAAATTAGCTTTATGATAGGAGACTGAGGGTGGTGATGGAGGGCTTTTTTTTGGACTGAAGGCCTGTGACCAACAGTTTTCCACAGCAATCGGTACTGGATCATTTGCTTGTCATTTATATAAATGATATGGTTGAGAATATAGGAAGCATGGTTAGCAAGTTTGTAGATGACACCAAAGTTGGTGGTATAGTGAACAGTGAAGAAGGTTATCTAAGATTACAAAGAGATCTTTATCAATTGGGTCAATGGGCTGAGGAATGGCAGATGGAGTTTAATTTGGATAAATGTGAGGTATTGCATTTTATAATACAAACAAGGACAGGACTTCTACAATTAATGGTAGGGCACTGAGTATTGCAGTAGAACAGGTTCAGGTACATGATTCTTTGAACTTTATGTCATAGGTAGGCAGGATAGTCAAGAAGGTCATAGAGCTGTGCAACACAGAAACAGACCTTTCAGTCTAACTCGTCCATGCCGACCAGATATCCCAACCCAATCTAGTCCCCTTTGCCAGCATTTGACCCTTATTCCTATCAACCTTTCCTATTCAAATACCCATCCAGATGCCTTTTAAATTTTGTAATTGTACCAGCCTCCACCACTTCCTCTGGCAGCTCATTCCATACATACACCATCCTCTCTGTGAAAAAGTCACCTTAGGTCCCTTTTAAATGTTTCTCCTCTCACCTTAAAACTTATGCCCTCTACTTATGGACTCCCCCACCCTGAAGAAAATATCTTATCTATTTATCCTATACATGCCCCTCATGATTTTATAAACCTCTATAAGGTCACCTCTCAGCCTCCGACACTCCAGGGAAAACAGCCCCAGCCTATTCAACTTCTCCCTATAGTTCAAATCCTCGAACCTGGCAACATTCTTATAAATCTTTTCTGAACCCTTTCAAGTTTCACAACATCCTTCCTATAGTAGGAAGACCAGAGCTGCATACAGTATTCCTTATCAATGTCCTGTTCAGCCGCAACAAGACCTCCCAACTCCTATACTCAATGCACTGACCAATAACAGCAAGCATACCAAACCAAACACCATCTTCATTATCTTTTGTGTTCAAGGCTGAGGTAGACAATTTTTAATCAATAAGGGAATCAATGGTAATGAGGTAAAGCAGGATTATCAGATCAGCCAGGATCTCATTAAATAGCAAAGTAGACTTGATAGGCTGAGTGGCATATTTTTGCTCCTATATTCTGTGGTCTTATCACGCACTGTTAGCATTGGATTTAGTATAAACCCCACTTTTAGAAAACTTGTCTGAGCTCTTAACTTTTTGTGCCCATGAGCAAAATTGGTGGGCGGCACAGTGGCACAGTGGTTAGCACTGCTGCCTCACAGCACCAGAGACCTGGTGTCAATTCCCGCCTCAGGCAACTGCTGTGGAGTTTGCACATTCTCCTGTGTCTGTGTGGGTTTCCTCCGGGTACTCCGGTTTCCTCCCACAGTCCAAAAATGTGCAGGTTAGGTGAATTGGCCATGCTAAATTGCCCATAGTGTTCGGTGAAGGGATAAATGTAGGGGAATGGGTCTGGGTAGGTTGCTGTTTGGAGGGTCGGTGTGGACTTGTTGGGCCGAAGGGCCTGTTTCCACACTGTAAGTAATCTAATCTAACAACATCTTACTTCAACTACATACCACACTTGGATAACTGTGTGTAGTTCTGATCCTCTGCCTAAGGAAGAATATAGAACATAAAATCCTGAATAGTGCAGCACAGGCCTTTCAGTCCACCATGTCTGTGCCAACCATGATGCTATTTTATGCCATAGAGTGAATGTGGGGAGGTTCATCAGACTAATTCTTGGAATGATGGAGGAAGTGAGGACCGCAGATGCTAGAGATCAGAGTCAAAAAGCGTGGTGCTGGAAAAGCACAGGCAGCATCCAAGGAGCAGGAAGTCAATGTTTCGAGCATAAGCTCTTCATCAGGAATGTGCATAAGTTCTTCACATGTGCATGAGCATAAGTTCTTCATCAGGAATGTAAAGAGCTTATGCTGAAAACATTGACTCTCCTGCTCCTCAGATGCTGCTGGACTGGCTGTGCTTTTCTAGCACCACACTTTTTGACTTTGATTCTTGGAATGTTGGAACAGTCCTATGAGGAAAGAGGGCTTGTATTCTCTGAAGTTCAGATGAAATGAATGACAATCTCATAAAAACATACACATTTCCTAAAGGGATGGACAGAGTAGATGCAGAAAGGATATTTCCTTTCACTATGGAGATTAGAAGCAGGGGACATGGTCTCAGAATACAAGGCAAGCCATTTCGGACTCAGGTGAGGAACAACATCTTCACTTACAGGGTGGTGAATCTTTGGAATTCATTGCCCTAGAGGGCAATGGAAGCTCAGTTAATACATTCAAGACAGATACTGATATATTTCTAGTTACTTATGACATTAAGTGTTAGGGGATAGCGCAGGAATTTGGCATTGAGATAGGTGATCATCCATGATCTCAAGGGTCTCAGTGGTCTACTTCTATGTTCCTTCTGTAAATGAAGGATGAATTTCCCTTGCCATCTACTCCTTCAAATGTGATAAGTAAACACGAGTTCTAATGGTCCCATTGGGTTTGGGTACAGTGATTTTACCAAACACCAAGCAGTTTATCTTATCACAAGGGAATGAGACTCATTTTGGTCATTTCCTTCATTAAGGGTTGTGGAATCTTCTTGGATAGCAGAGACATAATGGATCAGCATTCTTCTTTAACATGATGCTCTATTCAGCATTGAGGAACCACATTCTTCAGCAATAATACGTATTTCGCCCTCAACCTTCTTCAAAAGATCAAATAACTTAAACAGCACAGAAATAAAAGGCCCTTTGAGAAGGGATTTATGAAATTGTTCACAGGATTAATGAATTCTATAAATTCTGTGTCTTACAATCTTATACTCCATAACCACCTGATGAAGGAGCAGCACTCTGAAAGCTAGTGCTTCCAAATAAACCTGTTGGCCTGTAACCTGTTGTTGTGTGATTTTTAACTTTGTACACCCCAGTCCTACACAGGCACCTCCACATCATGACTAACAGTTAATGATGATAGTCAGTTAGCTGTCAGACATTGTTTGTAAATCAGTAGGTTGACTCTGGTTGGCCAGGCATTGCCCTGCGAACTGAATCAGGAAATAGTTGTCACTAGACGAGGTGTGTGTATATGTATATGCAAAGAGTAGGGCCCTCTGTATTAAGATATGTAATTCCCAGTTGTGGGATGGTGTTCAAATTACAACTAGAATTGGTGAGTGGCAAAAATAGTCTTTTTTATTTAGCAATCACAGCATAAAGTTCGTGGTGGCAATAGCATGCCAAAATACAGTCCTTACATATATTAAAATTCCATTACTATGGTGTTACATTTTTTATCTATAGTACACAAAAGTTTGACGGGCTTCTATCCTGGAAACAGGAGATGGGTTAAAACATGTGCTAAATGCTGGTTTAATCTGATGAGATTAAGAATGTCTGTCCAGTCTATTTGTACAATTAGGAGATGTTTGTCCTTTTGTCTTTTAAATTGGTAAATGTTAGTAGAACACCTGATGAAGGAGCGGCGCTCCAAAAGCTAGTGCTTCCAAATAAACCTGTTGGACTATAACCTGATGTTGTGTGATTTTTAACTTAGTAGAAGTATTAAGCCTACTGAGGAAGTACTGAGGAAGTGGGGAGGCTGCAGAAGGATCTAGACAGTTTGGAAGAGTGGTCCAGGAAATGGCTGATGGAATTCAATGTGAGCAAATGCGAGGTCTTGCACTCTGGAAAAAAGAATACAAGCATAGACTACTTTCTAAACGGTGAGAAAATTCGTAAAGCCAAAGTACAGAGTACAAAGTGCAAAGTACAGGGAGTGCTCGTTGAGGATTCTCTAAAGGTAAACATGCAGGTTGAGTCCATGATTAAGAAAGCGATTGCAATGTTGTCAATTATCTCAAGAGGGTTGGAATATAAAAGCACTGTTGTGCTACTGAGACTTTATAAAGCTCTGGATTAGCCCCATTTGGAGTACTGTGTCCAGTTTTGGTCCCCACATCTCAGGAAGGACATACTGGCACTGGAGCGTGTCCAGCGGCGATTCACACGGATGCTCCCTGGAGTGGTAGGTCTAACATATGAGGAACGGCTGAGGATCCTGGGATTGTATTCATTGGAGTTTAGAAAATTAAGGGGAGATCTAATAAAAACTTACAAGATAATACTAGCTTTCTGAGCGACGCTCCTTCAGCATGTAGCTGAAAATTAGCAATAGGAGCGACGCTCCAAAAGCTAGTGTGCTTCCAATTAAACCTGTTGGACTATAACCTGGTGTTGTGTGATTTTTAACTTTGTACATCCCAGTCCAACACCGGCATCTCTGAATCATGACTACAAGATAATACATGGCTTGGAGAGGGTGGACGCTAGGAAATTGTTTCCGTTAGGTGAGGAGACTAGGACCCATGGACACAGCCTTAGAATTAGAGGGGGTAAATTAAGAACAGAAATGCGGAGACATTTCTTCAGTTAGAGAGTGGTGGGCCTGTGGAATTCATTGCCACACAGTGCAGTGGAGGCTGGGACGCTAAATGTCTTCAAGGCAGAAATTTATAAATTCTTGATGTCACAAGGAATTAAGGTCTACGGGGAGAATGCAGGTAAGTGGAGTTGAAATGCCCATCAGCCATGATTGAATGGCGGAGTGGACTCGATGGGCTGAATGGCCTTACTTCCGCTCCTATGTCTTATGGTCTTATGCTCTAAATAAGTTAAGAATTTTACCTATACTTAATAAAAGAATAAACTGATTACTACAGCTGGGTTGTGAGATTTATTTACTATTTGCCTGGATGAGTTTCATTCATTCATGCAATTTCATGGAAGCACTGTTTTGTCAGTTAGTTTCTTGAAGGGATAGTGGCCCAGTTAAAAGGTATTAACAGGTACATAATTATTGGGGAATCTATTCAGGTCCAGGACATGGTTAGTAAGGGCTGTTTGATATTATAATGTTTTGTGGAGATTTGATGGGGATGGTATTGTTTACAATATTGACACTTATTCAGAGGTAGCTGGGCCTAAACACTTCTTGTAGCAAAGGTTGATAAGGTGTGAAAATGCAGTAATGGGTTTGAAAGTAATCATGATTCGGAGATGCCGGTGTTGAACTGGGGTGTACAAAGTTAAAAATCACACAACACCAGGTTATAGTCCAACAGGTTTAATTGGAAGCACTAGATTTCGGAGCGCTGCTCAACCACCTGATGAAGGAGCAGCGCTCCGAAAGCTAGTGCTTCCAATTAAACCTGTTGGACTATAACCTGGTGTTGTGTGATTTTTAACTTTGGGTTTGAAAGGGTTGTTTTGATTGGAATGGATTGCTTGAATTTGGTCTGTCTTATGATAGTAAAATAGACTACAAAACTGCAGTTTTATGGATGAACGAATGAAACCATGTTATAGTAACAACAGATTAGTAAAGGGTTATGAATGAATGAACAGAAACCTGATATTAATGAATATAGTGAGCTGTTGAGTGAGTTAGTAAAAATAACCTAAAACACCGTGTGGGCGGCACGGTGGCACAGTGGTTAGCACTGCTGCCTCGTAGCGCCGGAGACCCGGGTTTAATTTCCGCCTCAGGCGACTGACTGTGTGGAGTTTGCACGTTCTCCCCGTGTCTGCGTGGGTTTCCTCCGGGCGCTCCGGTTTCCTCCCACAGTCCAAAGATGTGCAGGTTAGGTGAATTGGCCATGCTAAATTGCCCATAGTGTTAGGTAAGGGGTAAATGTAGGGGTATGGGTGGGTTGCGCTTCGGTGGGTCGGTGTGGACTTGTTGGGCCGAAGGGCCTGTTTCCACACTGTAATGTAATGTAATCTAATCTAATAATGACAGAAGATCTCACACATATGCAAGTGTACTTAGCTTTGAGCTCATTCTTAAATAAGGACAAGTCCAAAACTGATGGAGTTGACATCTTATACAAATCCAGCAAAGGTTTCATGTGTCCAACCAAGTGAAGTTGTTGTCTTCAACCTGCAGACTACATCTTAATTGTCTCCTTTGCTATTTTGCATTCAGACATTAGAAGAGTAATTCTTCCACGAAAGACATTAAATTGAGTAAATGTAACAGTTAACCAATTAAGAAGTAATTGAAACTTCACAATTACAGCTGTCAGTTATTTACACTTTAGCAGAATCACTTCCAGTTTAGTAAATAATTATACAGTGTTGCTAACAGATGGGAAGTAATAGGCTTTGGATTGTTTTGCTAAAAACCAAAACTTGTGTTCATAAGGATCCAGTGTAATTAGCACAAAATCAAAATTAAGGTTTACAAGTGAAATATCATGGAATACAGTCAGTGGAATGGCATGTGTTTTGCATGTACTATGAGACTTGGAATTAAAAGACAGGACAGTCATTCGCTTGAATTCATTGAAAAACCTGACAGCATTCAAAGTCATAATTGGTATTCTAATCTTGAAAGTCACTTGGTTAGTTGCAGAACTTAGAACAGAGCCAAAAATGTGTTGCTGGAAAAGCGCAGCAGGTTTATGCCCGAAACATCGATTCTCCTGTTCCTTGGATGAAGAAGGGCTTATGCCCGAAACGTCAACTCTCCTGTTCCTTGGATGCTGCCTGACTTGCTGCGCTTTTCCAGCAACACATTTTCAGCTCTGATCTCCAGCATCTGCAGCCCTCACTTTCTCTCAAAGATTAGAACAGAGCCACCTTTACACACATTTATATTCAAGGAATGTGGGTATTGTAGTGATTGTAATAACGTCAGCCACATGGGCCTCATAGAATATGAGTTTCCTGATTGGGGAGGTTAACCTGGTCCAATCAGGGAGTTCTGCCTGACAGATATAAATAAGAGGATCAGAGGTTCTATTCACTCTTGCAGCTGGTTCTGAGCTAGCTGAATCAGTGCACATGTAAATAAAGGGCAACATGGTGATAGGATAGCAGCCTTCATGGAGGTATTTCAGGTATCCTGCTATGCCAGGATTTACTGCTCATCTCTAATTGCCTCCGGTAGTTGGTGGGATGAGCTGAATTGTTGCAGTGCATGGAGTAGGGATAGGGCATTATGGATACACCCAAAGCCCCATCGGAAGGGAGTTTCAGGATCTTGACTCAATAATTGTAAAGGAGCAGAGATACACTTTGAAATCAGGATAGTGTGTGGCTTGCAGGGGAACTTCCAAGTGGTGATGTTCCCATGCACCTGCTGCTTTTGTCCTTCTAGGTGTAGGGATTGGGTTTGGAAGATGCTATTGAATGAGTTTTGGTGAATTACTGCACTATCGAGAGTGTGGTGCAGGAAAGGCACAACATGTCAGGCAGCATCCGAGGAGCAGGAGAATCAACATTCCAGGCATAAGCCTTTCATCAGGAATGAGGCTTGTGGGCCATGGGGACTGAGAGATAAATGGGAGGAAGGTAGCTTGGAATGTGATAGGTAAAGGAAGGTAGATAGATAGATCAGGTAGATGAGCTTGCAGCATGAATAGGGAAACGTGGTTTACTAAAGAAATTGTATCTCTTGTTAAGTGGAAAGGAGAGGCTAATGTGATGTGGCCATTTCAGAGACATGAATAGAGCAGGGTCAGGAATTGATTCCAGGGTTTAGATCTGTCATTAAGATCAGGGAAGGTGGTAAAAGAGGGGGAGATGTGACTTTGCTAGTCAAGGACAGTATAACGGTGGCTAAAAGAAGTTTTGATGAGTACTCATCTACTGAGATGATATGGGCTGAGGTTAGAAACAGGAGAGGAGAAGCCACACTACTGGGAGTTTGTTATAGGCTTCCACAAAGTTCCAGTGATGTGGAGAAGAGGATTGCGAAAACAATTCTGGGTAGGAGTGAAAGAAAGAGGGTGGTCATTATGGGAGACTTTAACTTCCCCAACATTGACTGGAAATGCTATAACTCTAGTACATCGGATGGATAATGTTTTGTCCAATGTGTGCAAGAGGGTTTCCTGACACTGTATGTTGAAGGGCCAACAAGTGGGGAGGCCACACTGGATCTGGTGCTTGGTAATGAACCAGGCCAGGTGTTTGATTTAGTGGTAGGGGAGCACTTTGGAGAGAGTGACCATAATTTGGTTACATTTAGTTTAGCGATGGAAAGGGATAGGTACATGCCAGAGGGCAAGAGTTATCGATGGGGCAAGGGCAATTATAATGCAATTAGGCACGACTTAGAATGCATAGAATGGGGTAGCAAAATACAGGAGATAGGACAATCGAAATGTGGAGCTGGCTTAAGGAACAGGTATTGCATGTCTTTGATAGGTATGCCCTGTCAGGCAGGGAGGAAGTGATAAGGTAAGGGAACCGTGGTTTACTGAAGAAATTGTATCCCTTGTTAAGTGGAAAGGAGAGGCTAATGTGACATTGAGATGAGATGGTTCAGATGAGGTGATGGAGCATTACAGATTAGCTAGGAACAATTTAAAGAGAGAGCTAAGAATAGCAAGGGGGGGACATGAGCAGTCTTTAGCAGGTAGAATAAAGGAGAACCCTAAAGCTTTCTATAGGTATGTGAGGAATAAAAAGACGACTAGGGTAGAAATAGGGCCAGTCAAAGACAGAAGTGGGAAGTTGTGTGTGAACCCTGTGGAGATCGGAGAGGTGCTAAACGAATATTTATCATCTGTTTTCACTCAGGAAAAGGAGAATATTGTAAAGGAGAAGACTGAGATATGGGCTATTAGACTAGGAAGGATTGAGGTTAGTATGGAGGAGGTGTTATCAATTCTAGAAGGTGTGAAAGTAGATCGGTCCACTGGGCTGAATGATTTTTATTCGAGGATTCTCTGGGAAGCTAGAGAGGAGATGGCGGAGACTTTGGCCTCAATCTTTGAGTCATCATTGTCTACAGGTTTAGTACCAGAGGACTGGAGGATTGCAAATGTTGTGCCATTGTTCATGAAGGGCAATAGAGATGACCCAGGTAATTATAGACCAGTGAGCCTTACATCTGTTGTAGGAAATGTTTTGGAAAGGATTATAAGAGCTAGACTTACAATTTGATTGGTGATAGTCAACATGGTTTTGTCAAGAATAGGTCATGTCTCACAAACTTCATTGAGTTTTTTGCGAAGGTGACCAAGCATGTGGATGAGGGTAGGGCAGTTGACGTGGTATACATGGACTTCAGTAAAGCCTTTGATAAGGTTCCACATGGTAGGCTTTTAGAGAAAATGCGGAGACATGGGATTGAGGGTAATTTAGCAGTTTGGATTAGAAACTGGCTTTCTGAAAGAAGGTAGTAAGTAGTGGTTGATGGAAAATATTCAGCCTGGAGTCTGGTTACTAGTGGTGTGCCACAAGGATCTGTTTGTCATTTTGAGAAATGTCTTGGACGCAGGCTTAGGTGGATTGGTTAGTAAGTGTGCTGGTGACACTAAAGTCGGTGGAGTGGTGAACAGTGTGGAAGAATCTTGCAGGTTGCAGGGATCTTGGATAAAGTGTAGAATGGGGCTGAGAGGTGGCAAATAGAGTTCAATGGAGATACTTCTGAGGTGATTCACTTTGAGAAGAATAACAGGAAGGCAGAATACTGGGTCAATGGAAAGATTCTTGGTAGTGTGGATGTGCAGAGGTATCATGGTGTACCTAGATCCCTGAAAACTGCCACCCAGGTTAATAGTGCTGTTAAGAAGGCATAGGATATGTTAGGCTTTATTGGTAGAGGGATTGAGTTCTGGAGCTGTGATATCAACTGTACAAAACGCACATGGAATATTGTGTACAGTTCTGGTCACCACATTACAGGAAGGATGTGGAAGAATGGGAAAAGGTGCAGAGGAGATTTAACAGGATGTTGCCTGGTCTGGAGGGAAGGTCTTATGAGGAAAGACAGAGGGACTTGGGTCTGTTCTCCTTGGAGAAAAGAAGGCCAAGAGGAGATTTAATAGAGATATACAAGATGGTCAGAGGATTAGATAGGATGGACAGTGAGCGTCTTTTTCCTAGGATGATAATATCAGTTTGTATGAGTGGCATAGCTATAAAATGAGGGGTGATAGATTTAAGACAGATGTCAGAGGCAGGTTCTTTACTCAGAGGGTAGCAAGGGCATGGAATGCCTGCCAGTGTAGTAAACTCAGCCACATTAGGGGCATTTAAACAGTCCTTAGATAAGCATATGGATGATGATTGGATAGTGTAGGGGAGGGGCTTAGATTAGATCATAGGTTGGCACAACATTGAGGGCCGAAGGGCCTGTTCTGCGCTGTATTGTTCTATTTTCTATGTTCTATGAAACTAGGGATGGGGAGGTGATAGGTCGGAGAGGAGGGTGGAATGGATAGTTGGGAATAAAAGATGGACAGGTCAAGAGGGCGATGCCGAGTTGGAAACTTGGGACTGGGATAAGGTGGGGAGAGGGGAAATGAGGAAACTGGTGAAATCCATATTGATTCCGTGTGGTTGCAGGGTCCCAAGGTGAAAGATCAGGTGTTCTTCCTCCAGGCGTTGGGTGTTTAGGGATTGGCAATGGAGGAGGCCCAGGACCTGCATGTCCTTGGTGGAGTAGGAGGGTGAGTTAAAGCGTTCGGCCACGAGGCGATGGGGTTGGTTGGTGCTGGTGTCTCAAAGATGTGCTCTGAACCAATCCGCAAGTTGGCCTTCTGTCTTCCCGATGTAGAGGAGACAACATCGGGTACAACGGATACAGTAGATGACGTGTGTGGAAGTACAGGTAAATTCCCTTATATATGATACACATTGTCTCCACTGTTTGTTGATGGTGATGAGGACGAATGTTAAAGGTGGTGGATGGGGTGCCAATCAAGTAGCCTACCTTAATCTGGATGGTGCTGAGGTTCTTATGTCCTTGGGCCTGCATTCATCCAGGCAAGTGGAGAGTATTCTCTCACACTTCTGAATTGTGTCTTTTGGATGGTGGATAATCTTTGGGGGTGAGTTCCACATCACAAAATTCCATTCCCTCCCAACACAGCCAAAATATCACTCTACGTAGTTTATGCTGGCTCAGTAAATCTTCATTTAGTGCCCACCATCTGCATACAATTACACCTAATTATGCAGTTAACAATCAAGATTGAATTTCTAACCTCAAAAGAAGGGCCTGTAATTAAAGGAGTCAGTATTATGTTCTCCAGGTCCAATATAAAAGATTTATTTATTCATAATTTTCTGAAAAGTATGAACACTTTACCCTAAAAATCCATCTCGAAATTAGGGTCATTATTATATAGAGTAACAAATCAGAATTTGTTTATTTACAGCCAGTTTAGAATATCTTTTCTGGACACATTGTGAATGATAATACATATTCATTAGAAATGTTGCATTTTGATGATGTTTCTTTTGGATTCTTCCTGTCACATTCTAATACATCAATAAAAATTGTCTATTGTTTTATTTTATGGCATTTATTAGGCAGACTGATTGGTTTGATAGGCACTGCACTTTGCATGCTAATGCACTGCTCCTAGAAAGAAATTGATCAGCTCCAAGAAGGGTCTGTCAAATGATTCATTGCTGCTTTGGGAAACGTATCTGCAAGTCACATGATAGGTACGTTCAATTGATAAACGTTGTCAGAGCAAACTAAGGAAAGAATAGACCCCTTGGTAGGGTATTGCTCATTATCTTTGTCAATAAAAGTTCATTTTGACTGCCGTATTGAAAAAGTCTAGGTGTGCATTGTGAATGGTGATAAGGTAAATTCGATTTTTAATGCACAAAAATTGCAGGACAAATTTTATGTGAGTGCGTCCGATATGGAGAAAATCACAATATATTTTTGAAATGTATTTTGCTTTGCTGGATATTTTTCCTCCTTTCTGAAAATTTCAGATTCAGCTGAGATATGAATCTACAGCTATCATCCAGTACAGTAGATACTCTTCACACGCCAAGCTCGATTTTCAATATCAGCAGGCTATTCTACACTTCAGAGTCCAATCCTATCCTCATCCCACATATGCTCACCATAGGAGGAGCCCTGGCTGATATTTTGTTTTCCTGCTTCAGATGTAGAAGGACCTTTGATATTCAAATACTTTTTACATATAGATATGAGTGCAAGTTTTTGTGAAGTGCGCATCAAGACACGACTATGTTAGTCAAACTTAGTAAGGATTTTGTGCTGCACTTGCTTTTTCTTTTCAGGTAGCCTTGGTAAAGAACCATTCTGTAGGTGACATCATACTGACTTGATATCAAGGCCAAATGTGCCATTAACATGTCTGTAGAAAATTTGAAGTTAATGGGAATTATGGGGAAACCATGGGCTGCAGTCATACCCAGCATTTCAGAAGGTGGTTGTTATGTTTGGTGTCCAAACATCTCAGCCCCAGGCATCACTGCAGGACTTTCCCGGAATTAGTATCCTCAGCCCAACCATCTTCAGTTGTCTCACCAACTACGCTCTCACCAATATATGGTCCAAAAACAGGGAGCGTATTGATTATTGCCCAGAGTTCAGTGTAAGTCACCACTCCTCAAATGTTGAAGCAGTCCATCCCCACAAGACCTGGACAACATTCCAACAAGAGAAAATCTAACCATTTCCCCTTGAGATTCAGCAGCATCAACATTACTGAATGTACCATCGTCAGGTTACAATGACTAGAAACTTAACTAGACCATCTATATAAATGCTGTGTCTACAAGAGAAAGTTATTGGCTAGTAATTCTGGGGCAAGTAACTTACCTCCTGACTCCCCAAATCATGTTACCATCTCCAAAACATGCAAGGGAATACTTTCCATTTGCCTGAACAAGTACTACTCCAACAAAACTGAAGAATCTCAAATGAATCCAGAATAAAGCAGTTCAACTGACTGGCACTCTATTCTTTTTTTTTAGAGATTCCCTTCTACCACCAGCATTGCACAGTAGGTAGCTTTGGTTAGTACCATATAGAGGATGTACTGCAGCAATCAGGATATCTTCAACAGAAAAAACAAAATACTGAAACACTGAAATAAAAACAAAAATACTCAAAATACTCAGCAGGTCAGGTAGCATTTATGGAGAGGAACCAAGTTAACACTTTCAGTCAATGAGATTTACCCCTCAATGACACCTTTCAAGCCCACCATCTCTACTACTGAGATGCAGAAGGGCAAGGAAACACCACAACTTGTAAATTCAACTTCAAGCCACATGTTATGCGAACTATGTCACCATGGCATCATGGACTGTAGTGTTTCGAGAAGACAACTCATCATCACCTTCTTTAGCACAATTACAGGAGTTGGGAGGTCATGTTGTGGCTGTACAAGGACATTGGTTAGGTCACTTTTGGATTATTGCATGCAATTCTGGTATCCTTCCTATCGGAAGGGTGTTGTGAAACTTGAAAGGGTTCAGAAAAGATTTACAAGGATGTTGCCAGGGTTGGAGGATTTGAGCTATAGGGAGAGGTTGAAAGGGCTAGGGCTGTTTTTCCTGGAGCGTCAGAGGCTGAGGGGTGACCTTATAGAGATTTCTAAAATTATGAGGGGCATGGATAGGGTAAATAGACAGGGTCTTTTCCTCGGAGTGAGGGAGTCCAGAACTAGAGGGCATAGATTTAGGGTGAGAGGGGAAAGATATAAGAGATCTAAGGGGAACCTTTTCATGCAGAGGGTGGTACGTGTATGGAATGGGCTGCCAGAGGAAGTGATGGAGGTTAGTACAATTGCAACAATGAAAAGGCACTTGGATTGGTATATGAATAGGAAGGGTTTGGAGGGATATGGGCCAGGTACTGACAGGTGGGATTAGATTGGGTTGGGATATCTGGTTGGCACGGATGTTTTGGACTGAAGGGTCTGTTTCTGTGCAGTACACTTCAATGACTCTATGACTAAAATTCGGGATGGGTAAGAAAAGCCAATGACGCACACACAAAACAATAAAGTCTTTAATGTTCCACTGCACACATATTATTGCATGGGATTTGTCGCAACATTTTATGGACAAAACCTTTTTAAATGCACTATTTGTTGTAATGCACTCAGTTTTGAAAAAAAATTGCAGAATGATGATCATATTTAACATAACCATAGTAGCCTTGTATTTAAATGCCAAGAAAGCCAAGTTACTTTCTCTAAGAAACTTCTGAAATGTGAAAAACGAGACTCACATTTAGAAAGTGTCCTTCTTAGCTTGATGATGTACCTAGGTGCCTTTGAGGTAATGAAAAGCTTTTGAAGTATCATCATTCATTCAGAAAATATAGCAGCCAATTAGTTTAAACCAACTCCCCACAAATAGCAATGTGATTCTGCCCATGTAATTTGTTTTCGGTGATATTGATTGATCAATCAATCGATAATTATTGCCCAAAACATCTGGAAGAATTCCCCTGCTGCTATCTGAAATCATGTATGGGATATTTTATACTAACCTGGATAAGTTGATACTGCCTCTGTTTGAATGCGACTCGACAGCTGGGACCTCTGACAATGCAACAATACTTCTGTACTGCACTGGAGTGTCAGCCTAGATTTTAGTATTCAGATTTCTTAGTGGAATAACAACTACATCTGATATACAAATAACTGGGGGCTATTGTGATAAAGTGGTAATTTCCCTACCTCTGG
Organism: Chiloscyllium plagiosum; assembly: GCF_037043375.1. NCBI lineage: Eukaryota > Metazoa > Chordata > Chondrichthyes > Orectolobiformes > Hemiscylliidae > Chiloscyllium > Chiloscyllium plagiosum. The sequence goes on from NW_028270154.1 coordinate 80,583,174, forward strand.
CACAACAGTTCTAGGTTCGTGTATCACCTACTCCAAAAGTCTGTCATAATATGATGATAGAGAAGGTACTGGCCTAGGGGTATTAGTGCTAGGTTACTAATCCAAAGATCCAGGTATTGTTCTGAAGATCTGGGTTTGAATCCCATTGTGGCAGATGATGGTATTTAAAGTCAGTTTTTAAAAATCTGGAAATAAGAATCTACTGTTGACCATGAAATCATTGTCAATTGTTGGGAAAAAAAAACTGTCTGGCTCACTAACGTCCTTCATGGAAGGAAATCTGCCATCCTCACCTTGTCTGACCTATATGTGACTCCAGACCCACAGCAACGTGGTTGACTCTCTGTTGAACCATGAAATGGCCTAGCAAGCTATTCAATTATACCAATCGCAATAAAGTCTCAAAGGAATGAAACGGGACGAATCACTTGGCATCAACCTATCCACCAGAAAAGACAACGGCAGAAACAGCCCTGTCAACCCTCCTTACTGACACCTGGGGGCTCGTGCCAAACCTGGGAGAGCTGTCTCACAGGCTAGTCAAGCAACAGCCCGACATAGTCATACTCATGGAATCATACCTTACAGACCATATTCTCAGACGATGTCATTACTATTCCTGGATATATCCCACTGGCAGGACAGACCCAGCAGAGATGGTGGCATAGTGGTATACAGTCAGAAAGGTGTGGCCCTGGGGGTCCTTAGCATTGACTCTGGACCCCATGAAGTCTCAAGACTTCCAGAAAAACACAGGCAAGGAAACCTCCTGCTGATTACCACTTACCTATCCTCTCTTAGCTCATGAATTGGTGCTCTTCCATGTTGAACAACACTTAAAGGAAGCACTGAGGATGGCAAGGGCATAAAGTCTACTCTGGGTGGGGGATTTCAATGTCCATCAACAAGAGTGGCTCAACAGCAGCACTACTGAGCGACCTGGTCAGGTCCTAAAAGACATAACTGCTAGACTGGGTCTGCAGCAGGTGGTGAGGGAACCAACAAGAGGGAAAATCATACTTGTCCTCATCCTTACCAATCTGCCAGATGCATATGCATCTGTCCATGACAATATTGGTAAGAGCGACCACTACACAGTCCATGTGGAGACAAAGTCACGCTTTCACGTTGAGAATACCCTCCATCATGTTGTGTGGCACTATCATCATGCAAAATGGGATAAACTTTGAGCAGATCTAGTAACTCAAGACTGGGCCTCCATGGGGTGTTATCGGCCATCAACTGCAGCAGAATTGTACTCCAGCACAATGTGTAACCTCGTGGCCTGCACATCCCTCACTCAACCATTCCTATCAAGCCAAAGGAGAGTGGTTCAATGGAGAGTGCAGGAGGGCATGTTAGGAGCAGCACAGGAATACCCGAAGATGAAGTGTCAACCTGCTGAAGCCACCAAATAGGACTATTTGCATGCCAAACAGCATAAGCAGCAAGTGATAGACAAGAGCTAAACGATCCTGCAACTAACAGATCAGATCTAAGCTCTGCAGTCCTGCCACATCATCCAGTCATGAATGGTGGTGAACAATTAAACAACTTAGTGGAGGAGGAGGCTCCATAAATATCCCCGTCCTCAATAATCAAAGAGACCAGCACATCAGAGCAAAAGAAGCTTTTGCAGCAATCATCAGCCAGAAGTGCTGAGTGGATGATCCATCTCTGCCTCCTCCAGTGGTCCCCAGCATCACAGATACCAGTCTTCAGCCAACTCGATTCATTCCAAGTGATATCAAGAAACAGTTGGAGACACTGCATACTGAAAAGGCTTTGAGCTCTGACACCATTCCAGCAATAGTAATGAAGACTTGCACTCCAGAACTTGCTGCTCCCCTAGCAAAGCTGTTCTAGTATAGTTACAACAGTGGCATCTACCCGACAACGTGGAAAATTGCCCAAGTAGGTCCTGTACATTAAAAGCAGGACAAATCCAATCTGGCCAATTACCCCCCAGTCAACCTACTCTTCATCATCAGAAAAGTGATGGAAGTTAAAAGATATCACCTGATGAAGGAGCGTCGCTCCGAAAGCTAGTGTGCTTCCAATTAAACCTGTTTGACTATAACCTGGTATTGTGTGATTTTTAACTTTGTACACCCCAGTCCAACACCGGTATCTCCAAAAAGTGATGGAAAGTCTCATCAACAGTATTATCAAGCAGCACCTGCTCAGCAACAACCTGTTCCGTGACGCTCAGTTTGGGTTCTGCCAAGGCCACTCAGCTCCTGACCTCACTACAGCCTTGGTTCAAACATGGACAAAAGAGCTGAATTCCAGAGGTCAGGTGAGAGTGACAGCTCTTGGCATCAAGGGACCCTGGCAAAACTGGAATCAATAGGAATCTGGGGACAAACTCTCCGGTGGTTAGAGTCATACTGGACACAATGGAATATGTTCATGATTATGGGAGGTCAGTCATCTCAGATCCAGGACATCTCTGCAGGTGTGCCTTAGAGTAGTGTTCTAGGCCCAACCATCTTCAGCTGCTTCATCAATGACTTTCCCTCCATCATAAGGTCTGATGTGGGGATGTTTGTCAATGATTTCACAATATTCAGCACCATTCGTGACTCCTCAGACAGTGAAGCATTCCATGTCCAAATGATCTAGATAATATCCAGGTTTGGGCTAACAAGTGGCAAGTAATATTTGCGCCACACAAATGCAAGGCAATGACCATCACCAATAAGAGACGATCTAACCATCACCCTTTGACAATCAATGGTGTTACCATCACTGAAGCCCCACTGTTAACATCCTGGGGGTTATTATTGACCACAAACTCAACTGGACTCACCACATAAATACAGTGGCTAAAAGAGCAAGTCAAAGGTGGTGTCAAATACTGTGGTGAGTAACATCCTTCCTGACTCCCCAAATCCTGTCCACCATCTACAAGGGACAAGTCAGGAGTGTGATGGAATACTCTCCACTTGTCTAGATGAGTGCAGCCCCAGCAACATTCAAGAAGCTTGACACCATCCAGGACAAAGCAGCCCTTTTGATCGGCACTGCATCCACAAGCATCCACTCCTCCACTCCTGATATTCAGTAGCAGCAGTGTGTACAGTCTACAAGATGCACTGCAGAAATTCACCAAAGATCCTCAGACAGCACTTCCAAATCACTTCCATCTAGAAGGTCAACGGCAGCAGATATGTGGAAAGTCCACCACCTTAAAGATCCCCTCCAAGCCACTCACCATCCTGACTTGAAAATACATTGCTGTTCCTTCATTGTTGCTGAGTCAAAATCCTGGAATTCTCTCCCGAATGGCAATGTGGGTCAACCCACAGCAGGTGGACAGCTGCAGTTCAAGTAGGTAGCTCACCACCACGTTCCCAAGGGGCAACTAGAGATGGGCTAGCCAGTGATGCCCACATCCCACAAAATGAATCAAAAGAAAATAGAAATCTGGGGGGGGGGGCGGGGGGGCTTTGTGGCACAATCCCTATCTCTGAATTAGGAGGCCTGGGTTCAAGTTCCATCTACTCCAGAGGTGTGTGATAACATCTCTGAACAGGTAGATTAGAAAACATCATCACAGCGCAAGCAGACATACTTCATGAATTAACCTTGTCAGCGGAAACTGGCCATTCAACTCAAGAGATATTATAGTCTGACCTTGCTACATTCTAAGAATTTCACATAACATTTGTAATACAGTTCAGAACAATGATTGCATTTAATATAACCATAGAAGCCTCATAATTAAAAACAACTGGCTGATTTTTAGCATTGCTTAGTTGTCACCAAAGTTACCAATACTCTTCCCCAAGCTATTCTCCTTTATTAATATATATCTGTTTATATAATTAACATTTATCAATATTCCATCCTTCCCTCAAGTCTCTGACTTCACAAGTTCAGGTAATTTGAAAGTTTAATTACTCTCCAAGGATGCATCAACTTCAGACTTGGAGGACTGAAGAGTATTGACTTTGATTCTTCTCCTGACAGTACAAGTCTGTAAGTCCCGCTTTTAATCTCTTCCATACTGAAACAGGCAATTGCACATTTGCAATATCTGAAAGATTCTCAATCACATGGCTTCCATTTATTAAGGACAGCTGCCCTGTTGAAATAGACAGTTTCCTCTTTGCAGCATTTTGAATTCCAAACCAGGAAATTTCTTCCTTCCAGTGTCATGAATGTTTGGACATTGGTCATCCCTTCTTAGTGGTGCCTTCCATGGATTTAAATTCACCACCTCTTCAATTTTTTCTTCAACATGTGGATTTGTTTAGACATCTCATTCGCCATCAGCAATTGCATTATCTGTGAAACTATCATGTTCCTTCCTTAGTTCTGTTTTGAGGATTGCTTCTTGCTTAGCATGATCTCTGTAACACTTACTGGGGATTCTTCCTGGAAAGCTGAGGAAATTAAATTCTCCGCCTCAATTTGTCTGTTCCGAGTCACCTCAATATCGAACATCAGACTGAATCTGCCAATACTGTTTGCTCACCATGTTATGTTGTACTCTGAATTATGTCAGTTAGGCTGAAACGTTGGCTCAAGTAGGGTGTATTGCTCAGAGGTTTTCTCATTGTTTGTGTTTCCTCCCAACATTGCTGATCCATGCAGTCTGTACTCTCTTCAATGTTGACAGCAGTCAAAACATTTCTACAAATATAGTAGTCACAGGTTTCCGTCTTGTTGACAGTATGAAACAAATGTTTTATGTCAAAATAGCAAAACCAACTGATTTTTTTCTTCCGTTTGGGTTTAGCTGTCAGTCTAGGAAACCCTAGAAATCTTCCACCACCTGCCCTTTGGTTGTTCCATAACTAGCTGTTCCTTAACCAACTGTTCTTGGCCATTTGTTCCATGAGTGGCTACTTCTGGAACAGTTGTTGTTTGGCTAGGTAAATCCTTCTGCCATTTGAAGAAGATTGAGGTCAAGAGGCATGCCTTCATACTTGACTGATAGCTCTTGATTGTGAAGTACATAGAGATTTTCTACTATCTGGTACCCCTTATCTTAGAGAGTTGCTTCCAACATACTTTTTAATTGTAAATGCGGTACCTCCTGGGACATGTTCTCACACCATTGTTGGCATGAAAAAATGATTTGGCGACCATGGCTTAAAATCTGATAATATAATAACACACAAACTGGTGTCTAGCTTGAAAATCATTAGATGACCATTGACATAAAGATCTTCTTGCCACTAAGCAAGGTCCAGGTCACAAATTTCAACTCTGAAAGCTTGAGATTTTTCATTTATTGTACACTGTTCTACCTTATTATTCTCATTGTGTGAGTAACTGTTTGATTTATTGCTTTTATGAAACTGTATCCTATTTCAGCACATCTTCCGAAAACCACCTATTCTGTGATAGATAAATCGTTCACTTTTGATAGCTGGGCACTGTCTATGCCTGCAAGTTTTCTTTGTTTCAAAGCAGTGACAAGGACCCTTATAGTCTGGTGCTTGACCTAAGTGAAATATTTATTTCTCACATGAGTTTTGGTACCTAAAGTATTGAACAGATTCTGCTGATCTCCTGTGCCAAGTTTGATCCTTCATGCTTGGTGTTGTTTCCAGACTTAGAGTCAGGGAGTCATAGAAATGTACAGCATGGAAACAGACCCTTCAGTCCAACTCGTCCATGCTGACCAGATATCCCAACTTAATTTAGTCCCACCTGCCACCACCCGGCCCATACCCTTCTTCTTTATTTATCCATCCAGATGCCTTTTAAATGTTGCAATTGTACTAGCCTCCACTACTTCCATACAGATACCACCCTCTGCATGGAAATGTTGCCCTGTAGGTTTCTTTTATACCTTTCCCCTCTCACCATAAACCTATGCCCTCTGGTTCTAGACTCCGCCACACCAGGGAAAAGACTTTATCTATTTATCCTATCCATGCCCCTCATGATTTTATAAACCTCTATAAGGTCACCCCTCAGCCTCCAACACTCCAGGGAAAACAGCCCTAGCCTATTCAACCTCTGCCTATTTTTCAAATCCTCCAACCCTGGCAACATCCTTGTAAATCTTTTCTGAACCCTTTCAAGTTTCACAACATCCTTCACATAGGAAGGAGACCAGAATTGTAACAATATTCCAAAAGTGACCTAACCAATATCCTGTACAGCAACAACATGACCTTCCAACTCCAGTACTCAATACTCTGACCAATAAAGGAAAGCATACCAAACGCCTTCTTCACTTTCCTATCTACCTGCGATTCCACTTTCAAGGAGCTATGAACCTGCACTCCAAGCTCTCTTTGTTCAGCAATACTCCCGAGGATCCTACCATTAAGTGTATAAGTCAACTAAGATTTGCTTTCCCAAAATGCAGCACCTTGCATTTATCTAAATTAAACGCCATCTGCCACTTCTCAGCCCATTGGCCCATCTGATTAAGATCCTGTTGTAATCTGAATTAACCTTCTTCGCTGTCCACTGTACCTCCAATTTTGGTGTCATCTGCAAATTTACTAACTATATTTCTTATGCTCACATCCAAATCATTTATATAAATGATGAAAAGTAGTGGACCCAGAACCGATCCTCATGGCACTCCACTGGTCACGGGCCTCCAGTCTGAAAAACAACCCTCCACCACCACCTTCTGTCTTTTACCTTTGAGCCAGTTCTGTATCCACATGGCTAGGTCTCTCTGTATTCCATGAGATCTAACCTTGGTAACCAGTCTCCTATGGGGAACCTTGTCGAGTGCCTTACTGAAGTCCATATAGATCATATCTACCGCTCTGCCCTCATCAATCCTCTTTGTTACTTCTTCAAAAAACTTCTATCTCACTCTGAATAGATTTCTCTGGAGTCAAATCTTCTTTTGAGAATAATTATTTTAACAAAAAGACTCATCAGCAATTCCTACAACAATCCTGTCTCTTACAAAATCTGACTTTAAAATCATCACAGCTACATTTTTCAATTTAATTTGTAAAGATCAGTAATTGAATAATTCGCAGATTTCACTGGATGCTGAATACTTGGTCTTTCAATAATTTATTTTCTTCTGAGCTTAAAGTAATTGTCAAAGACCTTCACAAATATCTGTTGATTCTTTTGTTTCTTATCAAATGGTCTATAATATCACCAGCTTTAATCCCACTTGTATGTACAAGTGTATTAACAGATTAAATATATGATATAGTATCTAGCTTGGAAACTATTCTGCACTTTGAGCAGCATTTTCTCCAGAGTGTCCATTTCTGTGTTCTAGATGGCCCATCTCTGAAAGTAAATCTTCCTGGTAACATTATTTCTGATGCCAGGTATCCCTAAAGTGATTATTTATTTTCCTTGTTTAAAGAGGCTAAAGGATTTGCAGTGATAGCAGTGCTGCTGCTATACTGGAGGGTTTCCCTGTTTTGTGGTCAAAGTATTGGATTCTCACCTTCTTGGAACTTAAATTAGAGTCAGAATTAGATTTATTGTCACAAGCACTCAAGTAAAGGAGTACAGTGAAAATTGTACAAAGTCGCCATTCCCAGCATCATCTTAGGTACGAAGGTACCTATGTACAAATTCTTAGGTACAAAATAGAAAATAAAGAAATAAGTGAAAAATTCAACATTACCATAAGATATAGGAGTAAAAACTAGACCATTCAGCCCATTGACTCTGCTCCACCATTCCACCATGGCCAGTACGTTTTTCAACCCCATTCTCCCTCTCTTTCCCTGTAACCCTTGATCCACTTGACAATCAAGAATCTAACTATCTCCATTTTAAATATATTCAATGACCTGGCCTCCACAGCCATCTGTGGCAATGAATTCCATAGATTCAACTGAAGAGGTTTATCCTTACTTGCATTCTAAGACTATTCCCTCGGATCCTAGTCTCTCCTAGCAATGGAAGCATCTTCCCAAACTCTACTCTGTCCAGGCCAGTATTGAGTAAGTTTCTATTAGATCCCCATCATCCTTCTAAACCTTATAGAGTTACAGTCCTTCTATTGCAATTGTCCTGTAGTTGCTCCACATTGGGCTTTCCCCATGATGGCCTGGTGTCCCCTGCACTAAGCCTGCCCATCCCATGGGGGCACAGTCTCTCCTATGCTGATTCCCACACCGCCAATTGCCATCTGGACTCACCATCCACATTGTCGGCAAATGACATCCGAGCTCACCAGCCACTTCACCACCATCCGGGCTCGGCATCCACTTTACCACTGATTGCCATCCCCTTTGGTGGCGAGTGACATTGAGGCTCACCAACCACTTTTCCACTGACCATCATCCAAGCTTGCCAGCTGCTCCTCCATCGACTGTCAAAGTCCTGCCAGCCCCAACCACTACCATGGTCCAGACTCCGATACCACTGCCTCCATGACTGAGATCTCTCCAGAAGATAAGGACAAAAAAGAAAAAAAGAAGAGAAAAGATGAAAAGAATGGAAAAGTAGTCGGAATGGATGAGCCCCGGGCTCAAGAGCTGCCTATTCTGCTGCCAGCAGCTTAATGAGAATTGTTGATTTTATTGGCTAAAATTGGATGATTCCCACTTTTTCATGACTTCGCTGGATGTATCCCAATGTTTGCAGCCTTAATAAGTAATTCCCATCTCTGTAATTGCCTTATTGAATTAATCCCGAAGCCTGTAGCTTTCATTATCAATTCCAGCTTCAATCGTGGGTTTATTAAATGACTCCCATATTCACGGCAGTAATAGATGAATCAGCTTCTTTACATTTTTTTCTGGATGATCCCTGCTGTTTGAACCTCTCATAATGATCCTTGATTTTTTTTTCAAGTTTTTTTTCCCGAGATGACTCTTTTTCTGTTCTGCTTAACTAAATTCTTACCATTTTTAATGTGGGTTTAATAAGGAATCTCCTGCCTTTTCTGCAACCATACATAAAATTTCCTAACTGTCTTCCATTTAACTTGCTTAGGATTGCTTCTACTGTTAAATTGCATTTGTTGATTTAATTCTGGCATTGCAATCTCCTGGGGTTTGCTGCTTCAGTTTGCAATGTTTTTGTGACCCTTGGTATGCCTTGTTATAGTTGCGTCCTTATGGTCCCCGTTCAAAATAGTGACAATGCTCGATCTCAGCTATAAGTACTGTCCCTACTCTTGGGGTTAGATAGCTCAGTTGGCTGGATGGCTGGTTTGTGATACCGACTGATATGAACAGTCTGGGTTCAGTTTCTACACTGGCTAAGGTTGCCATTAAGGGCTTTCTCAACCGCTCCCTTTGCCTGAGCGTGTGGTGACCCTCAGGTTTCACCTCAACCAGTCATCTCTTTCTAATGAGAGGGAATCTCTATGGTCTGGTAGGACGATAGTGACTTTATCTTAATACTTATCACTTTCCCTGCCTGTAATAGTGCACCATTTTAAAACATTTTCTCTTGTTCTCCAGTGATTCTAACATTATTCATAGAGCCTTGAATGTCCACTTACTGCATTTGATCTTCAGCTCGGGACTGCTCCTACAAATTGCTGTCTGTGTTTGCTTTTGGAATAACTAATTCACCTTCTCCAGGGTGTTCTGAACTCTCTTCTGCAGCACATCTCTCAACAATAAATCGAAAATGCTTTTGCCATTGACTGTAGGTTCTTCCGTATTGAATCTTGCCTTGAAGTTCTCTTCTGCAAGGTTCTGAAATGTTTGGCTACTCCCTGCTTCCTGTCTGCAGGGTCAGTTGACTTAAAACTGAGGAAGGGTCACTCAACCAGAAATGTTAACTCGGATTTCTCTCCACTGACGCTGCTAGACCTGCTGAACTTTTCCAGAAATTTCTGTTTTTGTTTCTGACTTAAAACTGAGTTTGATGATAATGAAAAATTTTCAAACATCCAATACTGCCAGCATGTAGCATTTAGCAGTAAATGGAATCCACATTGCTGTTCACCATGTTGAATGACCAGTCAAATCAAATCCACTTAGTGTATATGCACTTAGGCTAAGTAGACCTGTCACCATGAGGTTTGTGTGTGCTCCAACCTCTTTAAATGTAGGGTTCTGCTGTCCTGTTTGATTCACTGTGGTAAAGAGAAAACAGTTACTGATCTAACTGGAAAAGGCTCTTTTATTGACAATACTTGGTTGCACATTAGCAATTCATTACATGTTACATTGATATAATGGAAATAATTGCAGAGACCATGAAGAGGACCTGGATGGAAGGTTTTACCCCTTTAAGATCCTAAACATTTCTCTCCACCAGTTCAGAAGACATCATCACAGGAGATGATGCTTAAGGTACCCCTTAGCGTTAATCCTTTCAGACCCTTACATCCTTATACGACAAACAGTACTTATTGCACCCACTTCTAAATGTGACTTCTATTCATTTTTTATTGAAGCACATCAGCGTTACAGTTAATGACTTGGAGAAGTTTTCTATTAATCATTCAAAATCATGACAACTTGTCTGTCAAGCTGCATCACGCTTGGAGTTATAATTATCTTAGCAATGCAGCATCAACCAAGAATGAAAATAAAGGATGCAACCCCTGCACTCTGGATCCCTCTGCCTCATGGGGAATCTGCCATGTACCCAAAATCTGTGGGTGAAGGTTGACCTATTTAGTCACGTAAAGACTCATGGCAGAAGTTCATGTTGAGTAAATGTCATCCTCAAATCAAACAACAGCCACTATCGCCGACAATCATTTAATGCAAGTTATCAATCACTGAACAACTTCAGGCAAACCTGTTGTAAATTCCATACTCTCTGGTTTTAGCTCAGACCAAGCTTAGCAAGAATGCTTCAGTACAGCCTAAAGCAATAATCACCATATCCTATTCATCATATGTCAACAACCTTCAGACTGGGCAACACACGAGCAGAATTATTACCTCGTATCAGACAGTGATGAACAACGACACTTAAAACCTAATACGGTTCAGGTTGCACTCCTTATTTGATGATTGGACCTTTTATTAGGAAAGTTAATGATATTGTCGGATGTCTAACAATTAAGATGCTGTGCATTTGGCAGATCCTGCCGACAGCAATTGCTGAAGATCTAAGGAACTTATGAAGAATGGGTGATGCAACAATGTTGGAGCATTGCCCTTTCACTTCATGGCCTGCTTTTGAACTCAGCCCAAAGTGATGAGCTCCTCCATTTGGACATTTAAAAGTTCAGAGTCACTCAGAAAAGCATCTTTGCAGTTCTGGTACTCTTCTGGTCTCTTCCAGTAGGAGGGAGAATGTTAAGAAATTATAATCATTGGTTGCTGCAATGCTTTAAGCCCTCTCCCTTCCTTGACTGTTAATTACTAATTTCTGGATCAGTGGTGCTGGAAGAGCACAGCAATTCAGACAGCATCCGACGAGCAGCAAAATCGACGTTTTGGGCAAAAGCCCTTCATCAGGAATAAAGGCAGAGAGCCTGAAGCGTGGAGAGATAAGCTAGAGGAGGGTGGGGGTGGGGAGAAAGTAGATAATCATTGAAGTTTATAGTATGATATGTGAGATTTAGCATACCATTTAAAATATATTGCTAGCAGATCTGTGATGGAATTGTTCATAATGATTTGTAAGAGTGTGATAGAAAAGCATGATTCTGTGCATCATGACATAATATCTGTCATTTAAAATTAATTCATCTGTGCAGTGATTGGATTTACAGGCATATATTGTGGTGTAGCCAGTAATGTTTCAGAACAGTTGCAAAGACAATTTAAATTGGGAGTATTGGACTCTTTGTGGGTGACTGGTCACAGGAAACCATTTACATGCCATTATCTGATGACAGATGTGAAACTGGCTTGAGTGTGACCAGAGTTTATATGGTTATTCATGACTTTCATTGAATGCTTGAAAACAAATTATATTATTTTCAAGAAGATAACACTTGGGGAAATTACTTCAATGTTTACTTGTATTCAATTCTCAGTGAAATCAGGCAAAGCCACAAAACATCAGTGCAACCTCACAATTAGGCCCATAACATCAGCGCGTTCCTTGCTTACTAAAGAAAACACGCATTTCAGTTATTTTACACATTTTGTACTAATATTTCAAATAGTTTACACACAATAAGTAACTTTGAAGTAATGGAGGAAAATGTCCAAGCTCTGTTCCAACAACAGATCAAATTAACTTTGCCAATTAAATTTTGGACTCTTGTGTATAGTACTCATAAACAGGTATCCTGTGTCACCTGTATAGTAGTTGTTCCACTCCAGTTAATTTTACTGTGTGAGACAATGGGTTTGGAGGCAAATTCCCCTAACCTGTTTCTGAAGGTAACTTTACTTTGAGAACAGCTAACACCAGACACCTTGTTGTTCCACCCTTGATTGAATTATTATTATGAGTCTATGTTTACAGAACTGAAGGCAGTGTAGATTCATTAAAATGCTGTCAGATTCAGGCTGCCAAGTCCAGAAAGAAAATCTAAGGAAGTAGCCTTCCAGTTTTGCCCACCTAGCTACTGATTAGTCTCTGCATTTTTCAGCAGAGCCTAGTACAATCAGCACATTCCCTGAAAAGAAAAATGGAATAAAACAACAGACAGGAGTCACAGGGGAAATTTTAAGGTCCAGAACAAGGGAAAAGGGAGGACTTGCAAACATTTGAGTTTTAGAGTGAGAGCACAATCTGACTCCTGTGTGTCCATTTCTGGGTTTAACAAGAGGGTTAAACTGTACACTAGAGTTGGGAATTTAATTATTGTAGGCAGACAGGTATTTATTGGCACAATTAGCACTCTTTGTACGTGTTAATAAGATCTTTGCAAATTGTTTTTAACTTGGCTCCAAAGTTAATATGCACAGTCCAGGTTTCCCAGCTGAATAAAAATTCATATTTGCAGATATTGCCTCAGTTCTCTCTGGTAAACATTGGCAGAGAGTTATTTGTGGATACATCTTATTTCTACCTTTGAGGCTTTCAAATGGACATTACAGATGCTTGTTAAATGTGCTTGACAGGATAAATCAAATGAAGACCATCGCCAGCATGGGCAGTAATGAAATGCGGCGGTGGGATCAGTATCCATAGAGGTGGAAGATGCATGAGTGAGAGGTGCACATGAGGCACAGGGGACAGGGGACAGTATTGCAGGAGACACTACTCACGTCATAGGATTTACAAGCAGAGATTCAACTTCCTTTATTTCTTTGAATAGCAGCACTTCCACAGCCTGAGGTTGTCACACCAGGTGGTTGCTAATATCTGTAATTTCCAGGAGGAAAACCCTCTCCTTTCTCTATCTGCTGGCCATATGTTGCCAGTGGCTCTGAAAGTGGCATTACTCTCAACATTTTTACTTCTGGTTCCTTCTTGCATGTTGCTGGAAGCATACAAAAGTTCACACAGTCAGCTGTACATAAATGCAAAAAACCAGATCTATTAATTGTATGTTAAATTGTTTAACTGTTGTGAAACTTGAAAGGATTCAGAAAAGATTTACTAGGATGTTGCCAGGGTTGGAGGATTTGAGCTATAGGGAGAGGCTGAACAGGCTGGGGCTGTTTTCCCTGGAGCGTCGGAGGCTGAGGAGTGACCTTATATAGGTTTACAGGATTGTGAGGGGCATGGATAGGGTAAATAGGCAAAGTCTTTTCCCTGGGGTCGGGGAGTCCAGAACTAGAGGGCATAGGTTTAAGGTGAGAGGAAAAGATATAAAAGAGACCTAAGGGGCAACTTTTTCATGCAGAGGGTGGTACGTGTATGGAATGAGCTGCCAGAGGAACATTTCTATGACTATGATTATAACTGTATATGGGTGTTGGGTAATAACTGGAGATTCACTTACACTCCTGTAAGTAATCACAGACTGAAACTGTAGATGCTGGCTTCAGAGTCGCATGCCTGTATCGTGTAAATCTGTAAATAAACACTTTTAAGCATGTCGAGTGTGTGGTGCTGGTAAAGCTAGCCGGTCAGGCTGCATCCGAGGAGCAGGAGAATCGACCCCCAAAACGTCGCCTCTCCTGCTCCTCGGATGCTGCCTGATGGGCTGTGCTTTTCCAGCACTACACTCGCGACTCTGATCTCCAGCATCAGCAGTCCTCACTATCTCCTAGTTGATTTCACTTTTAAACATGTGTAAAGATTGGCTCCTTCACTAGTTGACAGAGATGGTTAATTAAAGGAGAAAGTGGGAAAGTGAGAAAATAAAATCATTAAAAAAACTACAATCCTAGTACAGAGTAAGCATCTTATGAGTCTTTCCATTGTGTGCCCATTAATCAACACCAAGAAAGCTTTTCCATCTTTCTTCCTCACGAGGATTGGGAAGCATTTACATGACAACTCTTGGAAGACAAAAAGGAGAAAGTGAGGACTACAGATGCTGGAGATCAGAGCTGAAAATGTGTTGCTGGAAAAGCACAGCAGGTCAGGCAGCATCCAAGGAACAGGAGAATCAACGTTTTGGGCATAAGCCCTTCTTCAGGAATGAGGAAAGTGTGTCCAGCAGGCTAAGATAAAAGGTAGGGAGGAGGGACTTTGGGGAGGGGCGTTGAAAATGCGATAGGTGGAAGGAGGACAAGGTGAGGGTGATAGGCCGGAATGGGGTGGGGGCGGAGAGGTCAGGAAGAAGATTGCAGGTTAAGAAGGCGGTGCTGAGTTCGAGGATTTGACTGAGACAAGGTGGGGGGAGGGGAAATGAGGAAACTGGAGAAATCTGAGTTCATCCCTTGTGGTTGGAGGGTTCCTAGGCGGAAGATGAGGTGCTCTTCCTCCAACCGTTGTGTTGCTATGGTCTGGCGATGGAGGAGTCCAAGGACCTGCCCCAAGGGATACTTCTATATCTGCCACAAATTCACCTGCACCTCCTCACACATCATCTATTGCATCCGCTGCACCCAATGTGGCCTCCTCTATATTGGGGAGACAGGCCGCCTACTTGCGGAACGTTTCAGAGAACACCTCTGGGACACCCGGACCAACCAACCCAACCACCCCATGGCTCAACACTTCAACTCCCCCTCCCACTCCACCAAGGACATGCAGGTCCTTGGACTCCTCCATCGCCAGACCATAGCAACACGACGGTTGGAGGAAGAGCACCTCATCTTCCGCCTAGGAACCCTCCAACCATAAGGGATGAACTCAGATTTCTCCAGTTTCCTCATTTCCCCTCTCCCCACCTTGTCTCAGTCAAATCCCTCGAACTCAGCACCGCCTTCCTAACCTGCAATCTTCTTCCTGATCTCTCCGCCCCCACCCCACTCCGGCCTATCACCCTCACCTTGACCTCCTTCCACCTATCGCATTTCCAACGCCCCTCCCCCAAGTCCCTCCTCCCTACCTTTTATCTTAGCCCGCTCTACACACTTTCCTCATTCCTGAAGAAGGGCTTATGCCCAAAATCTCGATTCTCCTGTTCCTTGGATGCTGCCTGACCTGCTGTGCTTTTCCAGCAACACATTTTCACCTCTTGGAAGACACCTTGATCCAGAGACTTTTGTAGATAAGTCCCAGACTTCTTCCTAGTGATGAGGTGGGATCCAGCTGCTAGCAATCTTTAATGAATGGTCACCGTATGCACAACCTTGAGGCTTACCAGGCTTTTCGACACTGCAACAAGGCCTGATGTTGACTATTTGGAGACAGTTGGCATGAGCCTTCAGGAACATTGATGGTGTGGGCAGGAGAAAAAAAAGCCAAGTCCCTACTATGCAAAAAGTTCTAGGTGCTGTACAGGTTGATATCTCATGAGTACATGGAACAAGATCAAGGATTCCTGAGCCCCATCTGTCAACCTCATTATGAACTGCCTATAGCAGTCACCGTAAACACTTTCCATGAAATCTGGATATCTTACACATTTGACCCCAATACCATGTGTACCCTCAACTTATTACTTCCACTGGAGTATCAATTGGCTTGTAAACTACCAGAAACCCCAAGCTATGAAAAGTGTGATATACAACAGAAGGGGAGAGCTCGATTTCACTATGATAAGGGATGTCTGAGCCCTGAGAAGTAGAAATGTGTATGAGGGAAGAGACAGCAAACAGCTCACACCCCTCAAGCAAGATCTTCAGCAAAAACTGGTGAGTAGCAGCTGACACTGCTGTTCCTGTGTAAATTAGGCATGACATTTCTACCTTGGCAAAGTTCGCACTCAGTGTAAGGTAAGTACCTACCACTCCACATAATATTGAGTCTCTTCCTGAAGAAACTTTGTCACCACTGCCAACCCCAGCCTGCATCTGTGAGGCCCAACCAGTCTAAAGTCTGGTGAGAAGGGAAAGCTTGTTATACTGGATGGGATGTCTGTACCTGATGGCAATGATGCTGTAGTTGTTCAGGGCGGTTTTGTTTGAAGTGCTCAGCCCTGTCACAATTCCAACATGTTTTTGGAGCATTCCTTGCATGAAATTGGCCATGAGGCTCACCTTGGGGATAGGACAAGAAGTACTGGATCTGCACTTGTTGTGCAGCAATCTAACCCATCTGCCTCTTCAGCAGAGATTTACGTTCTCATCTATACCATCAGTCTCCTCTTTCTTGGCCTTAGGAGTCCCAACTTACCCTATGATCTGGATGGTGCAATCAAACACCTTGAGATTTGTCACTATTAAGCCTCACTGCTTCCATTGAGTAATCTTTCAACTGCCTGTTCCTAGTTGATTTGAAGGAAAAGATCCAGAAGAATTCCACCAGCTCTAGGGATGCAGACCAGGTCATCCACTTTGGCTTGCTTCTACCCATAAACTTCCACTGTAGCTGTGACAGATTGCTACTGTCTCAAAAAAAGCTTTTTCAAATACACACACACACACACGTTCCATCACAAAATCTACCTGCGCACTTTCATTGAGACAGCATAAATAACTGTCCTCAATCTTTCTTCAATCAGCAAATCACACTGTTTCCAATCTTTCCCAATCTATCTAGCTTTCTACTCATTGGCAAATAGAATATCCAACCAATAGTATTGCTCCCTTCCTCCATAGCATCAAGGGAATATACATGAGGAGCTAATGACTGGTCTAAAGGTCCAATTTCTTTCCATTGCCTGAGCCTCCAATGGTATCTGAACAGCTTTGGCCTCCCTTGTGGACACTGCCAGTTTCAAATCCTTCACAATCTGCTTCATCTGACAGGTGCCTTTCAGCCTCGCCTGCAATGACTTAGTGCCTATACTGTGGAATCTCGTCAATCACACCAGAATTGTAACATGGTATTTGAAAACATGGATAACCCAAAGATTATTGAACAGAGATCCTTTGTTTCATTTGTATTACCTCATTACAAATATGAAGGAAATTAAACTTAAACTTGAAATACTCAGCATTTACATTTATGCATTGTCTGTTTGAAGTATTTTACACTTTCCACCCAAAGGAAGCATAAGCATGAGCCAGTCTCTTCTTAATTAGAAGGTTGTGGGTTTAAACTGCATTTAACCACATAAGGTAGGCTGACATTTCAGCACTTGGTGATTGAAGGAACAAGGTGGATCAATGTGATTAGAATGATTTGTGGATTTCAATCCGAATTTGCATGAATTGTTTGAGGCAAATTATCTATTCTGATGATATAACCTCTATTATTTGGGGACTGTTGTGAGTCAGAGTTCCTTTCAGTTGAGCTACTAAACCTGTTTGTTCAGGTGGATGCAAATGATTGCAAAGCACCATTTGAACAATAGGATAGGAGTCTCGATCTTCTGGCTATTCCTCAATCATTGTCATTAAACCAAACCATCTGACTGTATATCACAGTACTATTGGCAGAATTTTCTGATATGAAAGTTAGTTGCTGCACCTATCTAGACTACAAAAAATAGTCATAAATAAATGTTTCCTGATGACAACCCAAAGTATAGAGGCAGGTTATTTCTAAAGTTGAAGATGCTGATTTGTAGTTTTAAAAAAAGACTGCAGATGCTAGAAATCAGAAGCAGAAACATAAATTGCTAGAAAAACTCAGCAAAGCTGAAAGGGGTAGGAGATTGAGTACTGGACCTGAAACGTTAACTTTACTTTCTCATCACAGGTGCTGCCACATCTCCTGAGCTATTCCTGCACTTTCTGTTTGTGTTCCAGATTTGTAATTTAATGCACTTGCTATTTAATGTCTCTAACTCATACTATGCTATGACAATTGTAACTTGTACATAGATTTTATGTACAGTCAGGAAGTCAGTTAGTTACCCTTAAAATTCCCACTCTTAGCTAGGGGTTGTGGGTGCCACAGAATCACAGCTATAGCGGCAGAACATCCTGAAAACAGGTATTTTCCTTACACCAAGGGCGTGACATGTGTGGTAACATCTATTTTTGACATTTTGATAACTTTTCACAGTTAGTGCCTCCATGGTCACACCACAACCTTTTCCTACCTACTTTCTCTGGTGGGGCTGGTGGCTAGACATTGGTGCAGTCCATCACAATACCACCACAGAATCCTAGCATCCTTAACTGAATGGAACTCTAAGAAGCAGGTTCTTAGTTAGCTGACTCTGGGAAGATTGTCTACTATGTATGCTTCTGGGTTCTTGATCTAGATTCAGCCAGATATCATGGTCTTCAATTTGAATACACGAAAGGCCCTGTAAGGAAAACATCCACATAAGACTTAACCAAATTTCTCTACTATAGTGCTGCAGCTTATTGAGTTTTCCTACTCCAACCGAGAGGAACCTGAAATCTGAAGTTAGTTGACTCAATGCTCTGATACAGTTCTTAAAGGGATTTTATGTTCACTGAGATGATACTTCAAACTTCTGTTTGTTTACAGGATAAAAGCACCATAACTGCAGGGAGTGCTAAAAGACTGGTTTCTGTGTCCTTGACATCTATGTAGAAGACCCTCAGCAGGCCAAGTCCTCTTGCTCTCAGACTGCCAGAGAACAGCAATCAAGGTCAACTCAGGGATTGAGGCACAGCACACTGCAGGTTGTTATCACCTCAGCTGAAGATGTGTGGTTAGCCAAGATATAGTGGTAGCTGAAAAATGTGTTGCTGGAAAAGCGCAGCAGGTCAGGCAGCATCCAAGGAGCAGGAGAATTGATGTTTCAGGCATAAGCCCTTCTTCAGGATATCTTTGAGGAGAAAGTGAGGTCTGCAGATGCTGGAGATCAGAGCTGGAAATGTGTTGCTGGAAAAGCGCAGCAGGTCAGGCAGCATCCAGGGAACAGGAGAATCGACGTTTCGGGCATAAGCCCTTCTTCAGGAATGGCTTATTCCTGAAGAAGGGCTTATGCCCGAAACGTCGATTCTCCTGTTCCCTGGATGCTGCCTGACCTGCTGCGCTTTTCCAGCAACACATTTCCAGCTTCTTCAGGATATAGTGGTAGAAGCATAAGGGCAAGACCTCTAAAAGCTGCACAGGTGTCCAATCATTATATATACATATATATCATACAAATTCTATGTCATATGTGTCTGTATAATACATATATTGCTTTGAACACTTTATTCAGTTGTGTTGAAGTTACTCTTTTGGGAATTTAGAAATCAGACTGGAGCACCCTTTCAGCATTTTGGAAGGATCGTTCCTTCCTTGATACCCTAATCCACTCCTCAACTATCCCCAACACCCACTGCCCTTCCCACAGTACCTTTCCATGCAACTACAGTGGATGCAATGTCTATCCTTTTACCTTCTTTCTCCCCACATCCCCCAACTTCTCCTAAATGAAGCAGAAGTTTGTATACTTTCAATTTAGTCTCCATATTCACTGTTCACAGTGTGGCTTCCTTCCATTCAGTCTGCAGTCACGATCTCAAGCTCTTAGCACTATCGTTTTAATTCTCCATATTACTGTCACATTGGCAGCTTTGCTCTTGGCCTGCAGCACTGTTTGAGTGAAGCTCAATTTAAGCTTGAAAAATAGCACCTTATCTTTCAATTAAACTCTTAACAGTTGAGTTCAACAATTTCAAAACATAAACTCTGTTCTACATTCTGTTTCATTTTTTTCATGTTGCAGTTTTCCCCTTATTTTCAGTTTCACATAGTGGCACACTTCCTTAGTCACAATTTGTTTTTTATTTTTCTTTCCCTAGCATCACCATTTCTTTGCTCCTATAGGACTAACCCTTCTGTCATTAAATTTCTCCTGATTTTCAGTGCTCCCAGTTTTGATGTAAGGTCCTGAAACATTGGCCTGGATTTTCACATTCACAGCAGGTAGCAGGAGTCTGGACAATTTCAAGCCTCTCAGTCTCTTTGGGAGAAAATGGCTTGAAGATTGATGTGATATTATATGAGAGATGATGATGTTCACTATCATGACGTGGACTCCTGTAAAACATAAATGAAATGTGGTTCTTGTTGAATGTGGTAATTCCACGAACCTTTATTATACACTAGGTATTTACATATGTACATTACAATCACAGGCATTTGCATATAGAAACAAATTACTGCAGATGCTAGAATCTGTACTGAAAATAGTATTTGCATGTCTGGCTCAAGCTAAGCAACTCAATGTACTATAGTATGCTTTTAGATTAGAGTGGTGCTGGAAAAGCACAGCAGTTCAGGCAGCATCTGAGGAGCAGAAAATCAACGTTTCGGGCAAAAGCCCTGAAGGGCTTTTCCAGCACTACTCTAATCTAAACTCTGGTTTCCAGCATCTGCAGTCCTCACTTTTGCCTATAGCATGATTTTAACAGTGTCATACTGAAAAAGGATTCAGTAAGATGGAAATTGAGACTTTTCTACCATTAGGTGATGACATCATAAGTATATCTTTTAAATGTGTATTGCACTGCTGCCACAAGACATTATACAAAATTCCCCTTTAAATTCCAAAGAAATATTTTACATAGGCATGTGTTGTCAATTCAGTAACTATACAGACATGTAAAAACAGAGTTAACAAAATTAATAATTCAAACTTTGATACAAGTTATAAGTTTGTCAACTCATCCTGATCTGGTGATCACATACCATCTGAAGAGGTATGTGCTATTCTTGGTTGCTTTTGGCTGACAACTGGTTGTCTTGATGCTGGCTGATGTCCGTTAGGATACTTGGGCGACATGGGCAAGTTGCTGCTGGTTGCTGACTAAGCATCATCACAAAAATCATTGTCATCGGAGCTTCTTCACTCTCAAAGCTTTTCACTGTGCCTTGGTACACATGACAATAAATTCAATTCAATTTTGCTCAAAATGTTAATTTTCCTGCTCCTCAGATGCTGCCTGACCTGTTGTGCTTTTCCAGCACTCACCTCATATTTGACTTATCCCCAATCACCCTTGATCCCTTCTCTGTCATGTTTGAGCTTCCTTCAGTAAAACTTCCTCAGGCTAATGGGCTGAGGAGTGACAGATGGAGTTCAATTTACGTGAGGTGCTGCATTTTGATAAGGCAAATTAGGGCAGGACTTATACACTGAATGGTAAGGTCCCGGGAAGTGTTGCTGAACAAAGTGACCTTGGAGTACAAGTTCATAGTTCCTTGAAAGTGGAGACCCAGATAGACAGGATAGTGAAGACGGTGTTTGGTATGCTTGCCTTTATTGGTCAGTGCATTGAATTTGGGAGTTGGAAGGTCATGTTGGGGCTGTACAGGACATTGATTAGATTACTTTTGAAATACGGTGTTCAATTCTAGTCTCCCTGTTATAAAAATAATGTTGCAAAACTTGAAACAGTTCAGAAAATATTTTTCAAGCACATTGCTAGGGTTGGAGCATTTGAGCTGTAGGGAGAAGATGAATAGGCTGGGGTTATTTTCCCTGGATCATCGGAGGCTGAGGGGTGAGTCATAGAAATGGACAGCACGGAAAGAGACACTTTGGTCAAACTTGTCCATGCCAAGAAGAAGGCCTTGTAGAGGTTTGTAAAATTATGAGGGGCATGAATAGGATAAATAGCCAAGGTCTTTTCTCCAGGATGGGGGAGTCCAAAACTAGAGGGCATAGGTTTAAAGTGACCTAAAAGGGACCTAAGGAGACAACTATTTTTGCACAGAGGATGGTGTGTGTATGGAATAAACTGCCAGAGTGGTGGCGGCTGGTACAATTACTACATTTAAAAGGCATACGGATAGGAAGGATTTAGAGGGATATTGAGCCAAATATGGCAAATGGGACGAGATTAATTTAGGATATCTGGTCAGTTGGCCTGAGTTTCCATGCTGTACAACTCTATGACTCTAACTGTCACTCACAGACCCTCTGAGGCTTGCTATTATCAGATCTCCCTGCCTTGGTCTGCCATGCCCTGATCTTCCTGGATGACAACCATCCTCCAGCATACACACAGCCATGCCTAACCAGCTGTTATCCTTTCTTTCACAGATAGATGGCCTGAGTTCCCTAGACTCAGTGCAACAGTTCAACCTTCTCTCCCCTGGTGCAACAGACTTCCCCATACAAGTGAAGCAGCACCGATTCACTCCAAGTGCATCGAATCATAGAGGAATACAGCATGGAAGCAGACCCTTTGGTCCAACCCATCCATGTCGATCAGGTATCCTATCTGAACTAGTCACATTGGCCCATATCCTCAAACCTTTCCTATTCACATACATTTCCAAATGCCTTTCAAATGCTATAATTGTAGCTGCCTTTACTACTTCCTTTGGCAGTTGCTCCCATCTACAAACCATCCTCTGTATGATAAAGCTGCCCCTCAGGTCTCTTTTAAATCTTCCCCCTCTCATCTTAGATGTATGCCCTCTAAGTTTTGGAAAAAGAGTTTGGCTATTCACCTTATCTATGTCACTCATGATTTCATAAATCTTTATACGATCACCCCTCAACCTCCATCACTTGAGGGAAAAAAATCCCATCCTATCCTTATAACTCAAACTCTCCAGTCATGGCAATATCCTTGTAATTTTTTTTCTATACCCTAACAACATTTTCCTATTGCAAAGTGACTAAAATTATGTGCAGTATTCTACAAATGTCTTGTACAGCCACATGACATTTAACCAGTGCTCTGACCAATAAAGACAAGCATGTCAAATTTCTTCTTCACCACCCTGAAACTATGAACCTGCTCCACTAAATCCCTCTGTTCAGCAACACTTCCCAGGGTCCTACCATTAACTGTGTAAATCCTGCCCTAGTTTGCCTTACCAAAATGCAACACCTCGCATTTATCTAAAATAAACTTCATTTGCCACTTCTTGACCCAATCTGATCAAGATCTTGTTGTACTCTTCGATAACTTTTTTCATAGTCCACTATACTACCAATTTTGATGTCATTTGCAAATTAACTAACAATACCGCCCATATTCGTATCCAAATTATTGATATAAATGATGAACAACAGTGAACACAGAACCAATTCTTGCAGCACACTGCTGTCTCAGACCTGTAGTCTGAACAACTGTCTACCTCCAACCTCTGTTTTTAACCATCAAGCCAATATTGTATCCAATTGGCTATTTCTCCCTGGATCCCATGTGATCTAACTTTTCTAACCAGTCTATCATATAGGACTTGTCAAAGGTCTTGCTGAAGCCCAAATAGACAAGTGCATAAGTTCATATGATATAGGAGCAGAATTAGGCCATTTGATCAATCGGGTCTTCTCCGCAATTCGATCATGACTGATATGCTCCTGATCCCCATTTTCCTGCCTTCTCTCCATATCCCTTCAACCCATTACCAATTAAAAATCTAACTCTTCCTTAAATTTACTTACTGTACCATCACCTACTACGCTTTGAGGCAGTGAATTCCACAGATTCATAACCCTTTGAGAGAAGTAGTTTCTCCTCAACTCTGTTTCAAATTTGCTATCCCTTACCCTAAGACTATGACCTCTCATCCTAGAGTGCCCCACAAAAAGAAGCCTCCATACCTTTTATCATATTGAATGCCTCTGCTCTCATTCTTCTAAGTTCCAGAGAGTACAGGCCTAAATTGTTCAATTTCTCCTCATATGACAAATCCCATCTCTGGGATCAAACAGTGAACCTCCTCTGAACGGTCTCCAATGCCACTACATCTTTCCTCAAATAAGGGGATAAAATTGTGCACAATACTCCAGGTGTGGTCTCACCAATACCTTGTCATCTACTTTCTTGGTAGCTTCTTCCAAAAACTTAATCAAATTTCCCACATTCAAAGTCATGCTGACTATCTTTAATCAGTCCTCGCCTTTCCAAATGCATTTAAGTTCTCTTTCTCAGAATCCTCTCCAAAAACTTACCCAACAAAGACATCAGACTCACCGATCTATAGTTTCCTGGCTTTTCCTTGCAGTCTTTCTTAAATGATGACACAATAGTAGCTACACTTCTGTCTTCCGGCACCTCACCCTTGGATGTTGATGATACAAATATCTCTACAAGGGACCATCCTCTTCCCTAGCTTCCCACAATGTTCTGGGGTACACCTGATCAGGTCCCAGGGATTTATCTACGTTTACACATTTTAATTCACTCGGATGACCACCTTGCTCAGAGTACATTACTTTAACTAACCCTGAATTTGAAGGCATGTGTTATTCATTTGCTGTCAACTTAATTGTAAAGGTATAATTTAATGTGCTGACCATGTATTTTAATAACCATTCATCACATGCTAATGCATTTAAAATAGGTTCCCACCACTTGCCATCAAGAACAACAATCTACCTTTAACCTGCCACCAATTTAACACCCAATTTTCATCCTGATGTCTGGAAGTTGACATTTTGGGTTCCTCTCAGTAAAAGAAAAACACTCACCTGGTTTCCTGCAGCCAAGAACCTCACTAGATTTCATCCAGTGATATCTATAAAATAATTCCTTAGTTGTCTTCTTTCAAGAAAAAAAATGCTTAGGTTTCCTCATTACTCAGGGATATTCTTTGAAAAATTCTATCATTATTGTGGTGCAACGATCAGAAGAGATCATCTGGCAACCAAACTATTAGCTTCCACATATACCCCGTACCCTACATTTTGCCATACTGTATTATTCATCACATTGCTTTGACAGTTAGGGTTTTGCAGTGTTGGGTTTGTTTGACATATTATGTCTACAGCACTGCTGGGCTCAAAAGGTTCAACATCATCTGCCATATGTTGCTAATCCTGGTTTCGAACAGATGCTACTGGTGAGCAAGAACACAAATTAGGTCTGAAAATTGCTGAGAATTATGAAAATTACATGTTTCATATTAGATATTGGTTTCCTTAATGACTTTGGCAAATTCCAAATTAAAATGTATGTAATGTTAGTGATAAGGATAGAGATTGTGTATTCCTATGTAATAGAGAACAACTTGCATTTGGATAACATGCCAAACTATAAACTCCCCCAGCCTCTTACAGAAGAGATTAGGAAGAATAAATTAGTAGGATAAGTTGACAAGTTGTCCAATAGAAAGAAGGCAAGAATGTTTCAGAAAGAGTCATAGACACTTTATATTATAGAAAAAAGTTGTTTGGCCCACTGTGTCTAGGCCTATTATCAAGCATTTTGTTGGATCTCTTCTGCATTCTCTCTAGGTAATCACTTTTCTATAGTGTTGCGATCAGAACTGCTCACAGCACTCCAGCTGTGACCTTATTAATATTACATAAAGTTTCATCATAATTTCCTTGCTTATATATTCAGACTAATTAAACAAGTTCTCTTATGCCTTCTCAAACACCCTATCTACTTGTCTTGCTGCTTTCAAGAATATATGGACATTCACACCAAGTTCCCTGTGATCCTCTGTGCTTTCTCAAGCCCCACATTCAACACGCACTCCCTTGACTTGTTAGTCCTCCCAAAATGCATCACTTTACACTTTTCAGGATTAAATTCCACTTGCCACTGTTCAGCCCATCTATATCAAACTCCGTTTTAAGGTTTTCCTCTTGCTTTTTACCACACCTCCAACTTTCCTTTTATCAGATAATTAATCAGCCCGAGAAAACTCTTGCTTGAATTTAGACACAGGTGATTAGGTCAGATCTTGTAAGGGCAGGCAACTTATAATATGTGCCATTACACTTTGTTCAGCACCCATGAACTCTGAATATTTTTGTTCCATTACTTGTTGGAAATGCAAACTTATAATGGGGTGATGAGTACAATGAGAATCTGGGACTTCAATGAATCATGGGTCAGCAGTCTATCTCCTTAACAAATAAGATGCAAGACTTAATGAACTGGATTAGCAATTGAAAATGAAGACGTATTAGTAAAATTAGGCAATAAAGAAAGAAAAAAGAAAAATTGGATTGAAAGGGAAAAATATTAACTAAAATCTAAAAAAAAATTTACAATGGAAATAAGGTCATTTCAATTGCTTCCTTTCAGGGCTAGAAAATTGATTTCATTACGTTAACAACTATCATGTAAGATATTTAATGCTGTTACTTTCCAGGCAAAATTTTCTTGGGAGTTTCATGGACAATTAATGTAAAATCCAGCACATTTCTAAAGGTATCAGGAAGAGTATGAATGAAATACTTGTGTAACGCAGACAGTAAAGTGATATAAATCAACCAGCACATTTCGAAGATTCATTTCTTAATTTAGTTTTTACGTCTGTGAACTTTGTGGCCGATCTGTGCATTAATATTGTCATTAACACACTTTTTTTAAACCAAGATACATCCTGTTATATGTAAATTAGCATTTTCTGAAAAACTAAGATATTAGATGCCATTAATATGGAGTGCAACTACCTTTACATTGCTTTTGTTAATATTCTGATTGACAGTTCTGTATCAAAATAGTTTAGCTCGTGACAGCTACTGCAATTGCTTTAATTCACATTATTTTACTATTTAGCGTCACGCTGCAGTGGTGAGACAAATGCCATAACTACTATACTCCATCCCAATACACAACAAAGACTGCTCCTCAGAGAATTCACTGTATGTGAAGACCTTTGAGAATTTTCTGACGAACGATAAGCCGCTATAAAAATGTAAATCCTTTCCTACTTAGATCTATTTTACACAATGAGCCTATTCCAATTTAGTCCTTTTTGAATAATGAATATAAGAGATCATTTGTGCAGCTGGCGAAAGCAAAATATAATTGAATCATACAGGTCAGGTTTAAGAAAAGTAATGAATAAACTTGCATTTCCAAAGCTTCTTTCACATTTTAAGAAGTCACCTTGAAGTGCTTGTTGAAATGTTTTCTACACGGATGAAAGATTTATTTCGTCGTCTACTGCTTTAGGAGAGTTTAGTTGAAGTTGTGTCATGTTACAATTGATTTCTGTACCACTGAGTGAGCAGAAGGAATCTAGTTCAGGTACTATGCCTGATCACAGTGAATTGACGTTGGATTAGGATAAGATATTCCCTCTCTAAAACTCATTCTCCAAGGTGAGCCATGACTGGCCCCGTGGGCAAGATGGCAATTGTTATCAGTGTTCATTGAAATATAGTCCAGCATTTTGAAGAAAGGAAACCAGTTGTAATTTCCAAAAGATATATAAAATAAAAACAAATTATGCAGTGTGCATCAATTTAATATGGTACCTTGATTTTGTGTCCAAAAGACCATAAAAGCATAAGAGCATAAGAAATAGGAACAGGGGTAGGCTTGAGCCTTCTCTGCCAGTCAACAGGATTCTGGCTGATCCAACGTTCTTCAGGTTCACTTTCTTGCATTTTCCCTGTAACCTTGATTCCCCTGCTGATCAAAAATCCATCACAGTCTTAAATATACAGAATAACGCTGCCCCACAGCTTTCTGTAGCAAGGAGTTGCAAAGACTTTCAACCCTCAGAAAAGAAATTCATCCTCATCTCTATCTTAAACTGTGCCCCTTTACTCTCAAGATTCTGCCCTCTGCTCTTAGATTCTCCCAATAGGGGAAACATTCTCTCAGCATTTACCCTGTTAAGCCCCTTAAGAATCCTATAAATTTTAATGAGATCACCTTCCATTCTTCTAATCCCCAGTATGAAGAGTCCCCATCTGTTCAGCCTTTGCTCATAAGACAATCCCTCTATACTGGGGGTGGTAATTTCACTCATTCAGTGGACCATGAGAAATTTAAGCTCTATTATTAATTTAATGTCAGCAAAGACCAACAGAACAAGTATTGTTCTCTTAACATTCAAACTGAAGTAGCATTCGGGTCAAGTTGCAGAGTTTTTTGTCCATCTGTTAACATGAACATCCTGAACCACAATGGTCTGAAAAAGTGCAGAGGAGCCTAGATCTATGTATGTCCATCTCTCAGAGAAACAAAAGTCTAATGTGTTTTGAAAAAAAACAGGAAGGTGGAAAGATTCAATAGGTTAGGCAGCTTAAATGGAGAAAGAAAGTCCACTAGGTTAAATGCTAACTCTTGTTTCTCTCTCCAACACTGCCTGACCTGCTGAGTTTTTCTAGCCTTTTCTGTTTTCATTTCAGATTTCTGCTACATTCATCTGGACTATTTTGTAACACATTTGAAACATTATTCATACACACCTGCAAATTGGAATACTGTAATACAGAAAATGACACCATAATAGCCAACATAGCGAAAAAAGGTTACTACATAGCCAGAGGATTTTATTTTAAATAATTCTGTTGATTGCTCTAGTTCTGTCTTACACTGTTGCAGTTTTCTGAAGATATCTTGGTGAGAGAAAAACATGAGTGGCTAGCACATAATAAAACGATTCAGTACGACTTAAAAGATAAACTGAACCTCTTAAAAGGCCAAATGCATTGTGGCTAAAGTGTGTTTTGGCAATTATGCCAGAAGTGACTCTGATCTGGATAGGCAGAAGAACAGCACAGTTGGGAGATAGCTAGTTCCATGTATTTCAGATGCTGCAATGGATTTGTTATTGGAATGGGTGGGGATGAGGAGAGATGTCATTTATTCAGAATGCCAGAAGCAATGTACCTCTAAAATTACATTTTAAATAACCTGTGTGGAAACAACATGACATATCGGATTGTCAATTGGAATCTGAACCTGGACCTTCTGCCCAGATGTAGTGACATTAGAGGATACAACCATTGTAATTTTGTCTCAGACCATTCATATATTCATGCAGCAAATATGCATAGTAGCATAAATGGCCCAACTGATCCTTGGCCTATATAGGAACTTCCAGGTTGTGCTCAGCTGTATGGTGAGAGGATTAGGCCACTCTCTAGATATATGCCCAGAAGGGAGCGAGAACACTGAAGGCTAGTACCATTTGAATACTGGACCGCAAAAAAATTTAAGGGACTATCATGCGAGGTTACATTAATGACTGTAATTTCAAATGCCACGTCT
Organism: Chiloscyllium plagiosum; assembly: GCF_037043375.1. NCBI lineage: Eukaryota > Metazoa > Chordata > Chondrichthyes > Orectolobiformes > Hemiscylliidae > Chiloscyllium > Chiloscyllium plagiosum. The sequence continues at coordinate 80,612,246 of NW_028270154.1, forward strand.
TACCAATTGCATGATTGCCCCATAACATTGTCAATTCGCTTCAATCCATAAATCTCCTGCCAACAATCATGATGCATACCTGACATTCAAATGCTCCACTAAATCCCCACAACTTCAATATTACTGCAAATCTCACACCCACCTCTCAGTTTATATACAGAGGAGCTTAATCAACTATAACAGCCACATCACCCAAACATTTGGCACAACATCCAATGGAGCAGTTTCCTCTCGTTAGAGGTGGCATAATCCAGAAACAGACAGTGCTAACTGGGGAAATAATTTTGCTTGCATGTCCTGTCCATAGAAAAGAGGTGATGCCAGCCATCACTGTTGCAGCCATTGCTACAGTCATAGCCTGTAGAAAGGTGAAACCATTGTGGATTATTATATTTATATATCAAACCTTCCTTCTCAAATTACACCTCTCCTTATCTAACTCCTACTGATTTACAAATGCAAATGGTTTAAGTATGAATCTTGTACTTTGCCACTTACAAGAACACCAACCTATCTGTCCCACTGGTTCTCCCATTTTTCACGATACCACAATGGTAATCTTGCTTTTTCCACCTTTCAGGGCTCAGAAAGCATAAACTGATCAGGAAGAACAACAAAAATTATTGATGATGAAGACGTCCTGCATTTTTGCCAACAGATCCGTTGTTCATCAGTAAATTTTAAGTGTGAACTGAGTTCCTGACAGGACATTGTGTTATTGCTGTTAGGAGCGCTTTAAACTAAGTTAGGATTGTAGGAACAAACAGGTATGAACAAATATCAATCAAGAATACCAGTGTTCACAAAAATACTTGGGAAGTCAGATGGTACAAGCAGAGAGAATATTTAACAGCTGAAGTCATAGTAAGTAATCAAAACCACAATTACCCCAGTGCAAGTATGTGAATGCACAGAATATTTCAAAAAGATTGGGGTGTTACAGGTACAGATTACTACATGAAAATACGATGATGTTGTGATAACAGAGGCCCGGCTCAAGGAAGGTCAGGACTGGCTGTGGAATATTCTGGGTACAAAGTGCTCAGAGGAAAGGAGTAGGGGTAGTAATATAGGTTAAGATGAGCATTGCAGTGTAGTAAGAGGATGTCTCAAAATTCGAAGACAGTATCAATTTGGCCAGCGGTAAGGAACAAAAAGACGCAATTACATTGTTCGGTGTAGTCTGTAGACCTCAAACTATTGGGAAGGATGTGGAGAAACACAACTGCAGGAAAATTATGGAAAGATGCTGGCTTTATAGACTACCTATAATGGAGGACTTACTCAAATATAAACTGGGATACTGGTGGTTTAAAAGGCAACTGAAATAACTCCGCCGAGACCACAATCACGTCACCAAGTCACCTTATATTTACACGTGGAGGGTCCTTGACTCCCTGGTCAGGGAACTCATGAGCTCCACCTGGCTGACGTCGTTACACTCACTACATCCCTCCTCCTCGGAGTCCAAGGAGTTAGGCTAATTCTTTTTCCTGTTGCTCCTCCTCAGATTTAGCACTGGGTCAGGTTCTTCCATAATTGAAAAGTATGCCCTAAACATCGACTATCCTGTTCCTCGATGCTGCCTAACCCACTGTGCTTTTTCAATGCTACACTTTTCGACTCTGACTCTCCAGCATCTGCAGTCCTCACTTTCTCTAGTTTCCTCCACACTCAGGTTACTCACACAGGCAGGGTGTAATGCATAGTAGCTTGCCTCATGCACCCAAGCATATCAAAAGAAATTCATTCTTTCCGTCAGGTGGCAAAGGCGTCGAGGCAGTGACATCTGCCCCGTGTCTATTTCAGATTCTAAGATACCTTCAATGCTTAATAGAAAAGGAGAACCCATGGGTTCTGGAATAGTTGGAAAGGCTGTTGAGGAGCTGGACATGTTTTGCTCCACCTTGTTGGAAAATTTGGGGTTTTCAAATGGTCCATGTTCATGTTCAGGACTGTTGTACCTACTCAAATATTACACATCACTGGACGTCACCTTGCATCGACCATGCCTCTCATCCATGCAGGGCCATTCCTTTGGTCCCTACAGCAAACTTCTTCCCATGAAGCAAATGATCTCTCTTGCTTAGCGGTGTCTCGTTGTAACATTAAAAGATTAAATTGCACTCTCTCTCTGGAAATTAATGTCATGTGAAAGGGTTAAAACTGTACTGTCTTTCTCCAGAAGCTGAACATTCTGGAAGTGGGTGGGGATGACAATCATGCAGGAATGCAGATGATTCCCACTTCATTTAGACAGTCATTTACTCCTACTCTCTTACTATTATCAAATTAAACTCACATTCAGTCTCATCCATTCAGAAATACTTTCATAGTCATCCCCCAGTCAATCAGGTTCATTTGCGTGATCATCCCCCGATACTAAAGCACCTACATTGTCTGGGGAAGTAGCAGAGCCAGAGCTCGTTCGCAGCGATCGCTCTGAAGCTAGGACATATCACACTTATGTTGTTTTGGGGAATCACTGAGTCAGGAAATAGTCCACATAATGATTCCCCAGGATGAGGGCATTTACATTTACATTATCTCCAAGGATGACCTCATCCTACCATCGTACCTGGGGTAAACATGTGATTATGGGAAAGGGAGGGGTAGTGGCCAGTGCACCTGTGAGCATTACCAACTGACCTGTATAAAGGGAATGTGTTTCCTTAGTCTGGGGCCTCTTTGATGCAACATTGCATTGCGAAGAGAGACAAAGGGGTCATCTAGCTTGTAAAAGCTTTAATAAACTTTAACTGTTTGCAGAAGTTAGTCTGCGCGAATCACATCTCATGTGCGAAACCTCAGGAAACGAACCTATCATTGTGTTCGGCTTTGGCACTCCTGGTACCGTTTTACCCTCCCATACCAGTCTGGGGAGATCAGATTTAAGCTGGTGTGGAGTCTTCTCCACATTAGCAATCTATCCCAGTAGTTGCATGAAGGGTGGTCCGATAATTAAACAGGAAACAGGACAGCTTGGTATCTAGTGAAACTGTCAGCTGTTTCTTTAAATCGGGCCTTCAAAGTTTAGACTGCTCTTTATGCTAGATGATTGGATGATGGATAGTATGGAGCCATCCTTCTATGTTGAATACCATTCAACTTTAGGAAATACTCAAATTCCATGCTGGTAAATGATGGTCTGGTATCTGTGACCAACACTTCTGGGAGTCTGTGTATTGGAAAAGATGCGCGCAACTTTTCTATTGTCGTCCCCATGTTTGACGAATGAACTGTATGTATGGACAGCCATTTGAATGGGCGTCCACAATGACTCAGAACATTGAGTCCATGAAAGGACCTACAATGTATCACCAAGTCCACAGTTTACCTGAACATTCTTATGAATGTGGGGGAGCTGCTGGCAGTCATTTTGTCCTTATTGGCAAGCTGGGCACTGCCCAACCAATATGGCTATGTCTGCATCTAATCCTGGCCAGCAGTATAATTTCTGAACCAAGATCTTCATTTTGGAAACCCCTGGATGACCTTGGTGATATTCAGCCAGTATCTAGCAATGACTTTGCTAGGGACAATCTCTCTCTGCTCTCTGGTACATAGGACTACTTTAGTTGGGGATTATAATTGGCATGGACTGGTTAGACTAAAAGATTTGTTTCCATGCTGTATGACTCTACTGTGATCTTTCTGCGTCTAAAGTCTGGTATGTCAGTTGTGACAGTAAGTGTCTTCAGAAAACGTCAAACCATTACACAGTCTTCCAGTGATGGCAACACTGGTGATGTATATGCCAGCAAGAGGCTGCTCAATGCATCCGGATTTGCTATTTGGCCTCCCAGGTGGTGTCCAACTTATAATTATATGCACTTTGTATTCGAGGCCAACGCTGAATTCTATCTGAAGCTATGGCCAGCACCGCCTTGTCTTAGACCTTGTGAGGGTTTGTGGTCTGTTAGGCTCTAATGTAATGAGGAGTATGTTGGGTTTCCAAGCCATCGATTGCGAGAGGAAAACCTCCAGTCAGAGGCACACAAGGATGTTTCGGTGTCCAGAAGCGAAACATCAGAATGGTATGTTGCTTTCCTGGTGCCAGGATCAAGGATGTCTGAGAGAGGGTGCAGAATGTTCTCAAAGGGGAGAGGGACCAGCAGGAGGTCATTGTACACATTGGAACTAATAACATAGGAAGGGAAGAGGATGAGATTCTGAAGGGAGAATATAGTAAGTTAGGCAGGAATTTAAAAAGGAGGTCCTTGAGGGTAGTAATATCTGGATTATTCCAGGTGCTATGAGCTAGTGAGGTTATGAATAGGAGGATAGAGCAGATGAATGCATGGCTGAGGAGCTGGTGCATGGGAGAAGGGTTCACATTTTTGGATCATTGGAATCTCTTCAGGGTAGAGGTGACCTGTAGGATGGATTGCACCTGAATTGGAAGGGGACTAATATACTGGTAGGGACATTTACCTATGACTCTAATTTAACTGGACATTTATTTGATTGGTTCCGATTTTCTTATTTAACTGTTCCAAACTAGATGTATGTGAACTTTCAAGAATGTGCACTCTCCTGGATACCAGCTTAAGTGTTCTCTTACTCAATTTATGTCTAGTGCGACTCTTTCATTGTGTTGAGTCCGCATACTGGCAGCAACTACAATGGCTTGCTGGCTTGGATCCTGAAGAAAATTTTCACCGCTTGGCTGCAGTGAGGTGTTGTTTTGTGGTTTCGCTGTGTAATGACCTGGAATTTCTCTGTTCAGAATATGTCCTGAGTAATTGCCTTCACTCAAGTGGTGTTCCCCAAGCTCAGTTGGACTGGTAAGGGTGTCCATTTCCACAGGAATACCCTGCAACTCATGCGCTCCCCTTGGCAAATTTTCCAATGATAAAGCCAGTTATAATGCTTGTTGAAGTCCAGGTGGCCTTCAGCCAGTTGGTGCTTTTGCATGTTACTTCATTAATCACACACACCAAACAGTCTTGCCTCAACTCATTAAAGGTTAGATCAAAGTCACATGCTTCTGCCAGTCATCTTAACCTCGTCAAAAATCTTGACATGGATTCCCTTGGTTCTTGAATTGCCAAGAATTAGAGACAGCTTGGGGTAGTAATATTGTTTAACTAAATCCTTCAATTCTTGAAAGGCTTTGGTACCAGGTGCCTTCGGGAAGGTCTGGCTCCTAATAACTGAAAAAGCTGTGGGTTCACAAGCTGTTGGGAGAATTACTCTGCTTTTCAAGTACCCCAATGTCATTTGCCCGGAAAAAATAATGTATTCTTTCCATATACTCGGCCCAGTCTTTGACGACAGCATCGATCAAGTAAAGCTTTCCAAATAATGGCATGTTGCCAATAATGCTCATCCCAACTCGAAGACTTCTGTTGCAAGCAAATTTCTTCTGGAGCACACTTTTCTTTTGTTGCCTCTGAAATAACTCCACAGAGGTATTATTCACCATGTCACCAAGTCACCTTTTATTTACACATGGACAGTCCTTGACACTGATCCAGCTCCCTCAGAGTCAGCTTTCAGAGTGCCTGACACTCCTGTTCTTATCTATCAGGCAGGGCTATCTGACTGCAGCTGTTAATCATGTCCAGTCAGAGAATTCATATTTTCTGAGGCCCTCTTAGCTGATCTCATTACAATTACTACAGCAACTAAGGGCAAGTGTTCCTTGATTGTGTTCAGGAGAATTTCGTACAACAGCTGGAAAGAAAGGATGCACTGTTGGACTCTGTTCTTGGAAATGGAGTGGGTCAAGTGGATCTCGCGTCAATGTGGAAACATTTTGAAGACACTGAACCTAACTTTGTAGGGATTAGAATGATGGTAGAGTTGACAATGGTCAATTCAGAGTAAGAAAAATCAATCGGCAGAGAGGTGACATCAATGGGTAACGATAGATTGGATTGAAATATTGGCAGGAAAAACACAACTGAGCAATGGATACCTTAAAAGATACTCTGCAGAGGGTCAGTGTGGACTTGTTGGGCCAAATGGTCTGTTTCCACACTGTAGAGATTCTATGATTAAAACATAGAATGGTTTGGGTACAGTCCAGGCCTATTTCTGCAATAGGTAAGACAATCAGATCCAGAGCTCCAACGATGATAAAAGGCCGTTTGAAGAAACAGGCCATTTGACCCAACAAGTTCCCAATGACCCTCCGAAGATTAACCCATCCAGACCCAGTCCCCTACATTTATCCCTGAATAATGCATTGAACACTACAGGCAATTTAGCATGGCCAATTCACCTGACCTGTACATCTTTAGACTGTGGGAGGAAACTGGAACACCCAGAGGAAACCCACACAGACTCAGGGAGAATGTGCAAGCTCCACACAGACAGTCACCTGAGGCTGGAATCGAATCCTGGTCCCTGGTACTGTGAGGCAGCACTGCTAATCACTGAGCCACTGTGTTGCCCCTAGAGGATGTAGAAATTCAGATAAATAAGAATGTGTACTTATGATAGGCGTCCAGAAGAAAATACAATTGAGAACCAAGAAAAATATAGGTGGTTCACAGGGGAGATGAAAAATATATTAAAGAAAGCAAAGAGGAATTTTGAGAAAAGACTGGTAGCCAACACAAACGAAAATCACTTTTCTGCTTACACACCACATTTCAATCTGCCCATAGGTGGAACAAAAGGTAATTCCATTTCTTAAATATGTGAGACCAGATGCAGCAAATTAGACAAGTGCTTTATCATTTTGTTTGTATTCAGTCAATCCTTCATCTGCCATAATCTGATCCCATGCTGTAAAATTACCGTTTGCCCACTACTAGTGAACATAGAACATTACAACACAATATAGGCCTTTCGGCCCTCGATGTTGCGCCGACCAGTCATACCAATCTGAAGCCCATCTAACCTATTCCATGTACGTCCATGTGCTTGTCCAATGACGACTTAAATGCACTTAAAGTTGGCTACTGTTGCAGGCAAAGCATTCCATACCCTTACGATTCTCTGAGTAAAGAAACTACCTCTGACATCTGTCCTATATCTGTCACCCCTCAATCTAAAGCTATGCCCCCTCGTGCTCACCGTCACCATACTTGGAAAAAGGCTCTCCCTGTCCATTCTATCTAACCTCTGATTATCTTATATGTTGTATTAATTCACCTCTCAACCTTCTTCTCTCCAACGAAAACAGCCTCAAGTCCCTCAGCCTTTCCTTGTAAGACCTTCCCTCCATACCAGGCAACATCCTAGTAAATCTCCTCTGCACCCTTTCCAAAGCTTCCACATCCTTCTTATAATGCGGTGACCAGAACTGGACACAATACTCCAAGTGCGGCTGCACCAGAGTTTTGTACAGCTGTAGCATAACCTCATGGTTCCGGAACTCGATCCCTCTATTAATAAAAGCTAAAACACTGTATGCCTTCTTAACAACCCTGTCAACCTGGGTGGCAACTTTCAAGGATCTGTGTACCTGGAGACCGAGATCTCTCTGCTCATCTACACTACCAAGAACCTTACCATTAGCCCAGTACTTTGCATTCCGGTTACTCTAACCAAAGTGAATCACCTCACACTTGTCTGCATTAAACTCCATTTGCCACCTCTCAGCCCAGCTCTGCTGCTTATCTATGTCTCTCTGTAACCTACAATCCTGGTAATTATAAACCAGTGAGCCTTACTTCAGTTGTTGGTAAAGTGTTGGAAAAGGTTACAACAGATAGGAAATTTATAATCTTCTAGAAAATAATAATTTGATTAGGGATAGTCAGCACAGTTTTGTGAAGGGTAGGTCGTGCCTCACAAACCTTATTGAGTTCTTTGAGAAGGTGACCAAACAGGTAGATGAGACTAAACCGGTTGATGTGGTGTATATGGATTTCAGCAAGGCATTCGATAGGGTACCCCACAGTAGGCTATTGTACAAAATGCGGAGAAATGGGATTGTGGGAGATATAGCAGTTTAGATCAATAATTGGCTTGCTGAAAGAAGACAGAGGGTGGTGGTTGATGGGAAATGTTCATCCTGGAGTCCAGTTACCAGTGGTGTACCGCAAGGCTCGGTGTTGGGTCCACTGCTGTTCGTCATTTTTATAAATGACCTGATGAGGGAGTAGAAGGGTGGGTTAGTAAATTTGCAGACGACACTAAGGTCGGTGGAGTTGTGGATAGTGATGACGATTAAGAGTCTCCTGGTATTTGAAGTTATTGGGAGGAAAAGGCTCCTGGTATTTGAAGTTCTGAGGAGCAAGAGGCTTTCTTGAATAGGGGAACCACATTTTTTCTCCTCCAGTCTTCTGGCACTATTCCTGTAGACAATGACAATTTAAAGATCAATGTCAAAGGCTCGGCAATCACCTCCCTGGCTTCCCAGAGGACCCAGAGGACCCTAGGATAAATCCCATCTGGCCCAGGGGACTTATCTATTTTCACACTCTGCAGGATTTCTAATACCTCTTCCTTGTGAACCTCAACCCCACCTAGTCTAGTAGCCTGTATCTCAGTATTCTCCTCGACAACATTGTCATTTTCTAGAGTGAATACTGTCAAAAAATATTCATTTAGTGCTTCCCCTATCTCCTCTGACTCCACACACAACTTCCCACTAATATCCTTGATTGGCCCTAATCTTACTCTCGTCATTCTTTTATTCCTTAAATACCTATAGAAAGCCTTAGGGTTTACCCTGATCCTATCCACCAAAAACTTCTCATGTCTCCTCCTGGCTCTTCTGAGCTCTCTCTTTAGGTCTTTCCTGGCTACCCTGTAACCCTCAAGTGCCCTAACTGAGCCTTCACATCTCATCCTCATATAAGCCTTCTTCTTCCTCTTAGACAATAGGTGCAGGAGTAGGCCATTCTGCCCTTCAAGCTTGCACCACCATTCAATAAGATTATGGCTGATCATCCTTAATCAGTATCCTGTTCCTGCCTTATCTCCACAATCCTTGATTCCATTATCCTTGAGAGCTCTATCCAACTCTTTCTTAAATGAATCCAGACACTGGGCTTCCACTGCCCTCTGGGGCAGAGCATTCCACACAGCCACCACTCTCTGGGTGAAGACGTTTCTCCTCATCTCTGTCCTAAATGGTCTACTGCGTATTTTTAAGCTGTGTCCTCTGGTTCGGCACTCACCCATCAGCAGAAACATGTTTCCTGCCTCCAGAGTGTCCAATCCTTTAATAATCTTTTTGTCTCAATCAGATCCCCTCTCAGTCTTCTAAACTCAAGGGTATACAAAGCCCAGTCGATCCAGTCTTTCAGTGTAAGGTAATCCCGCCATTCCAGGAATTGACCTCGTGAACCTACGCTGCACTCCCTCAATAGCCAGAATGTCTTTACTCAAATTTGGAGACCAGAACTGCACACAGGACTCCAGGTGTGGTCTCACCAGAGCCCTGTACAGCTGCAGAAGAACCTTTGCTTCTATACTCAATCCCTCTTGTTATGAAGGCTAGCATGCTATTAGCCTTCTTCACTACCTGCTGTACCTGCATGCTTACCTTCATTGACTTGTGTACAAGAACACCCAGATCTCTTTGTACTGCCCCTTTATCTAAATTGATTCCATTTAGGTAGTAATCTGCCTTCCTGTTCTTGCCACCAAAGTGGATAACCATACATTTATCCACATTAAACTGCATCTGCCATGCATCTGACCACTCACCTAACTTGTCCAGGTCACCCTGTAATCTCCTAACATCCTCCTCACATTTCACCCTGCCACCCAACTTAGTATCATCAGCAAATTTGCTAATGTTATTACTAATACAATCTTCTATATCATTAATATATATTGTAAAAAGCTGCGGTCCCAGTACTGATCCCTGCGGTACCCCACTGGTCACTGCCTGCCATTCCGAAATGGAGCCGTTTATCACTACTCTTTGTTTCCTATCAGCCAACCAACTTTCAATCCAAGTTAGTACTTTGCCCCCAATACAATGCGCCCTAATTTTGCTCACTAACCTCCTATGTGCGACTTTATCAAAAGCTTTCTGAAAGACCAGGTACACGACATCTACTGGATCTCCCTCGTCCATCTTCAGAGTTACATCCTCAAAAAATTCCAGAAGATTAGTCAAGCATGATCTCCTCTTCATAAATCCATGCTGAATCTGACCTATCCTGTTAATACTATCCAGATGTGTTGTAATTTCATCCTTTATAATAGACTCCAGCATCTTTCCCACCACTGAAGTCAGACTAACTGGTCTATAATTTCCTGCTTTCTCTCTCCCACCTTTCTTAAAAAGTGGTACAACATTAGCCACCCTCCAATTTGCAGGAACTGATCCCGAATCTATCGAACTCTGGAAAATAATCACCAACACATCCACGATTTCTCAAGCCACCTCCTTCAGTACCCTGGGATGTAGACCATCAGGCCCCGGGGACTTATCAACCTTCAGACCTAACAGTCTCTCCAACACCAAATCCTGGCAAAAATAAATTTCCTTAAGTTCAGGTCCTTCAGCCACTGTTACCTCAGGGAGATTGCTTGTGTCTTCCCCAGTGAACACAGATCTGAAGTACCAATTCAATTCTTCTGCCATTTCTTTGTTCCCCATAATATATTCCTCTGTTTCTGTCTTCAAGGGCCCAATTTTAGTCCTAACCATTTTTTTGCCTTTCACATAACTAAAAAAGCTTTTACTATCCTCCTTTATATTTTTGGCCAGTTTACCGTCGTACCTCATTTTTTTCTCTGCATATTTCCTTCTTAGTAATCCTCTGTTGCTCTTTAAAAGCTTCCCAGTCCTCCGTTTTCCCACTTATCTTTGCTATGTTATACTTTTTCTCTTTTAACTTTATATGTTTCTTAACTTCCCTCATCAGCCACGGCCACCCATGCCTCCTCCTAGGATCTTTCTTCCTTTTTGGAATGAACTGATCCTGTATCATCTGCATTATACACAGAAATATCTGCCATTGTTCCTCCACTGTCATCCCTGCTAAGGTATTGCACCATTGTACTTTGGCCAGCTCCTCTCTCATAGCTCCATAGTTCCCTTTATTCAACAGAAATATTGTCACTTTTGATTATACCCTCTTCCTCTCAAATTGCAGATTGAAGCATATTGTATTATGGTCACTACTTCCCAATGGCTCCTTCACTACAAGGTCCCTGATCAATTCTGGTTCGTTGCCTTTCCCCCAGCTGTAACTCTTACCCAGTGGTATACGCCTATCCCTTTCTATCACTAAAATAAACATAACAGAATTGTGATCGCTATCACCAAAGTGCTCACCTACTTCCCAGTCTAACAACGGGCTCATTACCCAGTATCAAATCTAATGTAGGCCTGTCTACATACTGTGTCAGGAAGTCCTCCTGCACACACTTGACAAAAACTGACCTATCTATACTACTTATATTATAGTGTTCCCAGTCAATATTGGAAAGTTGAAGTCCCCCATGACAACTACCCTGTCTCTCTCACCCCTATCAAGAATCATCTTTGCTATCCTTTCCTCTACATCTCTGGAACTATTCGGAAGCCGATAGAAAACTCCCATCAGGGTGACCTCTCCTTTCCTGTTTCTAACCTCAGCCCATACTATCTCACTTGACGAGTCCCCAAACATCCTTTCTGCAATTGCAATACTGCCCTTGACCAACAATGCCACACCTCCCCCTCTATTACCATCTTCTCTGTTCTTACTGAAACATCTAAATCCTGGAACCTGCAACAACCATTCCTGTCCCTGCGCTATCCATGTCTCCGAAATGGCCACAACATCGAAGTCCCAGGTACCAACCCATGCTGCAAATTCATCCACCTTATTCCGGATGCTCCTGGCGTTGAAGTAGACACACTTCAAACCAACTTCTTGCTTGCCAGTGCCATCTTGCATCCTGAGACTTGATTTTGGACCTCCCTACTCTCAACCTTTTCTATACTCGAACTACAATTTTGGTTCCCATCCCCCTGCTGGATTAGTTTAAACCCACCCCAATTGCCTTAGCGGATTCCCCCCCCAGGATATTGGTACCCCTCTGGTTCAGATGAAGACCATCCTGCTTGTAGAATTCCTACCTACCCCAGAAACAGCCCCAATTATACAAAAATCCAAAACCCTCCCTCCTGCACCATCCCTGTAGCCAAGTTTTCAACTCCTCTCTCTCCCTATTCCTCGCCTCACTAGCATATGGCACGGGCAACAAACCAGAGACAACAACTCTGTTCGTCCTAGCTCTAAGCTTCCATCCTAGCTCCCTGAATTTCTACCTTAAATCCCCATCTCTCTTCCTACCTATGTCAATGGTGCCAATGTGGACCACGACTTGGGGCTGCTCCCCCTCCCCCTTAAGGATCCCAAAAACACGATCAGAGACATCACGAACCCTGGCACCTGGGAGGCAAAACACCAACCATGAAGTCTCTCTCGTCCCCACAGAACCTCCTATCTGTCCCCACTAACTATAGACTCCCCAATGACTACTGCTCTGCTCCTCTTCCCCCTTCCCTTCTGAGCAGCATGGACAGACTCTATGCCAGAGCCCTGTGCCCCACTGCTTTCCCCTGGTAAGTCCCCCCCGCCAACAGTATCCAAAATGGTATACTTATTGTTGAGAGAATAGCCACAGGGGATCCCTGCACTGCTTTTCCGTCCCCTGACTGTAACCTATCTGCCTTTTTCTTGTACCTGAGGAGTGACTACATCCCTGTAACTCCTCTCAATAACCCCTTCTGCCTCCCGGATGATCTGAAGTTCATCCAGGTCTAGCTCCAGTTCCCTAACGCAGTTTTCGAGGAGCTGGAGTTAGGTGCACTTCCCGCAGATGTAGTCAGCAGGGACACTAGTGGTGACCCTTACCTCCCACATTCTGCAGGAGGAACATTCAACTGCCCTCACCTCCGTTTCCACGACTCTAAATTCCCAAAGAGACTGTTGAAAAAATAAGGAATAAAAAATAAACTTGATACCTTACCAATCTGGCGCACAGAACATTGTTTTGATTAGAGGAGGAGGATGGGTGGGAGACACTACCCGAATAGTGTTTCGGGTAACGCAACTACACAAATATGTGACTTCTCAGAAGTCCTTCGCTCCTCCCTTGCACCTCTCAGCAAATGGAGGCCCGACTCGTGAGGTAAGTCCCTTTTAATGCGGGAAAACTCACCCTTCCCGGCAGTCCTCGCTTCACCACTCCTTTTCTCCTCGCCGCTCTGGCAAAATAGTGGTAACTTTTGTGGAGCTTTTCACTCTTTCTGCCCATCTCAGTTACAATGTATAGAATTCCAGATTAAATTTACTTCTGGTGTTCTTATATCATGCTGTAATGCTCACTGAATTTCTCACTAAATGGTTTTCTTAGCATTAATGGATTCAATTTTCCCTGATTGAAATACATTCAAGGTTTCAGCAAAAGTGGAGCTGTTTATACTTGCTTCCAAAGCTAGAGGATGATTACCTATTCCAAAGAAATGTTTTGCATTTTTTTTGAACCAAAAAAAAAATTGCTCGACTGTAGCCCCCAAATCAAGCCGTGAATTCTTTGCATGGACTTCCCATTCAAAGCATATGTTAATTAACAAGTTGGATGGTTTACTATGGCCATTCTCAACAGGGGCCATATGGCCCCCATAGGGGCCCTGGCACATTTGAAGGGGTCACAGACTGAAAACTGTGAGAAGTGGAGCCCCAAGGGTTTATGGGGGCCCTGGTAACTTAAGATGAAATACCCAAGCAACAACATTCACTGGAGTCAATAGTTTTCCTCCTATTTATAATATCTTTCTGTTTATAGTAGAATCCACTTGAAGTACAACCTACCCAAGTTGAGGCAGAAATTCAAGACAGTTTGATTGATCTTCAGAGTGATATAACTGCATGTTGTCAGTTCAGTCAGTTTCAAAAAGATTTTCGGATCAAGAGTGATCTGCCGAATCTGCTGATCTGCAGAAATACACTATGGGAAAAGCCCCAAATATTTTTTATTGCCTTTCCCTCAATATATTTGGTTGAGAGGGGATTTTGCAAGGTAGATTCCTTGACAAAATCCAGGAACAAAATTGATATTGCAACAAGAGGCGACCTCTGACTGTCACTGTCTAACTTGGAGCTCAATATCATGAAACTTGCAGAAATGTCAAGGATCGCATTCGGCCTGATAGATGTTTAATTTCATACACTTTTCTAAAGTTTTGTCCAATATGCCAGAGTGTTCAAGTTTTCTTGGTGCTCAATAACAAATGATTTTCTGTCTGTCTGTTTGTATCATATCCCTATGTGAAAGGGGGCCCTGGAACCTGAGAAGAGCTCCTTCGGGGAGTTGTGGCCAAAAAACCGTTGAGAATCACTGGTCTACTAGATTTTACAAAGCATCTCATCTATTACATAATTTCTTTCAATTATACCACTGCAAAAAAGACTTTACACTGTTGTGTTCATTACCACAATGCTCATATTTTCCTATCCCTAAATTCAACATTAGAAAATCCACCCCCTCCCCCTTGATAGTTAGGAATTTAGCAGGCAGCCCCAGCAGGTCCTACCAATTTCTCCATTACCTTGTCCACTATTACTCATGTCACTTTGCAGTTTAGTATTCTTAGCTATGTCTACAAATTGCAAGAAAGTATTTTTCCATTATAGAGTCATACAGCATAGAAACAGACCCTTCGGTCCAACTAGTCCATGCCTGCTCCTGGCATAATCCCAAACTAAACTAGTCCCACCTGCCTGCTCCTGGCCCATATCCCTCCAAACATTTCCTATTCATGTCCTTATCCAAATGTCTTTTAAATGTTGTAATTATACCCACATCCACTACTTCCTCAGAATGTTCATTCCACACATGAAGCACCCTCTGTGTAAAAAAAAAATGTCCTTTTTTTAAACTCTCCTCTCACCTTAAAAATGTGCCTCTGCCCGTGGTAGTTACACATTCTAAGGAAAGCCAACAACCATCGCCCAATGCTTTTCCATTGTTATAATTTACAGATTCTTATTAAGGGTCATGATAATACATTTCTTTCCGCATTTAACATTAGTCTCTTCTATAAGCAGTCACCTTGTTGGGTGTTTACTGTAGGCCCCCCAATAGCAGCAGAGATGTGGAGAAACAGATTGGGAAACAGATTTTGGAAAGGTGCAGAAGCCACAGGATAGTAGTCATGG
The DNA here is from genome assembly GCF_037043375.1 of Chiloscyllium plagiosum. Taxonomy (NCBI): domain Eukaryota; kingdom Metazoa; phylum Chordata; class Chondrichthyes; order Orectolobiformes; family Hemiscylliidae; genus Chiloscyllium; species Chiloscyllium plagiosum. The sequence continues at coordinate 80,627,323 of NW_028270154.1, forward strand.
ACAATTTCAACTTACCAAATATTGATTGGAAGCTCTTTAGATCAAGTAGATTGGACGGGGCGGTGTTTGTGCAGTGTGTCCAGGAAGCTTTTCTACTCAGTATGTAGATTGTCTGACCAGACAGGAGGCCATATTGGATTTGGTACTTGGCAACGAATGAGGAAAAGTGATGGGCTTGTTAGTGGGTGAGCATTTTGGTGATGGTGACCACAATTCTGTGACTTTCACCTTGGTTATGGAGAGATAGGTGCGTGCAACAGGGCAGGTTTTACAATTGGGGGAAGGGTAAATATGATGCTGCAAGACAGGATCTGAGGAGCATAAATTGGAAGCATAGGCTGTCAGGGAAGGATGTCGTTGAAATGTGGAACTTTTTCAAGGATCAGATACGACGTGTCCTTGATATGTATGTACCTGTCAGGCAGGAAAGAGATGGTCGTGTGAGGGAACCTTGGTTGACGAAGGAGGTTGAATGTCTTGTAAGGAGGAAGAAGGAGGCTTACATAAGGTTGAGGAAACAAGGTTCAGACAGAGCATTGGAGGGAAACAGGATAGCCAGGAGGGAGCTGAAGAAAGGGATTAGGGGAGCTAAGAGAGGGCATGAAAAATCTTTGGCGGGTAGGATCAAGGATAACCCCAAGGCCTTTTATGCGTATGTGAGAAACATGAGAATGACGAGAACGAGGGTAGGTCTGATCAAGACTGTGTATGGAGTCAGAAAAGATAGGAGAGGTCTTGAATGAATACTTTTCTTCAGTATTTACAAATGAGAGGGACCGTATTGTTGAAGAGGAGAGTATGAAACAGACTGGTAAGCTAGAGGAGATACTTCTTAGGAAGGAAGATGTGTTGGGAATTTTGAAAAACTTGAGGATAGACAAGTCCCCTGGGCCTGACGGGATATATCCTAGGCTTATGTAGGAAGCAAGAGAGGAAATTGCAGAACCGTTGGCAATGATCTTTTCGTCTTCACTGTCAATGGGGGTGGTGCCAGGGAACTGGAGAGTGGCGAATGTTGTGCCCCTGTTCAAGAAAGGGAATAGGGATAACCCCGGGAATTACGGGCCAGTTAGTCTTACTTCGGTGGTAGGCAAAGTAATGGAAAGGGTACTGAGGGATAGGATTTATGAGTATCTGGAAAGACACTGCTTGATTAGGGACAGCCAGCACGGATTTGTGAGGAGTAGGTCTTGCCTTACAAGTCTTATTGAATTCTTTGAGGACGTGACCAAGCATGTGGATGAGGGTAGAGCAGTGGATGTAGTGTACATGGATTTTAGTAAGGCATTTGATAAGATTCCCCATGGTAGGCTTATGCGGAAAGTCAGGAGGCATGGGATAGTGGGAAGTTTGGCCAGTTGGATAGAGAACTGGCTAACCGGTCGAAGTCAGAGAGTGGTGGTAGATGGTAAATATTCAGCCTGGAGTCCAGTTACAAGTGGAGTTCCGCAGGGATCAGTTCTGGGTCCTCTGCTGTTTGTAATTTTTATTAATGACTTGGAAGAGGGAATCGAAGGGTGGGTCAGTAAATTTGCAGACGATACGAAGATTGGTGGACTTCTGAATAGTGAGGAGGGCTGTTGTCGGCTGCAAAGGGACTTAGATATAATGCAGAGCTGGGCTGAGGAGTGGCAGATGGAGTTCAACCCTGTCAAGTGTGAGGTTGTCCATTTTGGAAGGACAAATAAGAATGCGGAATACAGGGTTAACGGTAGGGTTCTTAGTGAGGTGGAGGAGCAGAGGGATCTTGGGGTCTATGTTCATAGATCTTTGAAAGTTGCCACTCAGGTGGATAGAGCTTGTAAGAAGGCCAATGGTGTATTAGCGTTCATTAGCAGAGGGATTGAATTCAAGAGTCGTGAGGCGATGTTGCAGCTGTATAGGACCTTGGTAAGGCCACATTTGGAGTACTGTGTGCAGTTCTGGTCGCCTCATTTTAGGAAAGATGTGGAAGCTTTGGAAAGGGTGCAGAGGAGATTTACCAGGATGTTGCCTGGAATGGAGAATAGGTCGTACGAGGATAGGTTGAGAGTGCTAGGCCTTTTCTCATTGGATCGGCGAAGGATGAGGGGTGACTTGATAGAGGTTTATAAGATGATCAGGGGAATAGATAGAGCAGACAGTCAGAGACTTTTTCCCCGGGTACAACAGAGTGTTACAAGGGGACATAAATTTAAGGTGAAGGGTGGAAGGTATAGGGGGGGATGTCAGGGGTAGGTTCTTTATCCAGAGAGTGGTGGGGGCATGGAATGCGCTGCCTGTGGGAGTGGCAGAGTCAGAATCATTGGTGACCTTTAAACGGCAATTGGATAGGTACATGGATAGGTGCTTAAGCTAGGGCAAATGTTCGGCACAACATCGTGGGCCGAAGGGCCTGTTCTGTGCTGTACTGTTCTATGTTCTATGTTCTAAGGTCAGTGTACTCATCATCTTTTAGTCCTAAATCCTTTTGTAGGGTTTTTAGCTTGTGAGAAGATGGGTGAGCAAACTGAAGATGTAATTTTTTGAATAATTAACCTTCATTCCTTTAAATTCCCTCCTTTTGATGTCAATAACCCTAATTAATATTTTGATTAGAGAATTTAAAGAAATACAATAATATCCAGATTGTGTAAACTGTAAATCCACTGAGTCCCCAAAATAGTTGTGAACTTGTATTCCATATCCAGTTTTATTTGAGTCCTTTTCATAGACAGCCTGCTCAATGGGGCAGCATGGTGGCTCAGTGGTTAGCACTGTTGCCTCACAGCGCCAGGGACCTGGGTTCAATTCCAGCCTTGAATGACTGTCTGTGTGGAGTTTGCACATAGGTTTCCTCAGGATGTTCCAGTTTCTTCCCACAATCCAAAGATGTGTAGGTTAGGTGAATTGGCCATGTTAAGTTGCCTATAGTATTCAGGGATGTGTTGGTTAGGTGTACTAATCGGGGTAAATCAACGAGGTAAAAACAATGACTGCAGATGCTGGAAACCAGATTCTGGATCAGTGGTGCTGGAAGAGCACAGCAATTCAGGCAGCATCCGAGGACAGGCAAAATCGACGTTTCGGGCAAAAGCCCTTCATCAGGAATAAGGGCTTTTGCCCGAAACGTCGATTTTGCCTGTCCTCGGATGCTGCCTGAATTGCTGTGCTCTTCCAGCACCACTGATCCAGAATCTGGTTTCCAGCATCTGCAGTCATTGTTTTTACCTCGTTGATTTACCCCGATTAGTACACCTAACCAACACATCCCTGAATACTATAGGCAACTTAACATGGCCAATTCACCTAACCTACACATCTTTGGATTGTGGGAAGAAACTGGAACATCCTGAGGAAACCTATGTGCAAACTCCACACAGACAGTCATTCAAGGCTGGAATTGAACCCAGGAATAAGGGCTTTTGCCCGAAACATCGATTTTGCCTGTCCTCGGATGCTGCCTGAATTGCTGTGCTCTTCCAGCACCACTGATCCATAATCGGGGTAAATGTAGAGTAATAGAGTAGGGTAATAGGTTTGGCTGAGGTACTCTTTGGAGGGTCAGTGTGGACTTATTGGGCCAAAGGGCCTGTTTCCACACTGTATGGATTCAATAGTCATATTATTTCACTTAACATTACGTCTGTGCTGATAAAATAATTTACCGCAGTTATGTTATGAGGAATTGCCACTCATTTTAGTGGTTTCAGCATGTTGTTATCCCAAACTCGAGATTGGGAATGGGATTCATTGCACTGGATCGCTGAGGGATTGATTGCAGTGAAAGGAGTCAATTGTAGATAGAGACAGATCTTGCACTATAAGGACTATGTGATAATCTATCTGGTGTCAGGTTCAGAGCTGCCCTGAATCTTTATGTCAGACACTTGTTTCAACGAACAAATGGGGACCTTTGTGATATTGCTTAATCCTCAATTCACAAGTGCATCTAAGATGTCACTGACACCATTTTAGCTGGATCATAGCTGGTCATATTTTTCTCCTGTGATGATGAGAGACAGGTAGCTTGAGAAGTAGGATTTTCCAACATTCCCAGGTGCAGAACACTCCTGGTTGCACCCACACTGATTTAAGAGTGCCCCATCACCAACCTGCAGAAAACACGAACAAAAGAGGTTTCCAATCCATCAATGTCGAAAGTATACATGACCGTCAATGCCAAATCTTTGAAGTCTGCACTAAATTTCAGGTAGCTGCAACACAAGGCAGCTCATTGATTACTGCCTTCTTCTTAGGCTTCAGGCCAGAGGGGGATAGCTGCTGGGAGTCAAGAGTTACCCCCTCCAAACATGACTCATGACACGTTTACAAAACCATCAGACTAACACAGAACCAAGACACATCACTGCTCCATGCTTCCATCAGAACAAAATTTAAACAGATCACAGGTCTTCATAAGATGTGGCATTGACACCTCAATCAATCCTAGCAGAATAACCTAGCAAGGGTGTTATGCAATATTGAACATGCTGTACTCTTCATAACTGGAGCTGAATGAGAGGAAAAACCTGAATGCAGAGGGAATAGGGAATTGACAGCAATCTTCTTTTGAAGATGAGAATGTGGATCAGGACATCAACCAGGAGGGCCATCCAAAGGGTATGACACAGCAATCCTGTGCGATGTGCGATAAGCCAGACAGAACCATATTGAAACCCTCTTCCAAGATGAACAAGTAGGGTATGGATTTCCATTAACTGTTAAAGATTCTGTTGGTAATGAGAAACAGTTTCTGCTTATTGTGAAGAAGTTAGTTATTTTTGCAATCCTATGATTCGCCATTTCCTTTTGCCCTTTTTAAAAATTGTGAGGCTCTATTTACTAATTTCCAAACCGCAGAAACTGTTCAGAATCTACAGAATTTTAGAAGATAACCATCAAATCATTGGCCTTTATAGCCACCTTCTTCCACACTGAGATGTAATCTATCTGGTTCAGGGAATTTATCAATCTTTAATTAATTAATGTTTTCTGTTTTGCCACTTTTTTATGCTAATTTATTTTATTTCTTCACTTTCATAAGTCCCTTGGTCCTCTCAACTTTCTGGGAGATTTTTAATATTTTCCTCATGAGGACAGATGCAAAATAATTGTTCAGTTTCTTTCCCATTTCTTTATTCTCCATGATATATTCACCAGTCTCTGCTCATTCTCCTTAACTGATTCATATTTGCTCAAATGATTTTGTCCTGAATTATATTTACTGAAAGCTTCCTCACTTCAGAGGATTCTTACTCCTCTGATCATTCTCCGTGAACCAGTCTTGGTATTTCCTTTTCGAGAGACCAAGTAATGGCACGGCAAGCTAGCTCAGCAGTTGGCACTGCGGCCTCACAGCGCTAGGGGCCTAGGTTTGATTTCAGCCTCGGGCGACGGTCTGTGTGGAATTTGAATATTCTCCCAGTGTTTGCATGGGTTTCCTCCAGATGCTCCGGTTTCATCAGGGCATCTATTCCTGATGAAGGACTTTTGCCTGAAACGTTGTTTTTCCTGCTCCTCGGATGCTGCCTGACCTGCTATGCTCTTTCAGCACCACTCTGACCTAAGCTCCGGTTTCCTCCCACAGTCCAAAGATGTGCAGGTTAGGTAGATTAGCCGTGCTAAGTTTCCCTGCAGTGTCTAGGTGTGTGTATATGTTAGGTGGGTTAGCCATGGGAAATATAAAGTAGCGGGTTTATGCCAGGGGTTGAGTCTGGGTGGGATGCTCTTTGGAGGGTCGGTGTGAACTCAATGGGCCAAATGTCTGCTTCCACTCTATGGGGATTCTATGACCTTCATCCATATAGAGGCCATGGTGGACCAGGTGCTGTGGGCACTCTATGACTCTGGCATTATGGTTGTCATCATGTTGGCTGTGAGGTGCTGCCTGAGTAGGCCTTTCTTCCCAGTAACATTGAGTCTGCTGTGGAGAGTTTTTTTCTGCCTCTGCTGATTTGGAACTACTTGATGGAGGTGGTAGAGTGGATTAGTTGTGGTGAACACAGCAGTCATCAGTTCCAGTAATGTGTGGATGATGCACGACATCTTTGTGGTCCCTCGCTTGAATAGTGGTGTGGCTTTTTAGGTGCTAGTGCCTGGAGAGGAGGTGTTGTCATGAGATCTTAAGCTTGTTCCTTCTGGCAAAACAGAATGATCAGACACTAGTTTCTTGAATTGAGCAGCAGTATGCAGGTGACACTTGCATGTGCGCAAACTCAGAGGCCGAACTATAAACTATCAACAAATTTACTGAGGGATAGGAGAGAATGGGCCTCAGACTAAACATCTGGAAAATAAAGGCTGTGTATCAGTCCACTCCTGCCACACAACTCCATTCCCCCAGGCATCATAGTCCATGGACATGTGGATTTTCTTTTACTTTAGGAGTCTGCTCTCAGTACAAGCAGACATTGATGATGAAATCCTATTTAACTCAAACATGCAGTGTAGCCTTTGGATGCCTGAGGAACAGCTTGTTCAAAGTTCAAAACCTCAAACTCAGTACCAAGCTCATGGTCTTCAGAGCAGCCTTGGTCCCCACTCTCATGAATGCATCAGAAATATGAACTCTCAAATCCTGGAGAGTTATTAACAGCACTGCCTTCACAAAATTCTGCAAATTCATTGGCAGGATTAGCATATCATTGTGAGCGTCATTTCACAGGCTGATATCCCTTGTATCAAGGCATTGTATAACCAGCGGCAATGGGCAAGTGAAATTGCCTGCATGCCCAACTCAAGATTCCTGAAACAAATGCTCTATTCCAAGTTCCACAATAGTAGGTGATCACTAGGAGTACACAGGAAATGCTACCAGAACACCCTGACGACCTCCTTAAACAAATACCACATCCCATTGATACATGGGAATGGCTCACCCGAGAATACACAAACTGGAGAAGAAGCATTTGCAAAGGCGTTGACCACAGGTAGGAGAAAGAGCGTGCAGAATCCAGGGCATTCTCACCTAACCAAGTCGAAATGTGTAGCACTGCAAAAGCACAGCAGGTTAGGCAGCATCCGAGGAGCAGGAGAATCGACGTTTTGGGTTCACTCTCCTGTTCCTCGAATGCTGCCTGACCTATTGTGCTTTTCCTTCGCCTGAAATGCTGATTCTCCTGCTCCTCGGTTGCTGCTTGACCTGCTATGCCTTTCCAGCGCCACACTTTTCAACTCTGATCTCCAGCACCTGCAGTCCTCATGCCCTCTCATTCCCATCCAATCGCCTTATCAAACACAGGCCCACCTGTGGCAGAGTCTGCAACTCCAGGATTGGGCTATCCAGCCACCACACAGAACCCAGCCTCCCTGGAGTGGAAGCAAGTCATCCTCTACCCCAAGGGTCTGCCAAAAGAAGATCTCAATCACCTCCTTTCTTTGACTTTGGCACTATCTTCTTTCCTGACAAAGAAAAAGGCAAATCACCCATTTAGTACGTCCATGAGCCCTGCTTCGAGGCGTGGATCCTCTCCTAGGATCCTTTTACTCCTTACAGGCCTCTAAAAGACTCAAGTTCCCCTTTTATGTTAGCTGTCAGTCTGTCCTCAGATTCTCCTCGTTACCAGCTCCTCGCAGTGTTCTTGGACAACACAGCTCTGTATAACTCTACAGAAAACTGGAGATACATATTCAATACTTACACACATCAATCCAAAAACACGGTCATCCTCCCAATGCTCTCGCCCCCGCTTCTCAAGGCATAAGGAGTACAGTCGATGCAGGGGTGCTCCGTGCGGGACCTTCGGGACATGTAGTTTCTAACGACAGCGGAGCAGCCTCTTTCAAAAGGGAGGCGGCGGGATCTTGGAAACTACAGTTCCCGGCCTGCACCACGTCGCAGCCGTTGACGGTCAGCGCCTCGCGCTGGAGCTCCAGACTGAGCCGATAAAAGGGAGGAGGGTGAAGAATAGTAACGGTAAAGGGGCGGGCCCCAAGTGGGGGAAGGCGGGGCTGTGAGGGTCAGGGGGCGGGGCCTGGATCTGATGACACGGCACGTCGGTCGCCGAGATGACGTGTCGATACCTTCACGCATTGACTAGTTGGTAGCCGGCAGCTCAGGGCAAGAGGAGGCGGAGGTTGGGGGTTAGAGGGTAGGGGGGGGGCAAAAAATCCTGGCAAGGCCTGGGTTTATTTTGTAAAAATTTTATTATCTGTCAGTCCTGGCTGTGAATCATCCTTGACCTGGGCCGTGGTTGTGGTTGTTGTGGTGGTGGGCGGCGGGGAGGGGGTGGAAGGAGAGGACCGGGAGAGAGGTAAAGAACCAAAGGACTAAACTAAACTGAACCATATTGCCGGACGGGGGGGAAAGGAAGGGAAGGCCGCCGTCGAAGCGAGAGAGGAGGCGAAGATGCTGAACATGTGGAAAATGCGCGAGCTGGTGGACAAGGCGTGAGTACGACGGTGAAGCGTGCGGTTGAAGTGAGGGGAAAGACGGGGTGGTGGGGGGGGGGTAGTTGGCGGCCGCTCGGAGGCGACACGTCAGTGGGTGCGCGACGCCAGGCCAAAGGCGCCGCCGGGACGCTGTCATGGCCTCCCTCCCGAGGCCTCTCCTACTCCTTGCCCCATTCTACTTGGGGGTGACTAGAAGCGGCAGCCGAGTCCACTTCCGCGTATACACCTCCCCTAGACGTTGTCAGTTGAGCCCTGGCTCACCTGAGGCTCCAGCCTCGCCGTTTCTAGAGACTTCTCCAGGCTGGCACTCCGGTGCTCGGAGGGAGTGCCTTTGGTACCTTTAGGCCAGACAGCGAGACCGAAATTTACCTTGGGTTGGGTGAAAACTAGTCCAAGGACGCTGTTTCACAGGGCATCAGGTGTATTCCCGTAGTCATTCTGGTCAATATTCATCTATCGGCTTATATCATTAAATGACAGACTATTTGGTCATCTGTCTCATAGCAAAAATTCACCAAAAGAAAAAGCAATGTGTAAATTGACAACTCATTTGCCCATGTAATAAACAAGTGATGACACCAAGAAACAATTTATTGGTGCTGACATGCTGTTGGGGTGTCTCTCTCTGCAGGTTATTTTATTTTTTGTTAGTTCGTTATTTAATGATGTTGAGTTCTGTTTACTGGGACTTTTAGGGATATTCTTTCCCAGGGAGGGGAATTCCTTTGAACACTGTTATCCACTTATAATTGTGTTCACACGTTTCCAATAACTGAACTTCAAAATCTGTTTTCATTATTTGCCATGGCAGAAATTTTAATCCAATTTTGTATGGCGTGTTCCACGATTATATCCAACTTTTGCTGAAAACTGAATCCACTGAATTGTGGTTTATTGGTACAGCTCTGGTTTTGTGCCAGGCAGTATAGGTGAAAAGTTTGTCAGAGTTGTGGAATGATAATAGTTTGTTGTTGCCTTAACACTGTCATCTTATTTTAATTTAATTTTGAGAATAAATGTAAATTTGTGTTTGCATTGATGTCATAAATGTTGCCTGATGCTATAATTGAATTTTGCAACAGTATGAAATCCACACGCCCTTCTCATTTACATATTTGGGCACTTGCTGTTTGCACTTTTGCTATCATTTCATATGTTGCGTAATGACTACCTTTTTTAAAAAAAAAAGTCATTGGCTGCAAATACTTTGAGTCACCCGATTAGTAATGAAAGTTGCGACATATCTTTTGATTTGTTCACACAATGTGGGCATCTTCGCTCATCCCTAATTGTCTTGGAGATGATGGTGGTGGGCTACCGCCTTGAATCACTGCAGACCAAATGGTATAGGTACATGCACAGTGCTGTTAGGAAAGGAATACAAGGATTTTGATGAAGCAACAAGGAACAAATGGTGACATGGTTCCAAGTCTTAGATGCAAGACTTTTTCCAGAATTTACAGTTCCCTCATTTTATGCTCAAATTCAAAAGCAGCATTTTTGTGCTTAAAGTATCTCTATTCCTCAGCATGTTAACCAGGAGTTGGAGCTCAAAACTGTCATGTATCTTTCCTGAGATTAGACAGTCCACTGACCATTGCACCAGATTGTTTTTGTTTTGGGAATTGATCGTATGATTGACAGGCACCTTTGCTGTTTTCTGTTGATATTGATATTTAGGGTTGCCACATGAGTAGTTTTGGATTGTCAAATACTGTTTTTGTTTTAAGCAGTCTATGGACTTTTTCTAAAGTGTAACCAAACACCTGAGTTTTTTATAAATATTAAAATGGGTAGACTTCATCCGTTTTGAAAAAAAGTTGAGCACGTAAGGGAATTTTTAACATTAGTTTTAAGGGATTTTCTTTATAAAATACTTTTTCAATGAATTATTACCTAATTTAAATGGGCAAACAAAGCAACTGTTTTGTTCAAATGCTATTTTATAGGAGCTTACTTAGAAAATATGAAGAAATATATTTAGTAATTGGTAGCATTTGAAAATTATCTGTAACATTGTGCCCTTTCATGAGTTTTGGAACACAACCTTGCCATTAGAAAATAATTGAAATACTTTCAGAAAGTAACAGACTATCAATGTTAATTTACATAGTTTACATACATTTGTTTAGGTTGCAGGTGATAATGTAAACACAAAGAAATACTAGCAAAACAGGCTTTGTCAGGGGCATAAACTTGATGATTGCTCTCTCTTTTCCTTTCTTTTATTCCATCCTTCCTTCTAGCTGCTGATTTAAGAATGGACACGGTACTACCAGTTCCAGAAGGTTTGTTGAATATTGCTTAGAAAGGCATTCTTCATTGATATTCAATGCAGGCTATTCAACTCTCAAAAACCTTATAGCTTTAAGGGTGATCAACCTGTTCCACAGGAGAAGATACCACAT